>NC_090936.1:1209768184-1210081752 GCF_040938575.1 Ambystoma mexicanum | reverse complement strand
GAGAGAGAGAGAGAGAACAGAGATAGAGGGAGAGATAGGGGTAGAGCAAGAGAGAGACAGGGAGAGTGGTGTGGGAGAGAGAGGGGTAGAGAGAAAGAGAGAGGGAAAAAGAGAGAGAGCGAGAGAGAGAGAGAGAGAGAGAGAGAAGAGAGAAAGAGATAGGGAGAGGTAGAGAGAAGGAGGGGGAGAGAGGGGATAAGAGAGAGAGGAGAAGAGAGAGAACAGAGAGAGAGAGGGAGAGCTAGGGGTAGAGAGAGAGAAAGAGGGAGAGAGGGAGAGAGAGGGAGAGAAGAGGGAGAGGAAGAGAGAGAAGAGAGAGAGAGAGAGGGAGAGAGAGACAGAGAGGGAGAGAGGTGAAGGAGAGAGAGAGGAAGAGAGAGGGAGAGAGGTACAAGGAAGGGAGAGAGAGAAGAGGAGGTAGAGAGAGAGAGAGAGAGAGAGAGAGAGAGAGAGAACAGAGAACAGAGAGAACAGAGCTAGAGGGAGAGATAGGGGTAGTGCGAGAGAAAGAGGGAGAGAGGGAGAGAGAGAGAGAAGAGAGAGGTAGAGAGAGGAGAGAGGTAGAGAGAGAGAGAGAGAGGAGAGAGAGAGAGAGAGAGAACAGAGATAGAGGGAGAGATAGGGGTAGAGCAAGAGAGAGAAAGGGAGAGAGTGGGAGAGAGAGGGGCAGAGAGAAAGAGAGAGGGAAAAGAGAGAGAGAGCGAGAGAGAGAGAGAAGAGAAGAGATAGGGAGAGGGAGAGAGAAGGAGGGGGAGAGAGGGGATACGAGAGAGAGGAGAAGAGAGAGAACAGATAGAGAGGAGGGAGAGATAGGGGTAGAGAGAGAGAAAGAGGGAGAGAGGGAGAGAGAGGGAGAGAAGAGGGAGAGGAAGAGAGAGAGAAAGAGAGAGAGACAGAGAGGGAGAGAGGGGAAGGGAGAGAGAGGTAGAGAGAGAGAGAGAGAACAGAGATAGAGGGAGAGATAGGGGTAGAGCAAGAGAGAGACAGGGAGAGAGTGGGAGAGAGAGGGGTAGAGAGAAAGAGAGAGGAAGAGAGAGAGAGAGCGAGAGAGAAGAGAGTAGAGATAGGGAGAGGGAGAGAGAAGGGATAAGAGAGAGAGGAGAAGAGAGAGAACAGAGAGAGAGAGGGAGAGATAGGGGTAGAGAGAGAGAAAGAGGGAGTGAGGGAGGAGAGGGAGAGAAGAGGGAGAGGAAGAGAGAGAGAGAGAGAGAGAGGGAGAGAGAGACAGAGAGGGAGAGAGGGGAAGGGAGAGAGAGAGAGAGGGAGAGAGGTACAAGGAAGGGAGAGAGAGAAGAGAGAGAGAGAGGGGGTGAGAGAGAGGGAACAGAGAGAGAGTAGAGAGAGAGAACAGAGAGAGAGCGAAAATAGAGAAAAAGAGAGAGAGAGAGACAGGGGGAGAGAGGGAGAGAAAGAGAGTGGGAGAGGGACAAAACGAGAGAGCTGGGGCTCAAGTTCACCGATGGAGGTAAGATCCGCGTAAAATGCAGGTGCAGAAGATTGGTGTAACTTCACGCTGGAACTACCCGGGAATATATGTATATGTGTGTGCATATATCTAGATATATATCCCCAATGCAAGATGAAGTGATTGTTTTTGACAGCTGCAATTTGAGAAAATGCAATTAAATGGAATGGAAGAGGGCTGGAAATGCCCCCTAGGACCAAAGACGATGCTGGAGGCGATGGACTCGAACCTGCTGCTTGCCCTCCTGCTGTGTATGCATGCCTTGTCTGAGAGCCCCTATGCCTGTCGGGCTTTGTCTACGTGCTATATAAATAAAACAAATAAATAAATAAATAGTAAACGGAAGATGGGAAAGAGCTCAGGGGCGTTTCTTATTAGTGCGCCCTACCAGCACACATTAGAGCGCTCCCGGAGTATCAGCTACTCGCAGGGCTAGCAGCACACCTGGGAGCCTCGCAATCATTTCTGAATTCTGGATAAAGAAAAGCAGGCAGAGCTGTAATTACCCGAATCACGCAATCAAACAATTAAGACCCGCACCGGTTCCGCTGAACGACTTTATAGTGCGAACCAGAGCGTGGATGCTTCACACTGCGGCTGAAATCCGCCCCGGACAAAATAATGGCCAAATAATTACAGCTCTGTGTCTGCGCCGTGAAAAACAACAGCCCGCAGCGAAACAGAACCAGGGCAACAAAAGAAATACATGTTGATAAAAGGAAAGAGAATTTGGGGCATGTTCCAAAATAATATGTGGTGGACAAAGCAGGGGCAATTTTGTTGGAAGCATCAGAGTTTCCACTAAATACTGGCGATGTGTTCATTATCCATCCATGTAACAGCGCCACGATGCCCCCGAGATGTTTGTGCGCTTTATAAATGCAATAAATAAATAAATATATTTTGCCCTCGGATACATCCATTTCTTTACATTTGGGTGATGGGGGCGGGGGTCGCCCTCTGTTGATTCCGTCCCTCATCAAGGAACAAGGCCCCTGTGCTTCTAAATGAACATCTACAGCTCACATTGATAGGCTCGTGCCCGCGGGAATCGTCTTTTTGGAAATGCCTCGTGCACATGCCCATGGCGTTTCATCTTGTGATTGGGCAAAAGGAAATAGGTGTTAGATCGTTCAAGCAACTGGAGCGTAAGGGCCAAGGACGAGTACGCTCGTCCTTTTAGCATAGACTTGCAGAAGAGCCTGGCACTTAAGGGGTTAAGGAGCGCCGAGCTAGAATGTCCGTTTGCAGCTCCTTAGCTACTCATGTTTGAGGACGGTGTGATTTTACTTTTGCACCCTTTAACTTACTGTTGAGAGTTGGTCAGTCTGGAGGCCTTTGGCTCTTTAGGCCCACTCTTCTGTCCCATTCCGGAACCGGAAGCACACTGTATCATCTTCTCTGCCCCGCACCAATCCGAGAAGGAACGGGCTAATACGCCAGCATAAGCAGGCGGGGGCTTGAATGTTTTGAAGTCATGTATCTGGGGGCCTAGCACCACTAGGCCCGAAGGCGTTTTCACGGTGGTCACTCACTTCCATAAATTCCGTCTGGAAATTCGAGTTTCTTTCTTCATGAAAGCCCTGTTCATCCCCTACTCTCCCCTTTAGGGGGCGCAGGGTGCAAGGGTCAGCCTAATGTTAGTCAAGTGCATTTGTGAGCTTTTTATATTGGGACAGATGTTATTCTCTTCCATCTTTGACTTTTGAGAGTCAGCTGATTGGTGCCACACCTAAGGGGTTGGGGATATGACATGATATGATATGGCATTTGTAACGCGCCTATACACAAGTGTTTCAAGGCGCGACGAGGAAGGGCGGGGAGAACAAGGGGAAGACAGACAACGATCCTGCTAGGTCAGGTGTCATTCAGATCGCGCAAGTGCAGGGGTAGGGGGAAGGGAGAAAGTGCAGGTGCAGGGGAGGGGGGAAGTGCAGTACAAGGTAAGTAGAATCAAATAAATAAAAAGGGCCAGCTGGTGGCAAGTGCAAGGGAAGTGCAGACAAGTGCTGGGAAGGGGGGGCTGTAGGGATACAGAGACAGTCCCGCAGTGCAGGGGTTGCCAGGGAGGCAGTGCAAGTGGAGAGTGGCTGGGCCCAGGACCGGGGTCGGTGAGAGTGGCCCAGTTGCAGATACAGTGCAGTTTCAGCGAAGAATTAGCAGGGAAGAGGGAGAGAGAAAGCAGAAGCAAAGAGGAAGGTTTTGAGGTGCTTCCGGAACCGGAGATGGTTCTCCTCAAGTTTCAGGGAGGCAGGAAGGCTGTTCCAGAGGGAGGCCCCTGCCGCGGAGAGAGATCTACCCCCAGCTCGTTGCTTCGAGAAGCGGCTGACCCTGAGGGAGTTGGAGACGGATGAGCGAAGGGCTCGGGAAGGAAGATATTTAGGAAGAGAGAGTTGAAGGTATTTAGGCCCCAGGCCCCAGAAGGCCTTGTGGACAATGCAGAGGGTTTTGAACTTTATCCTCGCAGCCACTGGGAGCCATTGTAGAGATTTCAGTCCTGGAGAGATACGGTCCCTGGGCTTGAGGCCAAGGACAAGTCTCACAGTTCTGTTCTGGATGAGTTGCAGAGGGTGGAGAGTGGAGGCAGGCAGATTAAGATAGAGGCTGTTACAGTAGTCCAGCTTTGAGAGAACCAGGGCTCGGGAGACAGTGAGCTTCTGGGGGAAGGAGAGGAAGGGAAGAATACCTCTGAGGAGGTGCAGCTGGTAGTGTGACTTCTTAGAGACGTCAGATATATGAGGAGAGAAGGAGAGTGTGGAGTCGAAGATAACTCCGAGGTTTTTTGCCTTGCAGGTAGGAGCAGGAAGAGGGCCAAGAGAGGCCGGCCAGAGAGCTGCAGGGAAGGAGGGAGTGGGTGTGCCGATGAGTAGAATCTCAGTCTTACTGGCATTAAGGCAGAGGTCATTGGCGGCACACCATTCATGGATAGCAGAAAGGCAGTCAGAGATGAGGGAAGGGGAAGAGGAGGCGGAGGGTAGCCTGAAAATGAGCTGGGTATCGTCCGCATAGCACTGAAAGTTGGGGCAGAGAGCGGCGATGCGGTGGGCAAGGAGTGCCAGGTACTGGTTGAACAGCCAGGTGGAGAGATTAGATCCCTGGGGGACACCACAGGTGGAGAAAAAGATGTCAGAGAAGAAGGACCCCAGTTGGACCTGGGAGGGTCGATTGGAGAGTAAAGAGGTTAGCCACGCCAGAGCCTGACCAGTGATACCCAGGTTATCACAGAGACGGTTGAGCAGGATGGCATGGTTGACAGTGTCAAAAGCAGAAGAGAGATCGAGCAGAATGAGAACACACGGAGTGTTGGAGTCGAGGTTCAAGAGCAGGTCCTCACGGATGTTCAGGAGAGCAGTTTCAGTGCTTCTGGCAGCTCTGAAGCCAGATTGATGGTCATGAAGACTGCCAACAGATTCAGCATGGAGGTTAAGCTGGGAGATGGCCAGTTTCTCCAGGAGCTTGCCCAGGAAGGGAGTGATGGAGATTGGACGATAGTTAGCCGGGCAGGAGGGGTCAGAAGAGGGTTTCTTAAGAAGAGGGTGCACAAGGGAGTGCTTAAGGGGGGAAGGGAAGACTCCAGAGGCGAAGGAGTGGTTGCAGAAGTCAGCCAGGGCAGGAGCCAGGGAGTCGATGTGGTCCTTGATAGTTTTGGAGGAACAGGGGTGAACCTGTTTAGACAAGACTTTCATAGATCGGACTTGTCTGGAAACCTCGTCAGCAGGGCGGGGGGGGGGGGGGTGCCTGGCTGCTTTGCATGAAATAAAAGATCATATTTGGGAACATAAAAATGGCCACCGATCTTTATATTTGACAGTTTGGATGAGAAATATTTGCGTGCTTGAATCACTAAGTACATAATGCAGAGTGGACTTGATGCTCATTCATTTTTTTAACAACAATAACTTTTAGGACAGTTTTTATGAATTACAACAAAGCGCTTGTTAAAACCATTCAACTGAGGCAGCACAAGACTCCACTCTTGGTATAAGGCTGTGCCACCTGAGTACATGGTTGCGCAGACCGAGCAACCAGGCTCATCTTGGGAGGGAGAGAGGGCTGTAGCATCAGTACAAAGAACCTGTAATACAAATGGTTCAAAGAAACGCTGAAACACTACCTATTGTAAAACGAAATGATGTATTTAAATACAAGCTGGCTCAGAGAAATCTTGGGGGAAATGAGTACTATCACAGATCATATAAACACATTATAGAAAAACACAACACTATGCTTGAAAATACACACAGCAAAGCATTTAAACACATTTGGCATACCTAACAGGAGTTCTAGGGAAGTCAAACCAATAGTTACTTTTTAGATTACTTTCCGTAATATAAAGGAAGTAAACCCTAGCAGTTATACCATGACGCTGAGTAAGAAATCACATAGTAATATCATCTGGACAGTATACTTCACAGAATAGTGACACCCTTATTTCAGGAAGAGTAAAAACATATTACTTCTTTTGGCATAACACAATTATACCCAAGATAAGTAGACCCATTTGTGTAACCTTCACCTACAGTTGCTTTTCAGCGCACAGACTAAAAAGCAATAACTTGTTAACTTATATTTGGAAGGCACACAGCGTAAGTAAAACCTATGCACTTTTAAAGGAGCTATCAGCACCTTAAAGGTAGGTATTCACCTCAGACTGTTTTTGTGTCTGTCTAAAACAGACCAGCAAAAGCAAAACCCAGTGTTACACTTTATGAATGATTCAGGGTTATTCTAGGTAGGTAAAACCTAATGCATACAACTTCTGGACAGGCTAACAGCAAGGCAGGGGAATCAAGACCCAGTTGGGAAATGTATATAACTATTTACTGAAAGAAATAGTGAAGCCAACAGCATTACTTTTGGGAAAGAGGCACAGCCAATTTACAGGTGAGTAAAATAATCTTAGATCTACTTTCTGTTAGAATTGCGAAACAGTTTCTAAGGAAAGACAGATGTTACATATACTTTTCAGAATGGCAAATCATTTCTAGGGTAAGTAAAATAACCTTAAATATACTGGCTGAACATTTCTAAGGTAAGTAATAACCTTACATTTGCTTTTCAGAATGGCAGAACATTCTAAGGAAAATAATAACTTTTGTAACTGTTCACTCTCAGAGTTATAGTTACCAACCAACTTTTGCAAGTAAGTAGCTTTTAAACACTTATTCTCTTTTCTAGGCAAAAGACACAATCCTTTTAACTCTTTCCCTGGTTCTTGGAGCATGCATGTTCTCAGCAGCAGAAGGGCGGTCACTATGGCCTAGTGTCCAACAGGCAGGTCAGGATAGGTTCTTAAGTAGCAAAAGCCAGAGTTCCTAAGGAAGAGTGTGAGAACAGGTAAGTACTTTACTTTTAGAGTTAGTTGAGGGTCCAGGGGCTTCAGAGAAAACACACTAGGAGGATTCCAGCAGGGGCCTGGGTGCACTTGATGAGAAGACTCCCAATCTGAGAAAACACCCTAAAGCTACAGATGAGTCACAAGAGACTTAGGATAAACAAATACCCAGCCAGCACAGTACCTCAGCACAGAAGAAGATTTTGCAGCAGGAGGACTTCAGGATCTGCAGCCAAAAACCTGGTTGTTGATTTCCTTTATCAAGAAGACAGAAGTCAGGACACTGGGAAGGACCTTTGCAGCAAGGATCAAGAGGAAGGCTCTAGGCAAGGTTTTCCTTGTGGCTGGGTGCGGCTGAATGGATTTGGTGCCTTGCTCAGGAGCAAAGACGAAGACAGAATATTGCTGGTCGGAATCTCGTCATATGCAAGGTCCAGCACTTTGGTGAGGGGACTTAATGGACTAGAATCGTGCCTATGGTGATCCAGCAGGATGGCCACAAAGTTTCAGGGAGATTCAGAATGTGGAAGACTGTGCACCGCAAAACTGCTCAAGTTCCCATGATATTGGAGTATTGCAGCCGCGCAAGGTCACAGCACAGCGTGGGGTGGCTCAAAATGCAGGTCTTCTTGAGTCTTGTCAGTCTCACCAAGCTCTGGGTCAGGGTCCTCGTATTCAGAGTCCCTGGGCTGATTGGAAGGAAGGGCTTCAGCAGGCTCCGGTTACATAGCAGACGCTCCGGTCGCTGAAAATCATCTCAGCAGCATTCTCTTCATCATCCTCTTTGCTTTTGGTTCCAGGGGTCGACTTCCTCTTCAGCTTTCAGGATCGCACTTTTATGCAGAAACCCAGCCAATCAAACAGCCATGCTGGAATTGACCAAAGACACAGCAAGCTGTGAGTCCTCCATTGTGGGAATTAGTAACGCCATTAACTCAATAACTGCTCTAGCATTAAATGACCTAAGAATTGAAATCACAAAACAAGGTCTAGACATTTCGACCACCTTAAATTTCCTATGAGTGAAAAAGATCGAGGAAGACGATTCCCGATTAAGGATGTGTGAGGGATGGCACAAACCAATTATTTGATGATACCCTCCTTTTTGAAATCAATCTTAGACACATTTAGAAGGCTGGCCTAAGTTGTGGAGGGGGAACCTGATTTGACGATCATACCCTCACAAATTCTATTAGAAAATGAAGAGCCGGTTTCAGAGGAAAAGGATACATCATGGACACAAGCGGAAAAACAAAACCATCACAGAAGAAAGAAACTAAGGAGAAGAGAAGCAATGAGGAGGAAACAAAAAGCTTCATCACTGATTAATAAGAGAGATCTTAAGAAAACGAAAAATCAGACCAGACTAAAAATTAAGAAATCAAAGGCGACTTCTTTCCTGAAATCATTATCAACCCCGGATTTGGAAGTTCCGTTGATTGGTACACAAAACTGCTCCACTAAACCAGAGCAGCGTGTGGTAGATTCAGGAAAATCCTTCATCTGAAAAGAGGGCAAGAAAGGCTCACAGCACTTGCATCCAAATTCACCTCGAAACTCATCAGCAGTAGGTAACCATGTTATAGAGATTGTGAGTGTCAGCGTGGGGCTACAAACGGACATCTCTGAATGTTTTTCATCTGAACTGGGCAATGCTCAAAAGAGTGAGGGGCAGGTGTTTGTAAACAAAATAGGACAGGCTCAGTTGGAGAAAAATTCAATCTCAACACAAGCATCCCTACCAGCGACGATGCTAACATGGCCTCCCATCTTTATGAAGCGAATAAACCTGATGAAAAATGTGGTAATAAATCCTCAATTAACAATGCAACAGCTGAAAGTAAAAGAAATGAAAATAGCACCAATCTTTCTAAAACAAGCGAAACAAGCATGTGGGCTGATCAAGGGGGTGAAAAATGTCTCTACTGCCCAGATCGAACAGCAGGACTATCGGAGTCAGATACTGGGCCCAGGGAAGTGCAATAGACTTGCAAAATCGGCTGAGATTGAAAGCTCTAGAAAGAATCGTTCTTTTGATCAAAGAGGTTTAGAAGGCGAATTGGAAACAAAAGAAAAAGGCAGAAGAGGAACTATCTGATTTTGCAATCCTGCGAGTTTGATGAAAGACTTCAGCAAGGAGTTTAAAATATAAATCTCTGAATAGAAGTGTGATACTGGAAATCTTTAAAAAAGTCTTGAACCTCTACCTCTTTGCATCGGAAGACATGGAATTTGTTTGCTTTCCGATAGACAACACCTTTCATATTGCTGAGGTGGCCGTTAAATCAAAAAGAGTTATACTGGCAATCCAAGCGGCCTCAGAAAAGTTAGAGAAAGAAGGCCTTGATACATTCTCCACTTTCTCGAGGGAGGTACTCCAAATAGACAACAGGAAAGTGGTATCAACTCGGGGAATTCAATACAGCCACAAACGTTAGAGGCGCCCCAATTGGTCGCAAGAAATACTTTGAACCAGGAAGAACAACAGCAAAGTGCTCTCTCCCTTCTCTTTGACCCAAATTCTTCAGAAATTAGGGGTGGGAAATCATCCTCTTTAGGCAAGTGGAATGTCAGTTGGTGAGTTGGAACACACGTGGCTCGTGCTCCTTCAAAACTAGAGAGATGAGGGAGCAAACATTCGGCCGTAGTGATATTATACTTTTCCAGGAAACGTGGCTGGTAAATCCTGGTGAAATGACGGGGTTCACGCTATTGCATCAAGCAGCACAACAAAAAGCAAAAGGGAGGCCATCTGGAGGCCTAATGACAGCCACTAAAACACCTTTAGTAAAGAATCAGAGCTCATTTTCAATAACAACATGGGTATCCATGCATGTAAAATGCTAGTAAGATCAAATAAGCCGGACTTTCATGTTATTATAATAAACATCTATTGGAACCCTGCTTGCATCAATCTCCAGGCCTTTTTGATGATCCTGTCATCATTGCTGGAAAGGATTAAGTTAGAATTTGGGGGCTCCAATATAATTCTGTCAGGTGATCTGAATACTTTTTGTATCAAAAATGCAATCAGGGAGGATTTAAAAAACTCAAAGGTTTTCCACCATTGGAAGAAGATGGTTGGACTTCTTAAATGATTGGGGCCTCAAAATGACAAATGGATCGGTGGCGGGGGATGTTCTGCCATCAACAACTTGGCAGCGAGGCGACTCCTCCTCCACAATCGACCATATCTTTATGTCATTGGATCTTTTTTTGTCCTGCTCTTCACTAAAGATCAAACATGGGGTAGCACGTGATCATGCACGCTTATAATTGGTGTTCTCTCATATGACTATTAAACCAATGGCTAGACAGAGTCAAACTTTAACATTTAGGAAACGGAAACTTAGTCTGGTGAAATATAAAAAAGAAGGGATCCACCTAAATGATAATTTAGCATATATTGATGATAAGGTCGTAGAGGAAAAGTGTCAGCCCTCAAAATTTATAGAATTTATTTGGGACACCAACTCTCCAAGTCCGGTGACAACAGGGAAGCTAGTTCTCAATCGTCATGTATTTGTCGAGGAAACGTGGGAGAATAAGAGGACCCTAAGACGAAGGCGTAGAGAACTGGGGAAGTCACCTGTGAATGGCAAATTCCTGGAGAGAGAGAGAGAGAGAGGAGGAGATTAAGAAATGAGTTTAGGCAAAGGTCGAACGGGCAAAAGATGCTGCGCCTACAAAAGGATGGTGAGCTGATGCTGAGAGCAGTTTGTGGTAATAATGGGGGAACTTTTTGGTCAATTATCAACAAAATGGAAACACAGCATAGTAACCCTCAATGCAACTTGGTTGTAGAATCTAAGTAGTTGGAATGTTTGTCACAACACTTTGAGAATCCCTATATTAAAGCCCTGATTAGCTACACTGATGGCCCTAGGTTAATGAATTTCGATGAGCATGAAATAGCAGAGCTCATCACCGAATCATCTTCATCTGGGGCAGCTGGCCCTAATGGGCTGACCTATCAAGTCCTAAAAAAGAATGTGCACCTCTGGGATAGATTACTCAACTGGCTATCTAGGGATATCCTAAAAAGAAAGATGTTTCCTTCTTTTTGGAAAACAGTCATAGTAAGGCCTTTTTCAAGGGGGGCGATCGTATGAATCCAGCAAACTATCGCCCCATCGCCCTCCTTGATGTTGAAAGTAAGTTGTTTATGAAGTTGCTGCTACAAGAACTGGAAAGCTGGGTTGAAGAGGCACACATTCTATCGAAGATCCAGTCAGGTTTTAGGAAGTGTCTTTCCACAGCACTAAATGGGTTAGCTCTGAACATCGTTGGCGAGCAAGCCAGGGGGCAAGGGAGATTCACCATTGTACAGAGCTTGGGTGGATATCTCCAAAGCTTTTGACCAGGTTAACAGAGATCATTTATGGAACAAACTCACAAGTTGGAGGGATTCCAGAACATATCCTGGCAATGCTGGTAGAACCTCACATGGACACATTAATGAGAGTAAGACTTGATGAGCAAGGCCATCTTTCAGAGATTATTAGGGTAGAAAAAGGTGTCAGACTGGGCTGTAAGGGGGCCCCTTTGTTCTTTAATCTGTATTTGGCAGACATGGTTACATCATTGGAGTCATCAGCATTGGCCAGCCCTAAAATTAATGACGTTAAAATCTGGTGGCTGGCCTATGCCAATGATATAGTTATGCTTGATAGGACAGCAGTTGGTCTGCAACGTTTACTGTATAAATTGGGGGGATAAGCTAAAGACAATGGCCATTCCATTAATGCAGAGAAATCCAAGATACCAGTGTTTAGATAAGCAAGAAAAAATGTACAGTGCCATCAATGGTTATTGGATAACTAAAAAATCCCAAGAGTGGAGGAGGTGGTTTATTTGGGCTATGTAATGTATGTATCACCATCAATAGAAAAAGTGGAATCAGAAATAGATGGTAAGATCATGCGCCTGGTTTGCCAAATGAAAAAAGTGTATACAAATTGCTGCACATTTTCAATAACCCCTCTAATCAAGTTTTATGCGGCTAAAATTGTACCACTGATTTTGTATGGTATGGAAGCTAAAGAACTACTTTGGAAAACAAATTGGCGAAAATGGGAGGGTATAATCTGGAAAAGGGTCCTGGGACTTCCCCAGGGGCTTCAAACCATATGTGTAACATATAAACTAGGTCTTACATCATTGGCATCTTTGACAAATTGGAAGCTGGTTTCCCACTTTCGATTAATCATGACCTGTAAACCCCACACTCTGTGTGCAGATATCAAAGACCACCTTGTGCACTCTAATCCAGTGCTTCTAACTGACCTACACCTGAGGGTTGGAGAGATCCTGGCAAGATCTGATACAGACTTGGAGACCCTGGTTACCAATCCCCTGAAGTCAAAGAAGGCAATTGAACAGATGGATTGGATTGTTGCAATGGAAGCTACGCAGAGCCTTACTCGAGCTAACTCATTTTCATTATTAGAAAATAACTTGGGGTGTGTTCCAAGCTATCTCAAGAAGTTCTCCGATTGGAGAACCAGACAAAACCATCTCAGACTCCACTTAAAAATTGCGCATACTGGAGAAGTCCTTTTGAAATGGGGGGAGGGGGAGGTTGCCTATAAACTGTGTACAATATGTGAAATTCCTGAGACCCAGACAGTGAAATATCTTTTGATGGAATGTGAGGGTACCTGGCCTTTTAGAGCAGCTTTATTCCAAAGATTTGTGGACAAACTGGAGGGTAACCTTACTGATATGTTTTGGATGAGGTTAACGTCAGGACAAGAATCAAGCTTGATGATGAAGGTGATATAAGTGCTGGAAAAGATCAACATTTTCATCTAGAATCGAACTACTGTCACTCACTGGTTACTCTGGCTTCCCCATCCGCTTTCATTTGCTCTTTGTTTGACTTGGGCATATGCTGTTGGTCAGATAAGTAAATAACTGCAAATGAAGTTTTTTGTGCCTCTTCTTTTTTATCTCTTTCTTTCTATCTGTTTTCTTTCTTTTTTCTTTCTTTCTTCATGACATGAGTTAGATATAAATTTCATTCTGTTTTCTTCCTTTTTTTACGATGGTGGGAAATAGTATGTTTTGTTTTTGAATTGTGGACATAGATAAATTGTTTTTAGAAGTAATGAATTTTGAAGTATAATGGAAATAACCTTTTTATTCTTTTAAGTGTCTCTGTGCTTTTGGTAAAGGTGTTTTTGTAACCATATACAAATAAAAATAAAAAAATGGTTGGAGGGGTTCTGGAAAAGCATTGTACATGCTTCCTCTTCATCTTAGATCTGGTTTTACCTTGGTTAGGGATTTCTCTTCTAACACTGGGATTTACAAGGGGGTCTTCAGCAGAAAATCCCACAGTATGAAGGTGTTCAGCCAGTGCCATTTTGGATTTCTGCCAGTTTTGAGGATTACCAGTCCTCAAAGGCCTTGATAGGTGTCCAACATGTCTATCCAACCCTTCCTCAGAAGCAGTTTGCGTCAAAGACTTTATAATTGGAAGTGAAATGGTGGAGCTAAGCTTAGGCTCCCATTTCACTAACTGCCACAATCTGTCACAAACTGTCAAAATTTGTAAACAACAGTTAATGCCAAGTACTCACCAAGGTGCTCTTCTGCCATCCAGAGTAATGGGTATGTAGAATACTCACCAAGATATTTGCGTAGTTAAATGGTAGCTGGATTTATACAGTAAGCCTGAGCTCCGATTTGCCCAGGTCTCCTCTTTCAGAAGTTCTTCCCTATGATACACCTCGCTAGTTGAATAGACATAACAAACTAGAGGAGCAGATCATTTGAAAGGGCGAGGGTCAATGCCCACAGGAACACCAGGGGAGGGTCAATGCCCACAGGAATACCCGGCTATGAACAATTAAGGAGCTACAGATCAGTAGTGTCCTAGGATAGGGTCTCGTAAACCCTGTAAGGAGAGTACACTGACCTGGTTGTGGTTCAATCCAAGAGTAGTCAAGCACATTTGACACGTAGTGTGAGGGATCTTCCCTGATGAAAGAAGGTGAGTGTTAGGAAAGGTGTAGCCAATAACCTAACCTTACCCTTCTGCCCACCCCTATTTCCTAGGCAACAGAGAATGATTGGAATCTTATCAAGACGACAATATAGTCCAACAAGGAGTCCAAGATAGGAAGGTAAGGTGAAATGAAAGGGTGGGAAGGTTAGTGAGGGACTACACCCAAACGGCACGAGGGACGCACTAGAGCCGGGATCGTGCACACCGTTGTTTTCTGCAGAGCGTTCAAAGTCAAGTGCACTTTACGCTGCACCAGGTGGAAAGGGTAATCCAGGAAAGATAATGGCTGAAGAAAGAATAGGAGGAGGTTGTCTAGTAATGAAATGACCCCACAGTGTGTAACAATATTCAATGGAAGGGGGCAGGAATGGAGAACAGCTAGACACTGAAGAAGGGAGTGTACAAATGAAAGGGAGGAGAAAGAGTTAATGAAGGGATACACCAGAGCAAAACAAAGCAGCCTGTGTTGTTACCATGCGGTCAGAAGATCTCAGCAAAGCAGAAAAGCAGGCGGAATCCGGGGACAGGCAGAGGTCTATCAGGAGACGGGCTGCAAGAAGACTAGGGGGCATAGGCGGAAGCAATCTAGGCAGCGGTCTGAGGCGGCAACAAAGAAGCAGGAACTGTAGCAGTAACCACGAATGAACAGAAAGAACTCTAATTAAGAGCATCCAATCATAAATTCTGCCTCTTCGCGGATGACGCGCTACTCTACATCACAAGACCATCCCAGTCCCACGAATGTTACAGGGTCTCTCGCGCTATGGGGAGCTATCAGGGTACAAAGTCAACCTTGAGAAATCGGTGGCGTTTATAGGGGGAAACCTGTCAGACCCAGAGACAGCCTTTGTGAATGGGCTCCCCTTTAAGCTACGGGAGGAGGGATTCCGGTATCTGGGGGTCCAGGTCACCCGTGATCCCGAGGGCCTATACTCGTCCAACTTCCCCCCCTTTGGTCTGCAATTAGAAGGGATTAGAAAGGACATAGAGAGATGGGCAGGGTTGGGTCTTTCCTGGATGGCGCATCTTAATCTCATAAAAATGGTAATCCTCCCCAAATTTCTATTTCTCTTTCAAATGCTCCCGGTGCTGATCCCCAAAACATTTTTCACGGAAACGAAGGGAGTCCTTCTCAACTTCCTCCGGTCGGGTAAAAAACATAGAATCTCTTATGAGGTGTTAACCAGGCTTAAAGAAGATGGCGGGGTGGGATACCCCAATTTGGAAACATACTACAGGGCCTCCCAACTGAGGGTTTTGGTCGATCACTTCACCCCAGGTATGAAAAAGCAATGGGTAGCCATGGACAACGGACCCCTTGTGCCTGTCACAATAGAGGAATGGCTCTGGGTCCCAAGGAAGAAGATCCCTAGAAGTGTCCTGAATCATCCAGTCCTAAAAGTGTTGTTATCTCTATGGAAGGAAGGAGGAGGTTATTATCGCTGGCTCACAACCTGGCCCTCACCGCTAAGATGTATATGGTCCCCCCCTTTCCTGGCCAAGATAGCAGAACCAGCAGCATACCAAAAGTGGTTACAGGCAGGCCTCAGCAGGACTGGACTCCTCTGGGTGTGGGTTCCTTCTTACCCTTGAGTGACTTGGAGGAGGTCCTGGGAATAGGTACTCTGTCTAAAACCAGAACTGCCTATTACTAAGCAGTAAGCCCAAATGCACTCCTCTAGAACCTGCGTTCTATAACTCATTTACCATGTTAGTGATATAGGTTTAATGAATCATATCAAACTCAATATTGATGTATATTACCACATAAACATCAATCAATTAAATAGTACTTCTTCCATCCATGTGAAGGATTATTACCCATAAGGCTTTAGAACAGGTGGAGCAGACATATAAAAAAAAAAAGCATTAGTTACAATTTTAAGTGATAAGGTTTGTTTTAATTAACCCATCATCTCTTTTACTTTTCAAAATAAAATGTTCAAACAAGGATGTATCAACAACCAAAAAGTTAGACACATTTGTGCCGCGCGGCACGAACCTTCATTTAGTCATGAAATCATTACTGTGCGTCGTAGCCAAACAAACAAATTCCAGTGTAACAGTTAAACACAACTTTTCATCTGTGTGACAATCCCCATCAGGGAAAGGTGTGTAGGGGCTCTTGTACATAAAGACCGCTCCCTCCAGGGAAGCCCTTTTGTGGATGTTGCTAAAATAACCAACGCGTTTCGGATCCTATAGATCCATCTTCAGGGTGGGGCTTCACTGTTCTGTGTTCATATAGGGCAACAGTAGTTCATAATTCTTTCTGAATCTTCCTCTGTGGGGAATTTAGAAATAACAAGTGTTTTAATCTATTTGTCTAAAATAGTTGATTACCAAGGATAAACTATAAGTTTAAATGTCACTGACCTCTACCGGAGGATAGCTGTGGTCCGGGATCAGGACCTAGTCAGAGGAAAGTACAACAGTAACTAGAAGCTAATCATCTCATTTGTGTATTTGAATTCCCCAAGAGAGTAGGGTACTAAGTTAACATGTTCCAATTACTCACCCAGTCTTCAGAATGTAACTTCCAGGAGACTGAGGCGGCAAAAGGTGACACCAGAAACCCTAAAAAGTCAAATTTAGTGTCAATTAGAACTTAACTGAGAGTGCAACCCGGTAAAGCAATAGTGTGGCTAGAGACAGATCTCAAGCCAGGATATAATCATAAAGTGGGGCGATGCTAAATCAAAATAATTTACGGATGTGTGTCCAGTGTACATCGATGAGTCCGCATACCACGAGCGACTTCACGCGAAGAACGCTCACAGAGACTGAAGGAAAAGTGGAAAGAGGCTCACCTGAAAAGCGTAGGCGCTCCGTGCCGGTTGCTGCAGTGTCCACCAGCCGAGTGTCGGTAGCGAATGTCTACTCGACTGCCAGTAGCATTCCCTGTAGTTACGGCAACCTCACGCATGCGCGTGAGGTCCGTTCGATGTCGGCCATGTTGGATTGGGCGCGAGTACGCCAAACTGTAGTCATGGCGTCAAGACACGCCATTTGTCTAAGTAACTTCGAGTATGCATGTGTAGACTAATATTGTTACGAAGGACTCCAAGTTCTAGGTGTATCCGGCTTAATTGAAAGTAGATAGGAAAGCGTGAGTAGATTGATCTATACATAAGAGTATATCCGTAAGGAGAGCCCGTTATACAAATCGTACTCGGCCATACCAAGTGTTTTCATGAGATGCACTCGATGTGAGTGGGGGCATTCACGCGACACAAGCAGTAACCGCGGGGTGCCCCCATCTCACATCCGGGAAATTAACATCCTCTAGGGATTTAAATGGACTTTTACGTCAGTCATAAATGTTGTGGATAGTAAAACAGGGCCAAAGGCAAGGCCGTGTTAGGGGGGACCATTACTTCCCATAAGACTCAGTCCTAGAGATTATTGGAATAGGACAGAGAGAATGTGAGTGGGGGCACCACCGCGGCACAGGTCTGTAACCGCGGGGTGCCCCCATCTCACATTCAAAACAAAAAGACTAACTAAGGTGTTATGATGTTGTTGCCAATATAGCAGCCTGAGCCACCCAGCACAGTGAAGCTGGATGGCATGGAACGTTATGCACCTCCAGTTCCGATGAGGTCATACAGGCTGCAATGTATCTCAGTGTTGTAACTTTGTCAGTTAATCTTGTCTGTGTCACTGTAAGGAGCCCTTGTTGTTGTTGGGGGTCTTTTCCCTTATTGACCTAAATAAACACTTGTTAAAATACATGCCAGTGCCCTTTGATGACTTCGCAACAATGGCGACGAGGATGGGATGTTGAAGACCCCCAGCAATTTTACTGAAGGCACTGCCGCTCCGCTGTTTCCCCAGCGTGGTAGTGGCAGTTAGGGGCCGAACTGAAGACACATTGTGAGTTGGCCGCTCCGCTCTGCCCCAGCGTCGAGCGGCCATCAAACTCCGACGGCACTTCCCCAGCAAGTAAGTGCGCTGCTCGCCTGGCCCTGCAACTGTTGGCCTTTGATCCAGTCATCGCGGTTACATTGCGCCGGCCCCACTGCGTTCAAGCTGTGTGTGTGTGTGGTAGGCTCTCACTTGCAACCAGGGTGGTGTTTGTAGAGCCCCGGCGTGGCGTTTAAAAGCACTTTCGGCTTCTATCCAAGGATACGGAATGGGAAGCGAGAGGCGCCGTTGAGCCAAAGGAGATTACTACGCAGCGTGTAGTAGAAGCGCGGCGTGGGCAGCCGAAGAAGATCGCCACACGGCGCCTAGTATAAGCGCATTTAACAGTGAACTACCACACAGCTGATAGTTAAGGCGCAAAGCAGTGCTGAAGTAGAGTAGGAAGGCGCATGAAATATAAGATACAGTGCAAAGGCGAAGTAGTAACAGCTGAGCACGAGAGAGGCACGAGCAGCGAGGCAGAAGGTGGGTCTGTAGTGTCCACAAGAGGAGTGCCATATCTTAGTACAATATGGCAGGTTTGCCAGGGATAGCCGGACCGCCGATTTTTATGCCAATACCAGGACCTGCGAAGATACCATGGGCTCAATGGCGAAAGGGATTTGCACATTACTTAAAGGCTGCTGGTGGATCGTCATATGCTAGCGAAAGGAAATTGGCACTATTGTTGCATTTCTTGGGATATGAAGGCCAGAGAATCTATGGGACTCTTCCACAGCCAACAGGTGGAGGTAGTGAGGGCGATGCTGGGAATGAATTCGACGTAGCTTTGGTGAAGCTGGACAAGCATTTTAACCCCAAAACCAGCACAATATTGGAACGATATAATTTCCGAATGAGGATGCAGGCCCAGGGTGAGTCAGTCGAGGAGTACGTGACGGCCCTGCGTCACTTAGCATTGACCTGCAAGTTCCAAGGAGCGTTTGATGAACACATTCGGGATCAGTTCATGACACACTGCAGATCAAATAAAATACGCGAAGAGTTGTGGCTGAAGGATGACCCCAACCTGGATGAGGTATTGGATTTGGCGAAACGAGTGGAACACTCATTGGCATGTGTCGCCAAACTATCAAAAGGTGAAACTAATGATACCAAGGAAAGCAAAAGTGAAGTATTGAGTGTAGGAGATAATAAAAGCAAAAGGAGAGGAAGAAGCAAACAGTCGAATAAGATTGGGGTTGAGGAGAAGAAGAACCAAGAGACAGTGCAGAGATCTGAGAAAAGAGAGGATAGACTGTGCTTTCGATGTGCTAGTGGGACGCATTTTGCTTCATCCATTGCATGCCCAGGTCGTAAGGCAACATGTGCAAGGTGCAAGAGGAGAGGTCATTTTGCAAACTGTTGTAAAAACTACCAGTTCGGACAGTCAAGTCAAAGAAAAGTACTTTTTGTAAATGAGGAAGAGGACGGCAGATGGTCGGATGAAGAAGTGATACTTCCAGTGCCAGATGTCATCGTTAATACTGTTAATGTTGTCATGGATGGTGATCAGGATGACTGTGAGCGGCCGTATGCGACAGTGAGTGTGAATGGTCGCGATGTGGCTATGATGGCAGATTCAGGCTCGAAAATAACTTTAGTTTCCAAAAATGTGTTTGAGAAGGAAATGTGTGGAGTGGTGAGTCGCTTGAATCGTCCGGATATCAGTCCCGGTGGGTACAATCAAGACAGAATTGAATTACTGGGTTATGAGTGGAGTGAATTTAAGTTTAAGGGAAGGAGTTGTAAAGGCAAAGTATACGTCACTAAGAAAGGGCAATCTCTATTAGGATGGAGAGAACAGAAGAGTCTGGGTATCCGTTTGGACCCCAATCACCCTGAACAGGTGCTCCAAGTATCATTGCCGAGCACAGGATCAAGCAAGTATGTCATGAAACATAAAGGAGTCTTCGAGAAAAGTCTGGGGAAAGTGAAGGGGTTTCAACACCAGATTGTTCTAAAAAGGGGCAGTTTGCCCATCGTTGCTAAACTTAGGTCAGTACCATTTGCTTTAAGAGAAGGGGTGAAAGATGAGCTCAAGAAGTTGTTACAAATGGGTGTGATTGAGAGAGCAGGAGGTGTGGAATGGGTGTCGCCAGTTGTCGTGGTAAAGAAGAGTTCAGGTGATTTGAGGCTGTACATAGACATGCGGGAACTCAACAAGTGTGTTATGGTTGACAGGCACCCTTTGCCTAACATGGGTGAGATGTTAACCATGGTAGGCAAAGGGAAAGTATTTTCAAAACTTGATATGGCGTCGGCGTACCATCAGGTCGAGTTGACGGAAGATTGTAGGAAGATTACGGCTTTTATAACGCATGAGGGTGTGTTTCAGTTTAGAAGAATGCCGTTCGGGCTGGCATCAGCTTCATCAATATTTCAGAAAATTATGGATCGGCTGCTTGGATGTGTAACGGGAGTTTTCTGTTTTCAGGATGATGTGCTGATATGCGGTGAGACGTTGGAGGAGCATGACAAAAGTTTGTGTGCGGTCCTGAAAATCTTTCAGGATAGAGGCATCACTTTGAGGGAAGAGAAATGCAAATTTGCAGTATCCAAGGTTGATTACCTTGGTCATGAGGTATCATTTGAAGGGGTAAAGCCCAAGGAAAGCATTGTCAACTCCATAAAAGAGATTGAAAGGCCAACAACCAAGAGTGAACTGCGTTCTTTTTTAGGCATGGCAGAGTTTTATCAGAAGTTCGTAGAGAACTATGCTGCAAAGGTAGTGGAGATGAGAAAAATATTGAGGAAAGGTGCGTATTTTGTATGGAGTCATGAATGTGACGTAGAATTTGCCAGAATCAAGGAAGAAATTGATATGGCGAAACCTTTGGGATGTTTTGATACCAGGAAGTTGACGATTATTACGGTGGATGCAAGTGAGGGCGGCCTAGGTGCTGTCCTGGCACAGAGGCAAGATGATGGATCGGAAATTATAATAGCTCATGCATCACGTGGTTTGAAGGGTGCGGAAGTACGTTATTCGGTTCTTGAAAAGGAGGCCCTTGCATGTTACTGGGCGGTAGAGAAATTTAAAAATTTTGTCTGGGGTGTGGAATTTGTGATCCGAACGAATCACAAACCGTTGAAAGTTATTTTTGAGACAAAAGGTCTGGACAAAATATCTCGCAGGGTAGCTGGATGGGTTACCAGGTTGCAGGCCCACAGGTTTGTTATGGAAGTAATCCCTGGGAAAGAAAACATATTAGCGGACAGTCTGTCGAGAGTAAAGGTTCATTCCCAGGATGGGATGGAGAATGACGATATGGAAATGGTGTTTGTAAGTACGGAGGGTATCGTATCCAAGGAAGAGTGGTTGGAGGAAATAAGGAAGGATGTGATATTGAGAAAGGTGATATCATATGTTGAGTCCGCAGTTTGGCCAAGCAAAGCAGCATTATTGGAGGAAGAAAAACCCTTCTGGGAAGTGAAAGATGAATTGTCAGTTGCTGATGAGATATTGTTTAGATGGGAAAGAGCAGTGGCTCCCAAGGGGATTCGGAGAAGGATTATAGATTTGGCGCATAGTGGTCATATAGGCATTGCGAAGACCAAGGGAGTATTGAGAACGGATTACTGGTGGCCTGGTTTTGACAGGGAGGTTGAAGTTCGGTTGGGCGAGTGCCAATTCTGCCTCCGAAGTGGTAGGGGGGTAGAAGCTAAGAAGCAACCCCTGGTGGATGTGGGAGTTCCTTCAAGGGTTTGGAATGATATAGCCATGGACATACTAGGACCTGTTGAGTTGGGATATGGTCGGGGAAGATTCGTTGTAGTGGTGGCTGATCTATTCTCTAGGTGGGCGGATTTTAGAATTGTGAGGGAGATAACGGGAGAAAGCATGGTAAAAGTATTGCAAGAGATTTTTGCAAGTGAGGGACTCCCGGGAAGTGTTCTTACGGACAATGGAACACAATTCACTGGTGGATGCTTTCCCAAGTATTTAGAAAAATGTGGTGTGAGTCACAAGAGGACGGCCCTGTACCATCCAGAAACTAATGGAGTTGTTGAGAGACTCAACAGATGTGTGATGGAAAGTATTCGCATGGGGGAAGAGTGTGGATTTGACAAGTTGGCGACTATTCAGAATAGGATGTGGGCGTTACGAATGGCACCCCACGCCACTACAGGTCTATGTCCATTCGAGCTTATGAGAGGTCGAAAGCCTTATTCCATGGCGTGCCCGCCGTGGTTGGGCAGAAGCAGGGAGTCTGATGTGGTTGTTGACGAGGTGAGAAGATCTCTCAAAAAGAAGAAGAGTGAATGGGTCATGCGGGAAAACAAGAGGAGAGGAAGGAAGGAATTGCATGTGGAGTGTGGTGATTTGGTAAGGATAAAGAAGGGAGTAGTGAGAAAGAAGGGTGAGATGTTGTATTCCAACCCAGTAAGAGTGGTAGCTGTGTTGAAGGGTGCTGTGCGGGTGACCGGTGGCCAGGTTTGGAATATGAATAGAGTTGCCACGGTGAAGAGAGGTAATGTGTGAAACATTTTAATGCGATGAGGATGTTTATTAAAAAGAAGAGGAGATGTGTTATGATGTTGTTGCCAATATAGCAGCCTGAGCCACCCAGCACAGTGAAGCTGGATGGCATGGAATGTTATGCACCTCCAGTTCCGATGAGGTCATACAGGCTGCAATGTATCTCAGTGTTCTAACTTTGTCAGTTAATCTTGTCTGTGTCACTGTAAGGAGCCCTTGTTGTTGTTGGGGGTCTTTTCCCTTATTAACCTTTAAAAAACACTTGTTAAAATACATGCCAGTGCCCTTTGATGACTTCGCAACATAAGGTTTATATGGTGACCTAGGATTGTCGCTCTTCACACTAGCACTGGACATGTTAAGTAGAAGGAGATCGGTCAACAAAAGCTGTTACATCAAATGGTCAATAGATGTGATACAATACAGCAGCATTTAAAAGAGTTATTCATCATCAGCAAGTATCTAAAAACATGCACAATGACAGCATACAGAAACATTTCTATAATCCTGCTCTTCATAGCCCATTGAGATGGGTGAAATTCATAAAAAACACATAAGGTCAAACTCTGAGTTCATGCCTCGGGGGTTCAGAGAGTCCAAAAGTTCAATCCACAGTATCTCACGTTGTGCCAATTTTCTTTGCACGTCACCCCCTCTCCTAGCCGCTATAACCTGTTCAAGGATGACACATTGTAGTTGCTCCACTGTGTGTCGTGCCTCTAAGAAGTGAACTGCCACCGGGGATTTCAGGCTTTTAGTCCGAATATTGGACTTGTGCTCAGTCCATCTAATTTTGGCTTTTCTAGTGGTCATACCTACATAGTAGAAACCGCATGGGCATTTTAATGTGTAGACTACATTTTGGGCATCACAGGTACATGAATGACGTAGCTGTATATGTTTGCCTGAGTGTGGATGTGTGATATAGTTGCCCTTAATAATGTTGCCACAATGTTGGCAATTGTAGCATGGAATTGTTTTTTGTGCTGAATTATGGTGCTGGGAGAGGAAATCTCTGCTTTCACCAGACTTTTGCGTAAAGATTTGCTATTTCTATATGCAAATGTTGGTGGTTCTGGGAAGAGATGTTGCAACTGTGGATCCAGTTGTAGCATTGGCCAGTTCTTCTTGATCGTCTTTTTATTCTCGTGCTTTGAACCGAATAAGTGGTCACATATACTAATGGTTCAGCAGGTTTGGTGGGTTTAGGAATCAGTAGTGTTTCTCGGTCGATATGCCTGACTTTTTCTGCAACCTCAGATATCAAAGTCGGGTTATACCCTCACGTAGTGAATTTAGTTCCCAATGTTGTGGCCTGGCGGTCGTATTCTGAGTTGTCCGAAATGTTCCTCCTGTAGCGTAAAAACTGGCTAAAGGGTATGCTGTCAATGGTACGTTTAGGATGGAAACATGTAGCAAGTAAGAGACTGTTTCTATCAGTTTGTTTAGTGTAGATCCTAGTCTCCAATTTCGCTTCTGACACATATACTTCTACATCGAGGAAATTAATAGTTGTTGTGCTTGTCTCTGTTGTGAACCTAATGCGGGGATTCATCCCGTTCATCATTGTAAAGAATTCATCCAATTCCTCTTGAGGGCCTGTCCAAATGCCGAAGATGTCATCGATGTACCTCCGATACAATGAGAGATGTCTCATCCACCTTGGTGATGTAGATGTGTTCATTTTCTAAGTAATACATAAAAGCATTAGCATAGCATGGGGCCATAGCTGCTCCCATGCTGGTGTCTGATGTCTGGATATAGTATCTATCTTGGAATTTAAAAAAATTGTTACTGAGAACCAGTTTCAAGAGGGTGAGGACAAATAATCTGTCGCCTTTGCATTTATCGGTGTTAAGTATAAGCCATTCGATTGCCTCAAGTCCGGCTTCGTGTGCTATGTTTGTATAAAGAGACGTAACATCCATGGTAAAAAGTATGTCTCTTCCATTCACGAATTGTGTGTCTTTCAAAAGTTGTAAAAAGTGCATTGTATCCTTCACGTTTGTTGGTTCTTGAATCAAAGGTTGGAGAAATGTGTCCAGATATTGTGCAAGTGGTTCCAGAATACTGTTGGTGGCTGCTATGATCGGGCGTCCTGGAGGTTTCATCAGTCTCTTATGTATTTTCGGTAGAATGTACATCACCGGCATGATTGGATGTTGATTTTCAAGGAAACGTCGCGTTTTGTCAGAGATGAGTTTGTTTTCTTACGCTTCATCCAGTACATTTTTGATTAATGTTCGCAATGTTTCTGCAGGATTCATAGGGACTTCCAAGTAAGTGTCCTCATCACCCAATTGCCGTTCAATTTCATCAAGCTAGTCTTGTTTATCCATTAGGACAAGGGCACCCCCTTTATCTGCCGGTTTAAAGATGATTGTCTGATTGTCTAAAAGGTTTCGTAATGTCTGACGTTCTATTTTGGAGAAATTCCCATGAGCATTAGTTTTAAATCGAATCTTCTTGAATTCATCCAGGACTGTTTTTTCAAAGGTTGACAGGATATGGTTTTGTATAGGTGGATTGAAAGTGCTTTTTGGGTTAATCTCCAAAAATCTGTGTGGTTCTTTGTCCGTTGTGTCTTCCTCCAATGAATTGAAGAACACTTTCAGCTTCAATTTACGCATCAGTTTAAAGAAATCGATTTTTTTGCGTAAGATGGTACTGTTGTTCTTGGGAACAAACGACAAGCTCTTCTCAAGAACTTGCGTTTCCATCTTCGAGAGACGATAAGATGAAATATTGACTATCAGGGTTTCTTCGACCCCTTCTTCCTCTGCGGATTTTTTCTTTTGTCCTCTTCTAACTGGCTTCTTCCTAAAAAAGCCGCAGCGTCGTTGTTAGCTGGATCGCTTGCAGAGGTGCTTCATGGTCCTGATGTGGCTTCTGCCGCTTGGTCTGGTGTAACTTCTAGTTCAGTACTGGAGGCTTCCGATGAGTTGTTACCAGTCGACGGTGATCCTGTTTTCCGTGGATTATTGTGATTAGGTTTATTTGGATAATGACCATAGTAAGCTTGCCAACTATAAACTATATCGAGTTTATAATCCTGTGTGTCCCGTCTGAATTCCCTAATCTTTTTAACCTCTAGTTCTTGCTTATAGCTTGCCAATTTCTGATTGGTTTCCTCAAGGATTTGTTTCAATTGGTCAGCAGTGTAGAACTTACTCAGTGAGGTTTTCAATCCTTCTATATCCTCATTCAGTGTTGTAAGCGAACGTGCTAATTCTTCAATTGTTAAAATTATTAAGTCAAGGGAGCACTTGTTGAGAATTAGGTGCCAGCGCTTGACAAAGGCTGGATTCTCTTTACATAACGTGGGTTCGAGATTTACCCGTAGCCCTCTTGGTATCCTTTTTGTAGTGCAGTATTGTGCCAGGGTGGAAGCGTGTAACTTGAGATTGATCCCTCTACGAATTTTCCACTCTAGTTGTCGTATTAATGCCTCAGGTTTATCCATTGCTGTGAGTTCAGTGCTGGCTGTTTTGATCAGCCCTAGTATCCTTGTAGCCGCCTCTTCACTGAAGGCCAGAGTTTCTGCTCTGTTGTTCGTGGTCTGGTCTATCTTGGAAAAGGACATATTAAATAAAGCCACTATATTGGCTCAAAAAAGGTTAAACCAGTTATAGTTCAACTAATTCAATTGGTGCGTGCAACTCCCCTTGTGTGGTCAAAGGAAAAGCAAAAGCAGAATATGGGGGTGGGAGTGCACTGCCGTGTAATTAGAAGTTCAACAGGAAGTACATTTGTTAGAAATCCAGATTAGGATTGAGTAAAGGTATTTTAATGTTGTTTCAGGTGAAGGCGGGCTATTGTCACAAGACCACTTGGGAAACAACATAAGACTAAAACCAGAACTGCCTATTACTAAGCAGTAAGCCCAAATGCACTCCTCTAGAACCTACGTTCTATAACTCATTTACCATGTTAGTGATATAGGTTTAATGAATCATATCAAACTCAATATTGATGTATATTACCACATAAACATCAATCAATTAAATAGTACTTCTTCCATCCATGTAAAGGATTATTATACATAAAGCTTTAGAACAGGTGGACCAGACATATCGAAAAAAAAAGCATTAGTTACAATTTTAAGTGATAAGGTTTGTTTTAATTAACCCATCATCTCTTTTACTTTTCAAAATAAAATGTTCAAACAAGGATGTATCAACAACCAAAAAGTTAGACACATTTGTGCCGCGCGGCACGAACCTTCATTTAGTCATGAAATCATTACTGTGCGTCGTAGCCAAACAAACAAATTCCAGTGTAACAGTTAAACACAACTTTTCATCTGTGTGACGATCCCCATCAGGGAAAGGTGTGTAGGGGCTCTTGTACATAAAGACAGCTCCCTCCAGAGAAGCCCTTTTGTGGATGTTGCAAAAATAACCAACGCATTTCGGATCCTATAGATCCATCTTCAGGGTGGGGCTTCACTGTTCTTGCGTTCATATAGGGCAACAGTAGTTTATAATTCTTTCTGAATCTTCCTCTGTGGGGAATTTAGAAATAACAAGTGTTTTAATCTATTTGTCTAAAATAGTTGATTACCAAGGATAAACTATAAGTTTAAATGTCACTGACCTCTACCGGAGGATAGCTGTGGTCCGGGATCAGGACCTAGTCAGAGGAAAGTACAACAGTAACTAGAAGCTAATCATCTCATTTGTGTATTTGAATTCCGCAAGAGAGTAGGGTACTAAGTTAACATGTTCCAATTACTCACCCAGTCTTCAGAATGTAACTTCCAGGAGACTGAGGCGGCAAAAGGTGACACCAGAAACCCTAAAAAGTCAAATTTAGTGTCAATTAGAACTTAACTGAGAGTGCAACCCGGTAAAGCAATAGTGTGGCTAGAGACAGATCTCAAGCCAGGATATAATCATAAAGTGGGGCGATGCTAAATCAAAATAATTTACGGATGTGTGTCCAGTGTACATCGATGTGTCCGCATACCACGAGCGACTTCACGCGAAGAACGCTCACAGAGACTGAAGGAAAAGTGGAAAGAGGCTCACCTGAAAAGCGGGGCTAGGCGCTCCGTGCCGGTTGCTGCAGTGTCCGCCAGCCGAGTGTCGGTAGCGAATGTCTACTCGACTGCCGGTAGCGTTCATTGTAGTCACAGCAACCTCACGCATGCGTGTGAGGTCCGTTCGATGTCGGCCATGTTGGATTGGGCGCGAGTACGCCAAACTGTAGTCATGGCGTCCAGCCACGCCATTTGTCTAAGTAACTTCGAGTATGCATGTGTAGACTAATATTGTTACGAAGGACTCCAAGTTCTAGGGGTATCCGGCTTAATTGAAAGTAGGTAGGAAAGCATGAGTAGATTGATCTATACATAAGAGTCTATCCGTAAGGAGAGCCCATTATACAAATCGTACTCGGCCATACCAAGTGTTTTCATGAGATGCACTCGATGTGAGTGGGGGCATTCACGCGACACAAGCAGTAACCGCGGGGTGCCCCCATCTCACATCCGGGAAATTAACATCCTCTAGGGATTTAAATGGACTTTTACGTCAGTCATAAATGTTGTGGATAGTAAAACAGGGCCAAAGGCAAGGCCGTGTTAGGGGGGACCATTACTTCCCATAAGACTCAGTCCTAGAGATTATTAGAATAGGACAGAGAGAATGTGAGTGGGGGCACACCGCGGCACAGGTCTGTAACCGCGGGGTGCCCCCATCTCACATTCAAAACAAAAAGACTAACTAAGGTGTTATGATGTTGTTGCCAATATAGCAGCCTGAGCCACCCAGCACAGTGAAGCTGGATGGCATGGAATGTTATGCACCTCCAGTTCCGATGAGGTCATACAGGCTGCAATGTATCTCAGTGTTCTAACTTTGTCAGTTAATCTTGTCTGTGTCACTGTAAGGAGCCCTTGTTGTTGTTGGGGGTCTTTTCCCTTATTAACCTAAATAAACACTTGTTAAAATACATGCCAGTGCCCTTTGATGACTTCGCAACAATGGCGACGAGGATGGGATGTTGAAGACCCCCAGCAATTTTACTGAAGGCACTGCCGCTCCGCTGTTTCCCCAGCGTGGTAGTGGCAGTTAGGGGCCGAACTGAAGACACATTGTGAGTTGGCCGCTCCGCTCTGCCCCAGCGTCGAGCGGCCATCAAACTCCGACGGCACTTCCCCAGCAAGTAAGTGCGCTGCTCGCCTGGCCCTGCAACTGTTGGCCTTTGATCCAGTCATCGCGGTTACATTGCGCCGGCCCCACTGCGTTCAAGCTGTGTGTGTGTGTGGTAGGCTCTCACTTGCAACCAGGGTGGTGTTTGTAGAGCCTCGGCGTGGCGTTTAAAAGCACTTTCGGCTTCTATCCAAGGATACGGAATGGGAAGCGAGAGGCGCTGTTGAGCCAAAGGAGATTACTACGCAGCGTGTAGTAGAAGCGCGGCGTGGGCAGCCGAAGAAGATCGCCACACGGCGCCTAGTATAAGCGCATTTAACAGTGAACTACCACACAGCTGATAGTTAAGGCGCAAAGCAGTGCTGAAGTAGAGGAGGAAGGCGCATGAAATATAAGATACAGTGCAAAGGCGAAGTAGTAACAGCTGAGCACGAGAGAGGCACGAGCAGCGAGGCAGAAGGTGGGTCTGTAGTGTCCACAAGAGGAGTGCCATATCTTAGTACAATATGGCAGGTTTGCCAGGGATAGCCGGACCGCCGATTTTTATGCCAATACCAGGACCTGCGAAGATACCATGGGCTCAATGGCGAAAGGGATTTGCACATTACTTAAAGGCTGCTGGCGGATCGTCATATGCTAGCGAAAGGAAATTGGCACTATTGTTGCATTTCTTGGGATATGAAGGCCAGAGAATCTATGAGACTCTTCCACAGCCAACAGGTGGAGGTAGTGAGGGCGATGCTGGGAATGAATTCGACGTAGCTTTGGTGAAGCTGGACAAGCATTTTAACCCCAAAACCAGCACAATATTGGAACGATATAATTTCCGAATGAGGATGCAGGCCCAGGGTGAGTCAGTCGAGGAGTACGTGACGGCCCTGCGTCACTTAGCATTGACCTGCAAGTTCCAAGGAGCGTTTGATGAACACATTCGGGATCAGTTCATGACACACTGCAGATCAAATAAAATACGCGAAGAGTTGTGGCTGAAGGATGACCCCAACCTGGATGAGGTATTGGATTTGGCGAAACGAGTGGAACACTCATTGGCATGTGTCGCCAAACTATCAAAAGGTGAAACTAATGATACCAAGGAAAGCAAAAGTGAAGTATTGAGTGTAGGAGATAATAAAAGCAAAAGGAGAGGAAGAAGCAAACAGTAGAATAAGATTGGGGTTGAGGAGAAGAAGAACCAAGAGACAGTGCAGAGATCTGAGAAAAGAGAGGATAGACTGTGCTTTCGATGTGCTAGTGGGACGCATTTTGCTTCATCCATTGCATGCCCAGGTCGTAAGGCAACATGTGCAAGGTGCAAGAGGAGAGGTCATTTTGCAAACTGTTGTAAAAACTACCAGTTCGGACAGTCAAGTCAAAGAAAAGTACTTTATGTAAATGAGGAAGAGGACGGCAGATCGTCGGATGAAGAAGTGATGCTTCCAGTGCCAGATGTCATCGTTAATACTGTTAATGTTGTCATGGATGGTGATCAGGATGACTGTGAGCGGCCGTATGCGACAGTGAGTGTGAATGGTCGCGATGTGGCTATGATGGCAGATTCAGGCTCGAAAATAACTTTAGTTTCCAAAAATGTGTTTGAGAAGGAAATGTGTGGAGTGGTGAGTCGCTTGAATCGTCCGGATATCAGTCCCGGTGGGTACAATCAAGACAGAATTGAATTACTGGGTTATGAGTGGAGTGAATTTAAGTTTAAGGGAAGGAGTTGTAAAGGCAAAGTATACGTCACTAAGAAAGGGCAATCTCTATTAGGATGGAGAGAACAGAAGAGTCTGGGTATCCGTTTGGACCCCAATCACCCTGAACAGGTGCTCCAAGTATCATTGCCGAGCACAGGATCAAGCAAGTATGTCATGAAACATAAAGGAGTCTTCGAGAAAAGTCTGGGGAAAGTGAAGGGGTTTCAACACCAGATTGTTCTAAAAAGGGGCAGTTTGCCCGTCGTTGCTAAACTTAGGTCAGTACCATTTGCTTTAAGAGAAGGGGTGAAAGATGAGCTCAAGAAGTTGTTACAAATGGGTGTGATTGAGAGAGCAGGAGGTGTGGAATGGGTGTCGCCAGTTGTCGTGGTAAAGAAGAGTTCAGGTGATTTGAGGCTGTGCATAGACATGCGGGAACTCAACAAGTGTGTTATGGTTGACAGGCACCCTTTGCCTAACATGGGTGAGATGTTAACCATGGTAGGCAAAGGGAAAGTATTTTCAAAACTTGATATGGCGTCGGTGTACCATCAGGTCGAGTTGACGGAAGATTGTAGGAAGATTACGGCTTTTATAACGCATGAGGGTGTGTTTCAGTTTAGAAGAATGCCGTTCGGGCTGGCATCAGCTTCATCAGTATTTCAGAAAATTATGGATCGGCTGCTTGGATGTGTAACGGGAGTTTTCTGTTTTCAGGATGATGTGCTGATATGCGGTGAGATGTTGGAGGAGCATGACAAAGGTTTGTGTGCGGTCCTGAAAATCTTTCAGGATAGAGGCATCACTTTGAGGGAAGAGAAATGCAAATTTGCAGTATCCAAGGTTGATTACCTGGGTCATGAGGTATCATTTGAAGGGGTAAAGCCCAAGGAAAGCATTGTCAACTCCATAAAAGAGATTGAAAGGCCAACAACCAAGAGTGAACTGCGTTCATTTTTAGGCATGGCAGAGTTTTATCAGAAGTTCGTAGAGAACTATGCTGCAAAGGTAGTGAAGATGAGAAAAATATTGAGGAAAGGTGCAGATTTTGTATGGAGTCATGAATGTGACGTAGAATTTGCCAGAATCAAGGAAGAAATTGATATGGCGAAACCTTTGGGATGTTTTGATACCAGGAAGTTGACGATTATTACGGTGGATGCAAGTGAGGGCGGCCTAGGTGCTGTCCTGGCACAGAGGCAAGATGATGGATCGGAAATTATAATAGCTCATGCATCACGTGGTTTGAAGGGTGCGGAAGTACGTTATTCGGTTCTCGAAAAGGAGGCCCTTGCATGTTACTGGGCGGTAGAGAAATTTAAAAATTTTGTCTGGGGTGTGGAATTTGTGATCCGAACGGATCACAAACCGTTGAAAGTTATTTTTGAGACAAAAGGTCTGGACAAAATATCTTGCAGGGTAGCTGGATGGGTTACCAGGTTGCAGGCCCACAGGTTTGTTATGGAAGTAATCCCTGGGAAAGAAAACATATTAGCGGACAGTCTGTCGAGAGTAAAGGTTCATTCCCAGGATGGGATGGAGAATGACGATATGGAAATGGTGTTTGTAAGTACGGAGGGTATCGTATCCAAGGAAGAGTGGTTGGAGGAAATAAGGAAGGATGTGATATTGAGAAAGGTGATATCATATGTTGAATCCACAGTTTGGCCAAGCAAAGCAGCGTTATTGGAGGAAGAAAAACCCTTCTGGGAAGTGAAAGATGAATTGTCAGTTGCTGATGAGATATTGTTTAGATGGGAAAGAGCAGTGGCTCCCAAGGGGATTCGGAGAAGGATTATAGATTTGGCGCATAGTGGTCATATAGGCATTGCGAAGACCAAGGGAGTATTGAGAACGGATTACTGGTGGCCTGGTTTTGACAGGGAGGTTGAAGTTCGGTTGGGCGAGTGCCAATTCTGCCTCCGAAGTGGTAGGGGGGTAGAAGCTAAGAAGCAACCCCTGGTGGATGTGGGAGTTCCTTCAAGGGTTTGGAATGATATAGCCATGGACATACTAGGACCTGTTGAGTTGGGATATGGTCGGGGAAGATTCGTTGTAGTGGTGGCTGATCTATTCTCTAGGTGGGCGGATTTTAGAATTGTGAGGGAGATAACGGGAGAAAGCATGGTAAAAGTATTGCAAGAGATTTTTGCAAGTGAGGGACTCCCGGGAAGTGTTCTTACGGACAATGGAACACAATTCACTGGTGGATGCTTTCCCAAGTATTTAGAAAAATGTGGTGTGAGTCACAAGAGGACGGCCCTGTACCATCCAGAAACTAATGGAGTTGTTGAGAGACTCAACAGATGTGTGATGGAAAGTATTCGCATGGGGGAAGAGTGTGGATTTGACAAGTTGGCGACTATTCAGAATAGGATGTGGGCGTTACGAATGGCACCCCACGCCACTACAGGTCTATGTCCATTCGAGCTTATGAGGGGTCGAAAGCCTTATTCCATGGCGTGCCCGCCGTGGTTGGGCAGAAGCAGGGAGTCTGATGTGGTTGTTGACGAGGTGAGAAGATCTCTCAAAAAGAAGAAGAGTGAATGGGTCATGCGGGAAAACAAGAGGAGAGGAAGGAAGGAATTGCATGTGGAGTGTGGTGATTTGGTAAGGATAAAGAAGGGAGTAGTGAGAAAGAAGGGTGAGATGTTGTATTCCGACCCAGTAAGAGTGGTAGCTGTGTTGAAGGGTGCTGTGCGGGTGACCGGTGGCCAGGTTTGGAATATGAATAGAGTTGCCACGGTGAAGAGAGGTAATGTGTGAAACATTTTAATGCGATGAGGATGTTTATTAAAAAGAAGAGGAGATGTGTTATGATGTTGTTGCCAATATAGCAGCCTGAGCCACCCAGCACAGTGAAGCTGGATGGCATGGAATGTTATGCACCTCCAGTTCCGATGAGGTCATACAGGCTGCAATGTATCTCAGTGTTCTAACTTTGTCAGTTAATCTTGTCTGTGTCACTGTAAGGAGCCCTTGTTGTTGTTGGGGGTCTTTTCCCTTATTAACCTAAATAAACACTTGTTAAAATACATGCCAGTGCCCTTTGATGACTTCGCAACATAAGGTTTATATGGTGACCTAGGATTGTCGCTCTTCACACTAGCACTGGACATGTTAAGTAGAAGGAGATCGGTCAACAAAAGCTGTTACATCAAATGGTCAATAGATGTGATACAATACAGCAGCATTTAAAAGAGTTATTCATCATCAGCAAGTATCTAAAAACATGCACAATGACAGCATACAGAAACATTTCTATAATCCTGCTCTTCATAGCCCATTGAGATGGGTGAAATTCATAAAAAACACATAAGGTCAAACTCTGAGTTCATGCCTCGGGGGTTCAGAGAGTCCAAAAGTTCAATCCACAGTATCTCACGTTGTGCCAATTTTCTTTGCACGTCACCCCCTCTCCTAGCCGCTATAACCTGTTCAAGGATGACACATTGTAGTTGCTCCACTGTGTGTCGTGCCTCTAAGAAGTGAACTGCCACCGGGGATTTCAGGCTTTTAGTCCGAATATTGGACTTGTGCTCAGTCCATCTAATTTTGGCTTTTCTAGTGGTCATACCTACATAGTAGAAACCTCATGGGCATTTTAATGTGTAGACTACATTTTGGGCATCACAGGTACATGAATGACGTAGCTGTATATGTTTGCCTGAGTGTGGATGTGTGATATAGTTGCCCTTAATAATGTTGCCACAATGTTGGCAATTGTAGCATGGAATTGTTTTTTGTGCTGAATTATGGTGCTGGGAGAGGAAATCTCTGCTTTCACCAGACTTTTGCGTAAAGATTTGCTATTTCTATATGCAAATGTTGGTGGTTCTGGGAAGAGATGTTGCAACTGTGGATCCAGTTGTAGCATTGGCCAGTTCTTCTTGATCGTCCTTTTTATTCTCGTGCTTTGAACCGAATAAGTGGTCACATATACTAATGGTTCAGCAGGTTTGGTGGGTTTAGGAATCAGTAGTGTTTCTCGGTCGATATGCCTGACTTTTTCTGCAACCTCAGATATCAAAGTCGGGTTATACCCTCACGTAGTGAATTTAGTTCCCAATGTTGTGGCCTGGCGGTCGTATTCTGAGTTGTCCGAAATGTTCCTCCTGTAGCGTAAAAACTGGCTAAAGGGTACGCTGTCAATCGTACGTTTAGGATGGAAACTTGTAGCAAGTAAGAGACTGTTTCTATCAGTTTGTTTAGTGTAGATCCTAGTCTCCAATTTCGCTTCTGACACATATACTTCTACATCGAGGAAATTAATAGTTGTTGTGCTTGTCTCTGTTGTGAACCTAATGCGGGGATTCATCCCGTTCATCATTGTAAAGAATTCATCCAATTCCTCTTGAGGGCCTGTCCAAATGCCGAAGATGTCATCGATGTACCTCCGATACAATGAGAGATGTCTCATCCACCTTGGTGATGTAGATGTGTTCATTTTCTAAGTAATACATAAAAGCATTAGCATAGCATGGGGCCATAGCTGCTCCCATGCTGGTGTCTGATGTCTGGATATAGTATCTATCTTGGAATTTAAAAAAATTGTTACTGAGAACCAGTTTCAAGAGGGTGAGGACAAATAATCTGTCGCCTTTGCATTTATCGGTGTTAAGTATAAGCCATTCGATTGCCTCAAGTCCGGCTTCGTGTGCTATGTTTGTATAAAGAGACGTAACATCCATGGTAAAAAGTATGTCTCTTCCATTCACGAATTGTGTGTCTTTCAAAAGTTGTAAAAAGTGCATTGTATCCTTCACGTTTGTTGGTTCTTGAATCAAAGGTTGGAGAAATTTGTCCAGATATTGTGCAAGTGGTTCCAGAATACTGTTGGTGGCTGCTATGATCGGGCGTCCTGGAGGTTTCATCAGTCTCTTATGTATTTTCGGTAGAATGTACATCACCGGCATGATTGGATGTTGATTTTCAAGGAAACGTCGCGTTTTGTCAGAGATGAGTTTGTTTTCTTACGCTTCATCCAGTACATTTTTGATTAATGTTCGCAATGTTTCTGCAGGATTCATAGGGACTTCCAAGTAAGTGTCCTCATCACCCAATTGCCGTTCAATTTCATCAAGCTAGTCTTGTTTATCCATTAGGACAAGGGCACCCCCTTTATCTGCCGGTTTAAAGATGATTGTCTGATTGTCTAAAAGGTTTCGTAATGTCTGACGTTCTATTTTGGAGAAATTCCCATGAGCATTAGTTTTAAATCGAATCTTCTTGAATTCATCCAGGACTGTTTTTTCAAAGGTTGACAGGATATGGTTTTGTATAGGTGGATTGAAAGTGCTTTTTGGGTTAATCTCCAAAAATCTGTGTGGTTCTTTGTCCGTTGTGTCTTCCTCCAATGAATTGAAGAACACTTTCAGCTTCAATTTACGCATCAGTTTAAAGAAATCGATTTTTTGCGTAAAATGGTACTTTTGTTCTTGGGAACAAACGACAAGCTCTTCTCAAGAACTTGCGTTTCCATCTTCGAGAGACGATAAGATGAAATATTGACTATCAGGGTTTCTTCGACCCCTTCTTCCTCTGCAGATTTTTTCTTTTGTCCTCTTCTAACTGGCTTCTTCCTAAAAAAGCCGCAGCGTCGTTGTTAGCTGGATCGCTTGCAGAGGTGCTTCATGGTCCTGATGTGGCTTCTGCCGCTTGGTCTGGTGTAACTTCTAGTTCAGTACTGGAGGCTTCCGATGAGGTGTTACCAGCCGACGGTGATCCTGTTTTCCGTGGATTATTGTGATTAGGTTTATTTGGATAATGACCATAGTAAGCTTGCCAACTATAAACTATATCGAGTTTATAATCCTGTGTGTCCCGTCTGAATTCCCTAATCTTTTTAACCTCTAGTTCTTGCTTATAGCTTGCCAATTTCTGATTGGTTTCCTCAAGGATTTGTTTCAATTGGTCAGCAGTGTAGAACTTACTCAGTGAGGTTTTCAATCCTTCTATATCCTCATTCAGTGTTGTAAGCGAACGTGCTAATTCTTCAATTGTTAAAATTATTAAGTCAAGGGAGCACTTGTTGAGAATTAGGTGCCAGCGCTTGACAAAGGCTGGATTCTCTTTACATAACGTGGGTTCGAGATTTACTAGTAGCCCTCTTGGTATCCTTTTTGTAGTGTAGTATTGTGCCAGGGTGGAAGCGTGTAACTTGAGATTGATCTCTCTACGAATTTTCCACTCTAGTTGTCGTATTAATGCCTCAGGTTTATCCATTGCTGTGAGTTCAGTGCTGGCTGTTTTGATCAGCCCTAGTATCCTTGTAGCCGCCTCTTCACTGAAGGCCAGAGTTTCTGCTCTGTTGTTCGTGGTCTGGTCTATCTTGGAAAAGGACATATTAAATAAAGCCACTATATTGGCTCAAAAAAGGTTAAACCAGTTATAGTTCAACTAATTCAATTGGTGCGTGCAACTCCCCTTGTGTGGTCAAAGGAAAATCAAAAGCAGAATATGGGGGTGGGAGTGCACTGCCGTGTAATTAGAAGTTCAACAGGAAGTACATTTGTTAGAAATCCAGATTAGAATTGAGTAAAGGTATTTTAATGTTGTTTCAGGTGAAGGCGGGCTATTGTCACAAGACCACTTGGGAAACAACATAAGACTAAAACCAGAACTGCCTATTACTAAGCAGTAAGCCCAAATGCACTCCTCTAGAACCTACGTTCTATAACTCATTTACCATGTTAGTGATATAGGTTTAATGAATCATATCAAACTCAATATTGATGTATATTACCACATAAACATCAATCAATTAAATAGTACTTCTTCCATCCATGTAAAGGATTATTATACATAAAGCTTTAGAACAGGTGGACCAGACATATCGAAAAAAAAGCATTAGTTACAATTTTAAGTGATAAGGTTTGTTTTAATTAACCCATCATCTCTTTTACTTTTCAAAATAAAATGTTCAAACAAGGATGTATCAACAACCAAAAAGTTACACACATTTGTGCCGCGCGGCATGAACCTTCATTTAGTCATGAAATCATTACTGTGCGCCGTAGCCAAACAAACAAATTCCAGTGTAACAGTTAAACACAACTTTTCATCTGTGTGACGATCCCCATCAGGGAAAGGTGTGTAGTGGCTCTTGTACATGAAGACCGCTCCCTCCAGAGAAGCCCTTTTGTGGATGTTGCTAAAATAACCAACGCGTTTCGGATCCTATAGATCCATCTTCAGGGTGGGGCTTCACTGTTCTGCGTTCATATAGGGCAACAGTAGTTCATAATTCTTTCTGAATCTTCCTCTGTGGGGAATTTAGAAATAACAAGTGTTTTAATCTATTTGTCTAAAATAGTTGATTACCAAGGATAAACTATAAGTTTAAATGTCACTGACCTCTACCGGAGGATAGCTGTGGTTCGGGATCAGGACCTAGTCAGAGGAAAGTACAACAGTAACTAGAAGCTGATAATCTCATTTGTGTATTTGAATTCCCCAAGATATTAGGCTACTAAGTTAACATGTTGCAATTACTCACTCAGTCTTCAGAATGTAACATCCAGGAGACTGAGGCGGCAGAAGGTGACACCAGAAACCCTAAAAAGTCAAATTTAGTGTCAATTAGAACTTAACCGAGAGTGCAACCCGGTAAAGCAATAGTGTGGCTAGAGACAGATCTCAAGCCAGGATATAATCATAAAGTGGGGCGATGCTAAATCAAAATAATTTACGGATGTGTGTCCAGTGTACATCGATGTGTCCGCATACCACGAGCGACTTCACGCGAAGAACGCTCACAGAGACTGAAGGAAAAGTGGAAAGAGGCTCACCTGAAAAGCGTAGGCGCTCCGTGCCGGTTGCTGCAGTGTCCACCAGCCGAGTGTCGGTAGCGAATGTCTACTCGACTGCCGGTAGCATTCCCTGTAGTTACGGCAACCTCACGCATGCGCGTGAGGTCCGTTCGATGTCGGCCATGTTGGATTGGGCGCGAGTACGCCAAACTGTAGTCATGGCGTCAAGACACGCCATTTGTCTAAGTAACTTCGAGTATGCATGTGTAGACTAATATTGTTACGAAGGACTCCAAGTTCTAGGTGTATCCGGCTTAATTGAAAGTAGATAGGAAAGCGTGAGTAGATTGATCTATACATAAGAGTATATCCGTAAGGAGAGCCCGTTATACAAATCGTACTCGGCCATACCAAGTGTTTTCATGAGATGCACACGATATGAGTGGGGGCATCCACGAGGCACAAGCAGTAACCGCGGGGTGCCCCCATCTCACATCCGGGAAATTAACATCCACTAGGGATTTAAATGGACTTTTACGTCAGTCATAAATGTTGCGGATAGTAAAACAGGGCCAAAGGCAAGGCCGTGTTAGGGGGGACCATTACTTCCCATAAGACTCAGTCCTAGAGATTATTAGAATAGGAGATTATTAGAATAGGACAGAGAGAATGTGAGTGGGGGCACCACCGCGGCACAGGTCTGTAACCGCAGGGTGCCCACATCTCACATTCATAACAAAAAGACTAACTAAGGGTTACATGGTGGCCTAGGATTGTCGCTCTTCAGACTACACTGGACATGTTAAGTAGAAGGAGATCGGTCAACAAAAGCTGTCACATCAAATGGTCAATTAATGTGATACAATGCAGCAGCATTTAAAAGAGTTATTCAACATCAGCAAGTATCTAAAAACATGCACAATGACAGCATACAGAAACATTTCTATAATCCTGCTCTTCCTAGCCCATTGAGGTGGGTGAAATTCATAAAAAACACATAAGGTCAAACTCTGAGTTCATGCCTCGGGGGTTCAGAGAGTTCAAAAGTTCAATCCACAGTATCTCACGTTGTGCCAATTTTCTTTGCACGTCACCCCCTCTCCTAGCCGCTATAACCTGTTCAAGGATGACACATTGTAGTTGCGCCACTGTGTGTCGTGCCTCTAAGAAGTGAACTGCCACCGGGGATTTCAGGCTTTTAGTCCGAATATTGGACTTGTACTCAGTCGATCTAATTTTGGCTTTTCTAGTGGTCATACCTACATAGTAGGTATTGTTGTAAAATGTAGTATTTTAATGCGTAAACTACATTTTGGGCATCACAGGTACATGAATGACGTAGCTGTATATGTTTGCCTGAGTGTGGATGTGTGATATAGTTGCCCTTAATGATGTTGCCACAATGTTGGCAATTGTAGCATGGAATTGTTCCTTTGTGCTGAATTATGGTGCTGGGAGAGGAAATCTCTGCTTTCACCAGACTTTTGCGTAAAGATTTGCTATTTCTATATGCAAATGCTGGTGGTTCTGGGAAGAGATGTTGCAACTGTGGATCCAGTTGTAGCATTGGCCAGTTCTTCTTGATCGTTCTTTTTATTCTCATGCTTTGAACCGAATAAGTGGTCACATATACTAATGGTTCAGCAGGTTTGGTGGGTTTAGGAATCAGTAGTGTTTCTCGGTCGATGTGCCTGACTTTTTCTGCAACCTCGGATATCAAAGTCGGGTTATACCCTCTCGTAGTGAATTTAATTCCCAATGTTGTGGCCTGGCGGTCGTATTCTGAGTTGTCCGAAATGTTCCTCCTGTAGCGTAAAAACTGGCTAAAGGGTACGCTGTCAATCGTACGTTTAGGATGGAAACTTGTAGCAAGTAAGAGACTGTTTCTATCAGTTTGTTTAGTGTAGATCCTAGTCTCCAATTTCGCTTCTGACACATATACTTCTACATCGAGGAAATTAATAGTTGTTGTGCTTGTCTCTGTTGTGAACCTAATGCGGGGATTCATCCCGTTCATCATTGTAAAGAATTCATCCAATTCCTCTTGAGGGCCTGTCCAAATGCCGAAGATGTCATCGATGTACCTCCGATACAATGAGAGATGTCTCATCCACCTTGGTGATGTAGATGTGTTCATTTTCTAAGTAATACATAAAAGCATTAGCATAGCATGGGGCCATAGATGCTCCCATGCTGGTGTCTGATGTCTGGATATAGTATCTATCTTGGAATTTAAAAAAATTGTTACTGAGAACCAGTTTCAAGAGGGTGAGGACAAATAATCTGTCGCCTTTGCATTTATCGGTGTTAAGTATAAGCCATTCGATTGCCTCAAGTCCGGCTTCGTGTGCTATGTTTGTATAAAGAGACGTAACATCCATGGTAAAAAGTATGTCTCTTCCATTCACGAATTGTGTGTCTTTCAAAAGTTGTAAAAAGTGCATTGTATCCTTCACGTTTGTTGGTTCTTGAATCAAAGGTTGGAGAAATTTGTCCAGATATTGTGCAAGTGGTTCCAGAATACTGTTGGTGGCTGCTATGATCGGGCGTCCTGGAGGTTTCATCAGTCTCTTATGTATTTTCGGTAGAATGTACATCACCGGCATGATTGGATGTTGATTTTCAAGGAAACGTCGCGTTTTGTCAGAGATGAGTTCGTTTTCTTACGCTTCATCCAGTACATTTTTGATTAATGTTCGCAATGTTTCTGCAGGATTCATAGGGACTTCCAAGTAAGTGTCCTCATCACCCAATTGCCGTTCAATTTCATCAAGCTAGTCTTGTTTATCCATTAGGACAAGGGCACCCCCTTTATCTGCCGGTTTAAAGATGATTGTCTGATTGTCTAAAAGGTTTCGTAATGTCTGACGTTCTATTTTGGAGAAATTCCCATGAGCATTAGTTTTAAATCGAATCTTCTTGAATTCATCCAGGACTGTTTTTTCAAAGGTTGACAGGATATGGTTTTGTATAGGTGGATTGAAAGTGCTTTTTGGGTTAATCTCCAAAAATCTGTGTGGTTCTTTGTCCGTTGTGTCTTCCTCCAATGAATTGAAGAACACTTTCAGCTTCAATTTACGCATCAGTTTAAAGAAATCGATTTTTTTGCGTAAAATGGTACTGTTGTTCTTGGGAACAAACGACAAGCTCTTCTCAAGAACTTGCGTTTCCATCTTCGAGAGACGATAAGATGAAATATTGACTATCAGGGTTTCTTCGACCCCTTCTTCCTCTGCGGATTTTTTCTTTTGTCCTCTTCTAACTGGCTTCTTCCTAAAAAAGCCGCAGCGTCGTTGTTAGCTGGATCGCTTGCAGAGGTGCTTCATGGTCCTGATGTGGCTTCTGCCGCTTGGTCTGGTGTAACTTCTAGTTCAGTACTGGAGGCTTCCGATGAGGTGTTACCAGTCGACGGTGATCCTGTTTTCCGTGGATTATTGTGATTAGGTTTATTTGGATAATGACCATAGTAAGCTTGCCAACTATAAACTATATCGAGTTTATAATCCTGTGTGTCCCGTCTGAATTCCCTAATCTTTTTAACCTCTAGTTCTTGCTTATAGCTTGCCAATTTCTGATTGGTTTCCTCAAGGATTTGTTTCAATTGGTCAGCAGTGTAGAACTTACTCAGTGAGGTTTTCAATCCTTCTATATCCTCATTCAGTGTTGTAAGCGAACGTGCTAATTCTTCAATTGTTAAAATTATTAAGTCAAGGGAGCACTTGTTGAGAATTAGGTGCCAGCGCTTGACAAAGGCTGGATTCTCTTTACATAACGTGGGTTCGAGATTTACTAGTAGCCCTCTTGGTATCCTTTTTGTAGTGTAGTATTGTGCCAGGGTGGAAGCGTGTAACTTGAGATTGATCTCTCTACGAATTTTCCACTCTAGTTGTCGTATTAATGCCTCAGGTTTATCCATTGCTGTGAGTTCAGTGCTGGCTGTTTTTATCAGCCCTAGTATCCTTGTAGCCGCCTCTTCACTGAAGGTCAGAGTTTCTGCTCTGTTGTTCGTGGTCTGGTCTATCTTGGAAAAGGACATATTAAATAAAGCCACTATATTGGCTCAAAAAAGGTTAAACCAGTTATAGTTCAACTAATTCAATTGGTGCGTGCAACTCCCCTTGTGTGGTCAAAGGAAAAGCAAAAGCAGAATATGGGGGTGGGAGTGCACTGCCGTGTAATTAGAAGTTCAACAGGAAGTACATTTGTTAGAAATCCAGATTAGAATTGAGTAAAGGTATTTTAATGTTGTTTCAGGTGAAGGCGGGCTATTGTCACAAGACCACTTGGGAAACAACATAAGACTAAAACCAGAACTGCCTATTACTAAGCAGTAAGCCCAAATGCACTCCTCTAGAACCTACGTTCTATAACTCATTTACCATGTTAGTGATATAGGTTTAATGAATCATATCAAACTCAATATTGATGTATATTACCACATAAACATCAATCAATTAAATAGTACTTCTTCCATCCATGTAAAGGATTATTATACATAAAGCTTTAGAACAGGTGGACCAGACATATCGAAAAAAAAGCATTAGTTACAATTTTAAGTGATAAGGTTTGTTTTAATTAACCCATCATCTCTTTTACTTTTCAAAATAAAATGTTCAAACAAGGATGTATCAACAACCAAAAAGTTACACACATTTGTGCCGCGCGGCATGAACCTTCATTTAGTCATGAAATCATTACTGTGCGCCGTAGCCAAACAAACAAATTCCAGTGTAACAGTTAAACACAACTTTTCATCTGTGTGACGATCCCCATCAGGGAAAGGTGTGTAGTGGCTCTTGTACATGAAGACCGCTCCCTCCAGAGAAGACCTTTTGTGGATGTTGCTAAAATAACCAACGCGTTTCGGATCCTATAGATCCATCTTCAGGGTGGGGCTTCACTGTTCTGCGTTCATATAGGGCAACAGTAGTTCATAATTCTTTCTGAATCTTCCTCTGTGGGGAATTTAGAAATAACAAGTGTTTTAATCTATTTGTCTAAAATAGTTGATTACCAAGGATAAACTATAAGTTTAAATGTCACTGACCTCTACCGGAGGATAGCTGTGGTTCGGGATCAGGACCTAGTCAGAGGAAAGTACAACAGTAACTAGAAGCTGATAATCTCATTTGTGTATTTGAATTCCCCAAGATATTAGGCTACTAAGTTAACATGTTGTAATTACTCACTCAGTCTTCAGAATGTAACATCCAGGAGACTGAGGCGGCAGAAGGTGACACCAGAAACCCTAAAAAGTCAAATTTAGTGTCAATTAGAACTTAACCGAGAGTGCAACCCGGTAAAGCAATAGTGTGGCTAGAGACAGATCTCAAGCCAGGATATAATCATAAAGTGGGGCGATGCTAAATCAAAATAATTTACGGATGTGTGTCCAGTGTACATCGATGTGTCCGCATACCACGAGCGACTTCACGCGAAGAACGCTCACAGAGACTGAAGGAAAAGTGGAAAGAGGCTCACCTGAAAAGCGTAGGCGCTCCGTGCCGGTTGCTGCAGTGTCCACCAGCCGAGTGTCGGTAGCGAATGTCTACTCGACTGCCGGTAGCATTCCCTGTAGTTACGGCAACCTCACGCATGCGCGTGAGGTCCGTTCGATGTAGGCCATGTTGGATTGGGCGCGAGTACGCCAAACTGTAGTCATGGCGTCAAGACACGCCATTTGTCTAAGTAACTTCGAGTATGCATGTGTAGACTAATATTGTTACGAAGGACTCCAAGTTCTAGGTGTATCCGGCTTAATTGAAAGTAGATAGGAAAGCGTGAGTAGATTGATCTATACATAAGAGTATATCCGTAAGGAGAGCCCGTTATACAAATCCTACTCGGCCATACCAAGTGTTTTCATGAGATGCACACGATATGAGTGAGGGCATCCACGAGGCACAAGCAGTAACCGCGGGGTGCCCCCATCTCACATCCGGGAAATTAACATCCACTAGGGATTTAAATGGACTTTTACGTCAGTCATAAATGTTGCGGATAGTAAAACAGGGCCAAAGGCAAGGCCGTGTTAGGGGGGACCATTACTTCCCATAAGACTCAGTCCTAGAGATTATTAGAATAGGAGATTATTAGAATAGGACAGAGAGAATGTGAGTGGGGGCACCACCGCGGCACAGGTCTGTAACCGCAGGGTGCCCACATCTCACATTCATAACAAAAAGACTAACTAAGGGTTACATGGTGGCCTAGGATTGTCGCTCTTCAGACTACACTGGACATGTTAAGTAGAAGGAGATCGGTCAACAAAAGCTGTCACATCAAATGGTCAATTAATGTGATACAATGCAGCAGCATTTAAAAGAGTTATTCAACATCAGCAAGTATCTAAAAACATGCACAATGACAGCATACAGAAACATTTCTATAATCCTGCTCTTCCTAGCCCATTGAGGTGGGTGAAATTCATAAAAAACACATAAGGTCAAACTCTGAGTTCATGCCTCGGGGGTTCAGAGAGTTCAAAAGTTCAATCCACAGTATCTCACGTTGTGCCAATTTTCTTTGCACGTCACCCCCTCTCCTAGCCGCTATAACCTGTTCAAGGATGACACATTGTAGTTGCGCCACTGTGTGTCGTGCCTCTAAGAAGTGAACTGCCACCGGGGATTTCAGGCTTTTAGTCCGAATATTGGACTTGTACTCAGTCCATCTAATTTTGGCTTTTCTAGTGGTCATACCTACATAGTAGGTATTGTTGTAAAATGTAGTATTTTAATGCGTAAACTACATTTTGGGCATCACAGGTACATGAATGACGTAGCTGTATATGTTTGCCTGAGTGTGGATGTGTGATATAGTTGCCCTTAATGATGTTGCCACAATGTTGGCAATTGTAGCATGGAATTGTTCCTTTGTGCTGAATTATGGTGCTGGGAGAGGAAATCTCTGCTTTCACCAGACTTTTGCGTAAAGATTTGCTATTTCTATATGCAAATGCTGGTGGTTCTGGGAAGAGATGTTGCAACTGTGGATCCAGTTGTAGCATTGGCCAGTTCTTCTTGATCGTTCTTTTTATTCTCATGCTTTGAACCGAATAAGTGGTCACATATACTAATGGTTCAGCAGGTTTGGTGGGTTTAGGAATCAGTAGTGTTTCTCGGTCGATGTGCCTGACTTTTTCTGCAACCTCGGATATCAAAGTCGGGTTATACCCTCTCGTAGTGAATTTAATTCCCAATGTTGTGGCCTGGCGGTCGTATTCTGAGTTGTCCGAAATGTTCCTCCTGTAGCGTAAAAACTGGCTAAAGGGTACGCTGTCAATCGTACGTTTAGGATGGAAACTTGTAGCAAGTAAGAGACTGTTTCTATCAGTTTGTTTAGTGTAGATCCTAGTCTCCAATTTCGCTTCTGACACATATACTTCTACATCGAGGAAATTAATAGTTGTTGTGCTTGTCTCTGTTGTGAACCTAATGCGGGGATTCATCCCGTTCATCATTGTAAAGAATTCATCCAATTCCTCTTGAGGGCCTGTCCAAATGCCGAAGATGTCATCGATGTACCTCCGATACAATGAGAGATGTCTCATCCACCTTGGTGATGTAGATGTGTTCATTTTCTAAGTAATACATAAAAGCATTAGCATAGCATGGGGCCATAGCTGCTCCCATGCTGGTGTCTGATGTCTGGATATAGTATCTATCTTGGAATTTAAAAAAATTGTTACTGAGAACCAGTTTCAAGAGGGTGAGGACAAATAATCTGTCGCCTTTGCATTTATCGGTGTTAAGTATAAGCCATTCGATTGCCTCAAGTCCGGCTTCGTGTGCTATGTTTGTATAAAGAGACGTAACATCCATGGTAAAAAGTATGTCTCTTCCATTCACGAATTGTGTGTCTTTCAAAAGTTGTAAAAAGTGCATTGTATCCTTCACGTTTGTTGGTTCTTGAATCAAAGGTTGGAGAAATTTGTCCAGATATTGTGCAAGTGGTTCCAGAATACTGTTGGTGGCTGCTATGATCGGGCGTCCTGGAGGTTTCATCAGTCTCTTATGTATTTTCGGTAGAATGTACATCACCGGCATGATTGGATGTTGATTTTCAAGGAAACGTCGCGTTTTGTCAGAGATGAGTTCGTTTTCTTACGCTTCATCCAGTACATTTTTGATTAATGTTCGCAATGTTTCTGCAGGATTCATAGGGACTTCCAAGTAAGTGTCCTCATCACCCAATTGCCGTTCAATTTCATCAAGCTAGTCTTGTTTATCCATTAGGACAAGGGCACCCCCTTTATCTGCCGGTTTAAAGATGATTGTCTGATTGTCTAAAAGGTTTCGTAATGTCTGACGTTCTATTTTGGAGAAATTCCCATGAGCATTAGTTTTAAATCGAATCTTCTTGAATTCATCCAGGACTGTTTTTTCAAAGGTTGACAGGATATGGTTTTGTATAGGTGGATTGAAAGTGCTTTTTGGGTTAATCTCCAAAAATCTGTGTGGTTCTTTGTCCGTTGTGTCTTCCTCCAATGAATTGAAGAACACTTTCAGCTTCAATTTACGCATCAGTTTAAAGAAATCGATTTTTTTGCGTAAAATGGTACTGTTGTTCTTGGGAACAAACGACAAGCTCTTCTCAAGAACTTGCGTTTCCATCTTCGAGAGACGATAAGATGAAATATTGACTATCAGGGTTTCTTCGACCCCTTCTTCCTCTGCGGATTTTTTCTTTTGTCCTCTTCTAACTGGCTTCTTCCTAAAAAAGCCGCAGCGTCGTTGTTAGCTGGATCGCTTGCAGAGGTGCTTCATGGTCCTGATGTGGCTTCTGCCGCTTGGTCTGGTGTAACTTCTAGTTCAGTACTGGAGGCTTCCGATGAGGTGTTACCAGTCGACGGTGATCCTGTTTTCCGTGGATTATTGTGATTAGGTTTATTTGGATAATGACCATAGTAAGCTTGCCAACTATAAACTATATCGAGTTTATAATCCTGTGTGTCCCGTCTGAATTCCCTAATCTTTTTAACCTCTAGTTCTTGCTTATAGCTTGCCAATTTCTGATTGGTTTCCTCAAGGATTTGTTTCAATTGGTCAGCAGTGTAGAACTTACTCAGTGAGGTTTTCAATCCTTCTATATCCTCATTCAGTGTTGTAAGCGAACGTGCTAATTCTTCAATTGTTAAAATTATTAAGTCAAGGGAGCACTTGTTGAGAATTAGGTGCCAGCGCTTGACAAAGGCTGGATTCTCTTTACATAACGTGGGTTCGAGATTTACTAGTAGCCCTCTTGGTATCCTTTTTGTAGTGTAGTATTGTGCCAGGGTGGAAGCGTGTAACTTGAGATTGATCTCTCTACGAATTTTCCACTCTAGTTGTCGTATTAATGCCTCAGGTTTATCCATTGCTGTGAGTTCAGTGCTGGCTGTTTTTATCAGCCCTAGTATCCTTGTAGCCGCCTCTTCACTGAAGGCCAGAGTTTCTGCTCTGTTGTTCGTGGTCTGGTCTATCTTGGAAAAGGACATATTAAATAAAGCCACTATATTGGCTCAAAAAAGGTTAAACCAGTTATAGTTCAACTAATTCAATTGGTGCGTGCAACTCCCCTTGTGTGGTCAAAGGAAAAGCAAAAGCAGAATATGGGGGTGGGAGTGCACTGCCGTGTAATTAGAAGTTCAACAGGAAGTACATTTGTTAGAAATCCAGATTAGAATTGAGTAAAGGTATTTTAATGTTGTTTCAGGTGAAGGCGGGCTATTGTCACAAGACCACTTGGGAAACAACATAAGACTAAAACCAGAACTGCCTATTACTAAGCAGTAAGCCCAAATGCACTCCTCTAGAACCTACGTTCTATAACTCATTTACCATGTTAGTGATATAGGTTTAATGAATCATATCAAACTCAATATTGATGTATATTACCACATAAACATCAATCAATTAAATAGTACTTCTTCCATCCATGTAAAGGATTATTATACATAAAGCTTTAGAACAGGTGGACCAGACATATCGAAAAAAAAGCATTAGTTACAATTTTAAGTGATAAGGTTTGTTTTAACTAACCCATCATCTCTTTTACTTTTCAAAATAAAATGTTCAAACAAGGATGTATCAACAACCAAAAAGTTACACACATTTGTGCCGCGCGGCATGAACCTTCATTTAGTCATGAAATCATTACTGTGCGCCGTAGCCAAACAAACAAATTCCAGTGTAACAGTTAAACACAACTTTTCATCTGTGTGACGATCCCCATCAGGGAAAGGTGTGTAGTGGCTCTTGTACATGAAGACCGCTCCCTCCAGAGAAGACCTTTTGTGGATGTTGCTAAAATAACCAACGCGTTTCGGATCCTATAGATCCATCTTCAGGGTGGGGCTTCACTGTTCTGCGTTCATATAGGGCAACAGTAGTTCATAATTCTTTCTGAATCTTCCTCTGTGGGGAATTTAGAAATAACAAGTGTTTTAATCTATTTGTCTAAAATAGTTGATTACCAAGGATAAACTATAAGTTTAAATGTCACTGACCTCTACCGGAGGATAGCTGTGGTTCGGGATCAGGACCTAGTCAGAGGAAAGTACAACAGTAACTAGAAGCTGATAATCTCATTTGTGTATTTGAATTCCCCAAGATATTAGGCTACTAAGTTAACATGTTGTAATTACTCACTCAGTCTTCAGAATGTAACATCCAGGAGACTGAGGCGGCAGAAGGTGACACCAGAAACCCTAAAAAGTCAAATTTAGTGTCAATTAGAACTTAACCGAGAGTGCAACCCGGTAAAGCAATAGTGTGGCTAGAGACAGATCTCAAGCCAGGATATAATCATAAAGTGGGGCGATGCTAAATCAAAATAATTTACGGATGTGTGTCCAGTGTACATCGATGTGTCCGCATACCACGAGCGACTTCACGCGAAGAACGCTCACAGAGACTGAAGGAAAAGTGGAAAGAGGCTCACCTGAAAAGCGTAGGCGCTCCGTGCCGGTTGCTGCAGTGTCCACCAGCCGAGTGTCGGTAGCGAATGTCTACTCGACTGCCGGTAGCATTCCCTGTAGTTACGGAAACCTCACGCATGCGCGTGAGGTCCGTTCGATGTAGGCCATGTTGGATTGGGCGCGAGTACGCCAAACTGTAGTCATGGCGTCAAGACACGCCATTTGTCTAAGTAACTTCGAGTATGCATGTGTAGACTAATATTGTTACGAAGGACTCCAAGTTCTAGGTGTATCCGGCTTAATTGAAAGTAGATAGGAAAGCGTGAGTAGATTGATCTATACATAAGAGTATATCCGTAAGGAGAGCCCGTTATACAAATCCTACTCGGCCATACCAAGTGTTTTCATGAGATGCACACGATATGAGTGGGGGCATCCACGAGGCACAAGCAGTAACCGCGGGGTGCCCCCATCTCACATCCGGGAAATTAACATCCACTAGGGATTTAAATGGACTTTTACGTCAGTCATAAATGTTGCGGATAGTAAAACAGGGCCAAAGGCAAGGCCGTGTTAGGGGGGACCATTACTTCCCATAAGACTCAGTCCTAGAGATTATTAGAATAGGAGATTATTAGAATAGGACAGAGAGAATGTGAGTGGGGGCACCACCGCGGCACAGGTCTGTAACCGCAGGGTGCCCACATCTCACATTCATAACAAAAAGACTAACTAAGGGTTACATGGTGGCCTAGGATTGTCGCTCTTCAGACTACACTGGACATGTTAAGTAGAAGGAGATCGGTCAACAAAAGCTGTCACATCAAATGGTCAATTAATGTGATACAATGCAGCAGCATTTAAAAGAGTTATTCAACATCAGCAAGTATCTAAAAACATGCACAATGACAGCATACAGAAACATTTCTATAATCCTGCTCTTCCTAGCCCATTGAGGTGGGTGAAATTCATAAAAAACACATAAGGTCAAACTCTGAGTTCATGCCTCGGGGGTTCAGAGAGTTCAAAAGTTCAATCCACAGTATCTTACGTTGTGCCAATTTTCTTTGCACGTCACCCCCTCTCCTAGCCGCTATAACCTGTTCAAGGATGACACATTGTAGTTGCGCCACTGTGTGTCGTGCCTCTAAGAAGTGAACTGCCACCGGGGATTTCAGGCTTTTAGTCCGAATATTGGACTTGTACTCAGTCCATCTAATTTTGGCTTTTCTAGTGGTCATACCTACATAGTAGGTATTGTTGTAAAATGTAGTATTTTAATGCGTAAACTACATTTTGGGCATCACAGGTACATGAATGACGTAGCTGTATATGTTTGCCTGAGTGTGGATGTGTGATATAGTTGCCCTTAATGATGTTGCCACAATGTTGGCAATTGTAGCATGGAATTGTTCCTTTGTGCTGAATTATGGTGCTGGGAGAGGAAATCTCTGCTTTCACCAGACTTTTGCGTAAAGATTTGCTATTTCTATATGCAAATGCTGGTGGTTCTGGGAAGAGATGTTGCAACTGTGGATCCAGTTGTAGCATTGGCCAGTTCTTCTTGATCGTTCTTTTTATTCTCATGCTTTGAACCGAATAAGTGGTCACATATACTAATGGTTCAGCAGGTTTGGTGGGTTTAGGAATCAGTAGTGTTTCTCGGTCGATGTGCCTGACTTTTTCTGCAACCTCGGATATCAAAGTCGGGTTATACCCTCTCGTAGTGAATTTAATTCCCAATGTTGTGGCCTGGCGGTCGTATTCTGAGTTGTCCGAAATGTTCCTCCTGTAGCGTAAAAACTGGCTAAAGGGTACGCTGTCAATCGTACGTTTAGGATGGAAACTTGTAGCAAGTAAGAGACTGTTTCTATCAGTTTGTTTAGTGTAGATCCTAGTCTCCAATTTCGCTTCTGACACATATACTTCTACATCGAGGAAATTAATAGTTGTTGTGCTTGTCTCTGTTGTGAACCTAATGCGGGGATTCATCCCATTCATCATTGTAAAGAATTCATCCAATTCCTCTTGAGGGCCTGTCCAAATGCCGAAGATGTCATCGATGTACCTCCGATACAATGAGAGATGTCTCATCCACCTTGGTGATGTAGATGTGTTCATTTTCTAAGTAATACATAAAAGCATTAGCATAGCATGGGGCCATAGCTGCTCCCATGCTGGTGTCTGATGTCTGGATATAGTATCTATCTTGGAATTTAAAAAAATTGTTACTGAGAACCAGTTTCAAGAGGGTGAGGACAAATAATCTGTCGCCTTTGCATTTATCGGTGTTAAGTATAAGCCATTCGATTGCCTCAAGTCCGGCTTCGTGTGCTATGTTTGTATAAAGAGACGTAACATCCATGGTAAAAAGTATGTCTCTTCCATTCACGAATTGTGTGTCTTTCAAAAGTTGTAAAAAGTGCATTGTATCCTTCACGTTTGTTGGTTCTTGAATCAAAGGTTGGAGAAATTTGTCCAGATATTGTGCAAGTGGTTCCAGAATACTGTTGGTGGCTGCTATGATCGGGCGTCCTGGAGGTTTCATCAGTCTCTTATGTATTTTCGGTCGAATGTACATCACCGGCATGATTGGATGTTGATTTTCAAGGAAACGTCGCGTTTTGTCAGAGATGAGTTCGTTTTCTTACGCTTTATCCAGTACATTTTTGATTAATGTTCGCAATGTTTCTGCAGGATTCATAGGGACTTCCAAGTAAGTGTCCTCATCACCCAATTGCCGTTCAATTTCATCAAGCTAGTCTTGTTTATCCATTAGGACAAGGGCACCCCCTTTATCTGCCGGTTTAAAGATGATTGTCTGATTGTCTAAAAGGTTTCGTAATGTCTGACGTTCTATTTTGGAGAAATTCCCATGAGCATTAGTTTTAAATCGAATCTTCTTGAATTCATCCAGGACTGTTTTTTCAAAGGTTGACAGGATATGGTTTTGTATAGGTGGATTGAAAGTGCTTTTTGGGTTAATCTCCAAAAATCTGTGTGGTTCTTTGTCCGTTGTGTCTTCCTCCAATGAATTGAAGAACACTTTCAGCTTCAATTTACGCATCAGTTTAAAGAAATCGATTTTTTTGCGTAAGATGGTACTGTTGTTCTTGGGAACAAACGACAAGCTCCTCTCAAGGACTTGAGTTTCCATCTTCGAGAGACGTTAAGATGAAATATTGACTATCAGGGTTTCTTCGACCCCTTCTTCCTCTGCGGATTTTTTCTTTTGTCCTCTTCTAACTGGCTTCTTCCTAAAAAAGCCGCAGCGTCGTTGTTAGCTGGATCGCTTGCAGAGGTGCTTCATGGTCCTGATGTGGCTTCTGCCGCTTGGTCTGGTGTAACTTCTAGTTCAGTACTGGAGGCTTCCGATGAGGTGTTACCAGTCAACGGTGATCCTGTTTTCCGTGGATTATTGTGATTAGGTTTATTTGGATAATGACCATAGTAAGCTTGCCAACTATAAACTATATCGAGTTTATAATCCTGTGTGTCCCGTCTGAATTCCCTAATCTTTTTAACCTCTAGTTCTTGCTTATAGCGAGCTTGCCAATTTCTGATTGGTTTCCTCAAGGATTTGTTTCAATTGGTCAGCAGTGTAGAACTTACTCAGTGAGGTTTTCAATCCTTCTATATCCTCATTCAGTGTTGTAAGCGAACATGCTAATTCTTCAATTGTTAAAATTATTAAGTCAAGGGAGCACTTGTTGAGAATTAGGTGCCAGCGCTTGACAAAGGCTGGATTCTCTTTACATAACGTGGGCTCGAGATTTACCCGTAGCCCTCTTGGTATCCTTTTTGTAGTGTAGTATTGTGCCAGGGTGGAAGCGTGTAACTTGAGATTGATCTCTCTACGAATGTTCCACTCTAGTTGTCGTATTAATGCCTCAGGTTTATCCATTGCTGTGAGTTCAGTGCTGGCTGTTTTGATCAGCCCTAGTATCCTTGTAGCCGCCTCTTCACTGAAGGCCAGAGTTTCTGCTCTGTTGTTCGTGGTCTGGTCTATCTTGGAAAAGGACATATTAAATAAAGCCACTATATTGGCTCAAAAAAGGTTAAACCAGTTATAGTTCAACTAATTCAATTGGTGCGTGCAACTCCCTTTGTGTGGTCAAAGGAAAAGCAAAAGCAGAATATGGGGGTGGGAGTGCACTGCTGTGTAATTAGAAGTTCAACAGGAAGTACATTTGTTAGGAATCCAGATTAGGATTGAGTAAAGGTATTTTAATGTTGTTTCAGGTGCAGGCGGGCTATTGTCACAAGACCACTTGGGAAACAACATAAGACTAAAGCCAGAACTGCCTATTACTAAGCAGTAAGCCCAAATGCACTCCTCTAGAACCTAAGTTCTATAACTCATTTACCATGTTAGTGATATAGGTTTAATGAATCATATCAAACTCAATATTGATGTATATTACCACATAAACATCAATCAATTAAATAGTACTTCTTCCATCCATGTAAAGGATTATTATACATAAAGCTTTAGAACAGATGGACCAGACATATCGAAAAAAAGCATTAGTTACAATTTTAAGTGATAAGGTTTGTTTTAATTAACCCATCATCTCTTTTACTTTTCAAAATAAAATGTTCAAACAAGGATGTATCAACAACCAAAAAGTTAGACACATTTGTGCCGCGCGGCACGAACCTTCATTTAGTCATGAAATCATTACTGTGCGTCGTAGCCAAACAAACAAATTCCAGTGTAACAGTTAAACACAACTTTTCATCTGTGTGACAATCCCCATCAGGGAAAGGTGTGTAGGGGCTCTTGTACATAAAGACCGCTCCCTCCAGGGAAGCCCTTTTGTGGATGTTGCTAAAATAACCAACGCGTTTCGGATCCTATAGATCCATCTTCAGGGTGGGGCTTCACTGTTCTGTGTTCATATAGGGCAACAGTAGTTCATAATTCTTTCTGAATCTTCTTCTGTGGGGAATTTAGAAATAACAAGTGTTTTAATCTATTTGTCTAAAATAGTTGATTACCAAGGATAAACTATAAGTTTAAATGTCACTGACCTCTACCGGAGGATAGCTGTGGTCCGGGATCAGGACCTAGTCAGAGGAAAGTACAACAGTAACTAGAAGCTAATCATCTCATTTGTGTATTTGAATTCCCCAAGAGAGTAGGGTACTAAGTTAACATGTTCCAATTACTCACCCAGTCTTCAGAATGTAACTTCCAGGAGACTGAGGCGGCAAAAGGTGACACCAGAAACCCTAAAAAGTCAAATTTAGTGTCAATTAGAACTTAACTGAGAGTGCAACCCGGTAAAGCAATAGTGTGGCTAGAGACAGATCTCAGGCCAGGATATAATCATAAAGTGGGCCGATGCTAAATCAAAATAATTTACGGATGTGTGTCCAGTGTACATCGATGTGTCCGCATACCACGAGCGACTTCACGCGAAGAACGCTCACAGAGACTGAAGGAAAAGTGGAAAGAGGCTCACCTGAAAAGCGTAGGCGCTCCGTGCCGGTTGCTGCAGTGTCCACCAGCCGAGTGTCGGTAGCGAATGTCTACTCGACTGCCGGTAGCATTCACTGTAGTTACGGCAACCTCACGCATGCGCGTGAGGTCCGTTCGATGTCGGCCATGTTGGATTGGGCGCGAGTACGCCAAACTGTAGTCATGGCGTCAAGACACGCCATTTGTCTAAGTAACTTCGAGTATGCATGTGTAGACTAATATTGTTACGAAGGACTCCAAGTTCTAGGTGTATCCGGCTTAATTGAAAGTAGATAGGAAAGCGTGAGTAGATTGATCTATACATAAGAGTATATCCGTAAGGAGAGCCCGTTATACAAATCGAACTCGGCCATACCAAGTGTTTTCATGAGATGCACTCGATATGAGTGGGGGCATCCACGAGGCACAAGCAGTAACCGCGGGGTGCCCCCATCTCACATCCGGGAAATTAACATCCACCAGGGATTTAAATGGACTTTTACGTCAGTCATAAATGTTGTGGATAGTAAAACAGGGCCAAAGGCAAGGCCGTGTTAGGGGGGAACATTACTTCCCATAAGACTCAGTCCTAGAGATTATTAGAATAGGAGATTATTAGAATAGGACAGAGAGACTGTGAGTGGGGGCACCACCGCGGCACAGGTCTGTAACCGCGGGGTGCCCACATCTCACATTCATAACAAAAAGACTAACTAAGGGTTACATGGTGGCCTAGGATTGTCGCTCTTCAGACTACACTGGACATGTTAAGTAGAAGGAGATCGGTCAACAAAAGCTGTTACATCAAATGGTCAATTAATGTGATACAATGCAGCAGCATTTAAAAGAGTTATTCAACATCAGCAAGTATCTAAAAACATGCACAATGACAGCATACAGAAACATTTCTATAATCCTGCTCTTCCTAGCCCTTTGAGGTGGGTGAAATTCATAAAAAACACATAAGGTCAAACTCTGAGTTCATGCCTCGGGGGTTCAGAGAGTTCAAAAGTTCAGTCCACAGTATCTCACGTTGTGCCAATTTTCTTTGCACGTCACCCCCTCTCCTAGCCGCTATAACCTGTTCAAGGATGACACATTGTAGTTGCGCCACTGTGTGTCGTGCCTCTAAGAAGTGAACTGCCACCGGGGATTTCAGGCTTTTAGTCCGAATATTGGACTTGTACTCAGTCCATCTAATTTTGGCTTTTCTAGTGGTCATACCTACATAGTAGAAACCGCATGGGTATTTTAATGCGTAGACTACATTTTGGGCATCACAGGTACATGAATGACGTAGCTGTATATGTTTGCCTGAGTGTGGATGTGTGATATAGTTGCCCTTAATGATGTTGCCACAATGTTGGCAATTGTAGCATGGAATTGTTCCTTTGTGCTGAATTATGGTGCTGGGAGAGGAAATCTCTGCTTTCACCTGACTTTTGCGTAAAGATTTGCTATTTCTATATGCAAATGCTGGTGGCTCTGGGAAGAGATGTTGCAACTGTGGATCCAGTTGTAGCATTGGCCAGTTCTTCTTGATCGTTCTTTTTATTCTCATTCTTTGAACCGAATAAGTGGTCACATATACTAATGGTTCAGCAGATTTGCTGGGTTTAGGAATCAGTAGTGTTTCTCGGACGATGTGCCTGACTTTTTCTGCAACCTCGGATATCAAAGTCGGGTTATACTTTCTCATAGTGAATTTAATTCGCAATGTTGTGGCCTGGCGGTCATATTCTGAGTTGTCCGAAATGTTCCTCCTGTAGCGCAAAAACTGGCTAAAGGGTACGCTGTCAATCGTACGTTTAGGATGGAAACTTGTAGCAAGTAAGAGACTGTTTCTATCAGTTTGTTTAGTGTAGATCCTAGTCTCCAATTTCGCTTCTGACACATATACTTCTGCATCGAGGAAATTAATAGTTGTTGTGCTTGTCTCTGTTGTGAACCTAATGCGGGGATTCATCCCGTTCATCATTGTAAAGAATTCATCCAATTCCTCTTGGGGGCCTGTCCAAATGCCGAAGATGTCATCGATGTACCTCGGATACAATGAGAGATGTCTCATCCACCTTGGTGATGTAAGGATGTGTTCATTTTTTAAGTAATACATAAAAGCATTAGCATAGCATGGGGCCATAGCTGCTCCCATGCTGGTGCCTGATGTCTGGATATAGTATCCGTCTTGGAATTTAAAAAAATTGTTACTGAGAACCAGTTTCAAGAGGGTGAGGACAAATAATCTGTCGCCTTTGCATTTATCGGTGTTAATTAAAAGCCATTCGATTGCCTCAAGTCCGGCTTCGTGTGCTATGTTTGTATAAAGAGACGTAACATCCATGGTAAAAAGTATGTCTCTTCCATTCACAAATTGTGTGTCTTTCAAAAGTTGTAAAAAGTGCATTGTATCCTTCACGTATGTTGGTGTTTCTTGAATCAAAGGTTGGAGAATTTTGTCCAGATATTGTGCAAGTGGTTCCAGAATACTGTTGGTGGCTAGGTACTCTGTCCCCCTTCCGCTATCTCCAGCTTAAGGGAGTCCTCACTGAACCATCCTGGGGGGACACCTCAGGCGAGACCTTTCAGATATTGAAAAACTCCTTCTCTCCGCGAGGGCCTCTATAGGCTCTTCCTGTTCTCTGTTCCAAGGGACCCTCTGCCTGCACGTATACAATGGGGAAGGGACCTGGGAGAGGAAATTGACGACGAAAGGTGGGCCGAAATGTGCAGGCGGGCCAATCGCTCCACAGCCTCACTCCAGTATCGCCACCAAGCCCTCAAAGTATTACATCGATGGCACTACCCCCCGCAGAGGATTGCTAGAATGAGGCCATGTTACGACCCACATTGCTGAAAATGCAAGACTGAGAGGGGGGATTACATCCACATGTGGTGGGGATGCCCGGTGGTTCAAAAATACTGGAAAAAGGTACTTGCCTGGATCAGGGGGGTGGACGGGGTGGAGCGGTCTCCCTGCCCCTGGCTTCTCCTTTTTGGAATTGATACCGGGGAGGATCAGGAAAACACCCAGGACCACATGCTACAGGTTATGCTGGTGGCGGCCAGGTGCTGCCTAGCGCAAAAATGGAAAAACCCCGGAATGCCAGGGGAAAAAATATGGGTCACCAAAGTGCGGGCCATTTACGATATGGAATTTCTCACACATCTACTTGATGAATCTAAGTCCAACATCGAAGAAATATGGCTCCCCTTCTTTGATAAATATGGCCGCCCAGTATAATGTTATACACCAAAGCCGGAGGATTCCCCCCCTGGGAGCATTAGGCCAGTGCACACTTACCCGACTACGAGTTCCTCGAAGCTCGCCTCTTGACTTTGGCGTGCTATGTGCACATCATGAAGGCATTGCTCCACTCTTTCGGAGCCCGTCAAATTTGCAACTAGTGAGAACCTGAACTGGAGGGGGGTGGGGGGCGGTATGTTATATTTTGTTTCTTGTTTATCCATGTTTAAATAAGCTCTGTATTGTTGTAAAACATGCATGAAACCTAATAAAATATGATTTTCAAAAAAGAGCATCCAATCATGGGATGTGCAGTGCTTTATGGTGTACTGTGAAGTGAAGCGTATGACGTGATGCCACGTTCCATGACACGTGACTGCCGTAGGCAGTGGAATTCAGCATTCAAACAATGCGTCTCATGGATGCCACCCGCTGCCATGGCAACATTCCCAAGAGCTTCCACCTTGTGCGGAAGGGGGTAGCAGTGGCCTAATAGAACAATAAGTGGCAAAATCGCTGCGTTGAACCTGGGGAGCCATGTCTGAAGAAAACGGAGGGGTCGGGAGTCATGAAACTAACATTCTAGTTTTTGATTTGCCTTTGTTAGAGGTTGACCTATTAACATAAGGACTTAAAGTACCGTATTCTGCAGAGGATCCCCGAGATTTAGAGTGGTTTCTTGAAGCATAGACCCTAGACTTGTCAGAAGAACCTCTTCTGAAGGTGTAGTTGGAGTCCCAGCCTTTCTATCAGAAGGTCTAGCAAGAAGGCTATTCTTAGATTTCTTATTCATCTTTTGGTATTTCAGTTTTTCAGGCCTGGAAGTTTCCTTCTGGGCACTCTGAACTAAAGGAGAACATGTAATTCCTACCTTGGGTCAAGGAACCTCATTGCCCTCTAAGATTTGTTGAAAACTCCTTGGCTTTTTACATCCATCTGGATCACCTCCACTGTAAGTGGGTTTTCAGGGGTATCCATGTTTAGAGTTTCTGGAACCACTTCCACTGTAAGTGGGTTTTCAATTGTTTCAGCCACTACAGTTTAACTGAAGGGGGCTTTAGTCTAAAGGACATACACCATACAGGGTGTGTGACATGAACACCAAGGTTCTTGTCAGCCCAGGAATTGCCTCCACAACAGCTAGTCAAGGGTCCCGGTTTGAATATTCAAGGACCTCCTCCACTGTCTGTGAGGTTTCAGAGGAACTTTCTACCTCAGGCTCAGATGAAGGCAGAGTCATATCAGTGACTGGAACAACGTTTTTACACAGTGTTATATAGAGAACAGGAACAATTAAGTTCTTATTAACAGGGTGAACCACTTCCACTCTAGGCGGGTTTTCAAAAGGTTATTTCACCTCTGTGGTAACTAAAGGTGGAGTCACGGTAGTGACCTCTAGATTTGTGGGCGTAAGGGCTTGGTCCCTATTTGAAGTTACAGGTGTTACACCCAAATGATATTAAGAGTGGCAGTTAAAGCTTTTTATCTCTGAGGTGGGGTCCCCTAAGGTGACCTCTCTGTCTTCAAATTTAGGAGCCCCAACCTTTTTACAAGGTGGCTCAGCTGAGTCTAAGACCATAGCTTTTCTTCTATACTCAGTATTGACAGATTTCTTAAGGGATGAGGAGACACCACTTTTTGACTTACCTTTATTCTCATGGTCCCTTATGGGGTTTAGATATTGAGAAGCTTTCTTCATATAGCTAGTTATGAGGGTTTCTTTTACCCTATCCCGTTACTTCTTTCAACTTCATTTAAATCCAAGATCACTTGGTAGTCTCTCTTGGGAAGCATAAAAAGAACCCAGGATATTCTGTCACTCTCACACAGGCCAAACCTTTCACAAGTGAGGTAAAACGTTTTCAGCCATTCGACAATGTCACACTTCCTGTCACACAGACTGACCAACTCTGGGATCCTGAAAGCTTCAGACACAAAATACCATGAAAAATGAAGTTTCCTTTGGTTCAATTCCATGAACACTCCATGAGTGATGCTATGGGGCAAGGTAAAGACAGGAGAAGGAGAAGGGTGCACTATCATCCTCCTCATCAGAACCTTCATATTCATCCTGAGAGGACATTTGACTGGCGACTGAAACATCCTCATCCTTACTTTCAAAACTACAGTTAGAAGAAGACACAGGATCTGTGGAGACATGCTGATGGTTCCACATCCGTTGTATTATGTCTAGCTTACTTCCTTTACAGGAGACGCCATACTCCTTTACAAAATGTGAACACGGTTTGCATTGGTACATTAAGGAAGGCCTCAGGCTTAAAGGCAATGGTGTTGGTTTTTGTATTAAATACAATAAGTACACTTTACTTTGACTAAACCAAACCTACTGGATGGTTTCCTTTGGAAGGAAAGTATCTTAATAATCAATGTAATGCAATCCACATTTATCCCAGCGCATGCCAAGAGTGTTAGGACAGTTTTGCTGACGACCTGATGAGGGCTTAGTAAAGCCATTCAACTGAGGCAGTACAAGACTCCACTCTTACTGTAAGGCTGTACCACCTGAGTTCAGGGTAGCATGAACAGAGCAGCCAGGCTTATTTTAGGAGGGAGAGAGGGCTGTGGCATCAGTACAAAGAAATTGTAATAGAAACAGTCCAAAGAAAGATTGAAAAACTATTCTAACAATAAATGGTTTATTTAAATACAAGTAGGCCTAGATAAATCTTGAGTGGAATAAGTATGATCACAGGTCATATAAACACATTATAGAAAAACACAAAACTATGCTTGAAGGTACACAGACCAAAGCATATAACCTAATTTGGAACACGTAACAGGATTTATAGGGAAGTCAAACCAATAGTTACTTTTTAGATTACTTTCAGTAATATAAAGGAACTAGACCCTAGCAGTTGTACCGTTACGCTCAGTTAGAAATCACATAGCAATATCAACTGGACAATATACTTTGCAGAACAGTGACACAGGTATTCTAGGAACAATAAAAACCTATAACTTCTTTTGGGATAACAAAGTTATGGTAAGTAAACCATTTTGTGGAGTATTCAATTACAGTTGCTCTTCAGGGCACAGACCAAGGAAGGCAATAATGTGTTAACTTATTTTTGAAAGGCACACAGCTAACACAAGGTAAGTAAAAGCTATGCACTTTGTAAAGGCCTTGCTGGCAACCTAAAGGCAGGTATACACCTCAGACTGTTTTTGTATCTATCTAAAGCAGACCAGGGAAAGGAAAACCCAGTATTACACTTTTTGAATGACTCATGGTTATTCTGAGTAGGTAAAACCTAATGCAGACTTATTTCTTATTTCAGTTGGGAAACGTGTACACCTATTCTCAGAAAGAAGCAGTTAGTGAAGCCAACAGCATTAATTTTGGGAAAGAGGCACAGCCAATTTACAGGTGAGTAAAATAACCTTAAATCTACTTTCTATTAGAATGGCGTAACAGTTTCTAAGGAAAGAAAGATGTTACATATACTTTTCAGAATGGCAAATCATTAGTAAGGTAAGTGATGGCCGTTCCACATTGTTTGCTGATTTGTTTTTGGTCTTGGTGTGGGCCAGCCCCTGCCTCTTCTCCTATTGGCTGCCATGGGCCCCTTAAGCCAATGGCAGCAACTGGGAGGCGGGACCCGGCCACACCATCGAAGGCCCATTTCTGGGCCCTGTCTACCCCTGTCTACCCCGGTACGCCACAAGCCACCGTGTCCCACTGTGTGCCCCCCCTGGTCCCACTGTGTTCCCCCTCTGGTCCCACTGTGTGCCCTCCTGGTCCCACTGTGTGCCCCCTGGTCCCTGTGTCCCACTGTGTTTCCCCCCTGGTCCCACTGTGTGCCCCCCTGGTCCCACTGTGCCACCCCTGGTCCCTGTGTCCCACTGTGTTCCCCCCCTGGTTCCACTGTGTGCCCCCCTGCCCTGGTCCCACTGTGTGCCCCTTGGTCCCCGTGTCCCACTGTGTGCCCCCCCAGTCCCACTGTGTGCCCCCTGGTCCCCGTGTCCCACTGTGTGCCCCCCCTGGTCCCACTGTGTGCCCCCCTGGTCCCACTGTGTACCCCCCTGGTCCCCGTGTCCCACTGTGTGCCCCCCTGGTCCCACTGTGTTCCCCCTGATTCCACTGTGTGCCCTCCCTGGTCCCCATGTCCTACTGTGTGCCCCCCCTGGTCCCACTGTGTGCACCGCTGGTCCCACTGTGTGCCCCCTTGGTCCCTGTGTCCCACTGTTTGCCCCCAATGGTCCCCATGTCCCACTGTGTGCTCCCACAGTGTGCCCCCCTGGTCTCCGTGTCCCACTGTGTGCCCCCCTGGTCCCACTGTGTGCCCCTTCTGGTCCCCGTGTCCCACTGTGTGACCCCATTGGTACCACTGTGTGCCCCCTGGTCCCTGTGTCCCACTGTGTGCCCCCACTGGTCCCTGTGTCCCAGTGTGTGCCCCCCTGGTCCCACTATGTGCCCCCACTGGTCCCTGTGTCCCGCTGTGTGCCCCATTGGTCCCACTGTGTGCCCCCCTGGTCCCACTGTGTTCCCCCCTGGTCCCACTGTGTGCCCCCCATGGTCCCTGTGTCCCACTATGTGCCCCCATTGGTCCCACTGTGTGCCCCCACTGGTCCCTGTGTCCCACTGTGTGCCCCCCTAGTCCACGTGTCCCACTGTGTGACCCCATTGGTCCCACTGTGTGCCCCCCTGGTCCCACTGTGTGCCCCCCATGGTCCCTGTGTCCCACTATGTGCCCCCATTGGTCCCACTGTGTGCCCCCACTGGTCCCCGTGTCCCACTGTGTGCCCCCCTGGTCCCCGTGTCCCACTGTGTGACCCCACTGGTCCCTGTGTCCCACTGTGTGCCCCCCTGGTCCCACTGTGTGCGCCCCTGGTCCCTGTGTCCCTCTGTGGGCCTGCCTGGTCCCGGTATCCCACTGTGTGCCCCCCTGGTCCCCATGCCCCCACTGGTCCCTGTGTCCCACTGTGTGTCCCCACTGGTCCCCGTGTCCCACTTTGTGCTCCCACAGTGTGCCCCCCTGATCCCCGTGCCCCCCCGGTCCCGTTGTTTAGGGTTTAGTGTCCAACAGGCAGGTCAGGATAAGTTCTTAAGGAGCAAAAGTCAGAGTTCCTAAGGAAGACTGTTAAAACAATTAAGTACTTTACTTTTAGAGTTAGTTGAGTGTCCTGGGGCTTCAGAGAAGACACCCTAGCAGGATTCCAACAAGGATCTCGATAGACTAGACGAGAGGCCTCCCAATCACAGAAAACACCCTAAAACAACACAGGAATTCCAAGAGACTTAAAGTAAGTAAATGCCCAAGACAGCACAGTACCTCAGCACAGAGGAAGATGTTGCAGCAGGACTTCAGGATCAGCAGCCAAACACCCGGTCCTTGAATTCTTTCATCAAGAAGACAGAAGACAGGCCACTGGAAGGACTTTTGCAGAAAGGATCACGGGGAAGGCTCTAGGCACGGTTGTCCTTGCATCTGGATACGGCTCTGTGAATTTGGCGCCTTTTTCAGGAGTACAGAAGAAGAAAGAATGTCGCTGGTCGGATTCTTGTCATTTACACGATCCAGCACTTTAGTGAGGGAACACGAATCATGCTCTGGAGGTCCAGCAGGATGCCTAGGAAATTTCAGCGAGATACGGAATTCAGAAGACCATGCGCTGCACAATGGCTTGATGTCCGAGGGTATTGGGGTATTGCAGCCTCACAAGGTCACACACAGGGCAGCGTGTGATGGCTCAAAATGAAGGTCTTGTTGAGTCTAGTGGGTCTCACTACGATCTGGGTCAGGGTCATCATGTTTTGGAATCCCCAGGTTGATTAAAAGGAAGGGCAACTGCAGTCTCTGGTTAAACAGCAGGCTCTCCGGTCGCTGGAAATTGTCTCAGCCATGTTTCCTACTTTATCCTCTTCAGTTTTGGTTCCAGTGGTCGACTACCTCTTCAGCTTCCAGGATCAGACTTTTATGCAGGGACCCAGCCATGCAACATTAAAACTTGGGGGCTTGGCTAGGAATTTCCTGCCCTGGAGTTCAGAGGAAGGATCAAGAAAGGACAAGGAACACTAAAATGGTGAACAAAGAAGACAGGGGCTGTTTTGGTAAAATTAGCACCCATGGCACCTTTACCGGTGCTGAGCAAATAGCCTGCGGTAAAGGTGCACTGAATTAATAAAAAGGTTCTCTGCCACCAGTCATTAAATGTAGGTCTGTCCTTGTAACATAAATGTTTCATTTAAAATGAGAAAGGGGATACTCAGTACCTCCCCAGCACTCCACATAGGTTGGGGTTGCTGGTTTCACTTAATAAAATGTAAAAGGGATCCAAAGATCCTTTCCCCGCTGGGGAAGTGTAGTTCTCACAAGGTTATCCAGAGAAAGTTAAAAGTGGAACCCTTAGGGCAACCCAGCAACAATAGGCATGTATTGCCAAAATGTTGTCAGTGGATAACTTTTCAAAGAAACTATGGAGAGTCTTAATAATGACACCCATACAAAGAGTACAAGATTCTGTGAGTGTGGAAAAAGGTACCTACTCCCAGAGCTATAAGAACAAATAATCCACCAGTAAAAGCAAAACGGTCTGGGGTTGACCCAGGTCAGGAAGATTTATCAGTACTATGAAAATCTTACCTAACACTAACCATAACATTTGTGTGTATTTTTGATATTTTATATTTATTTGAATATGTTCATAGCCAACAGAGGCTTTGCATATATTAAACAGTACATACAATCCAAATTCATCACATACAAATTGAAAGACGAAAACGGTAAAATTAACATTGATATTAGTTAAAACCAATGTCTATAAAAACACAGTGCCGACAGACAATTCCCTTAAAATAGATAAAATTAACTCATAAAACTTCATCATGTGAAAAATAAGATTCAAATTGTTTCCATGTAAAAGATTCCAATATATCATTCATATTCTCAATATTGCAAGTGTTGTCGTATGCTTTCAGATACTTAGCTCTTAGGAAATGTAGACTCTCACATTGACAAATCATGTGTGCCGCAGTTTCTACTGCAGATGTAGCACATAAGCTACAAAATCTTTGGTCCCTTGCGATACTACATTGCGCTCCCATTATTTCTAGTGTATCGCGCATGTTAAATTTGAACAGTAAGTAGCGTCTAATTGTGCTACTTTCTGGGAATGTGGCTTGATATTTAAGTTTTCTGAAAGCATTCGACCATTACTCTAAAAATATACCACTATTAGCTTTTGTGGTTAGATTATTGAAATCACGTTCTTTCCTATGATCAAGTACGGACATTTTCAGTAATTGCTTAACATTTGCATGCAAATATTCCAGCCATACGTAGGCATTTTCATTTGCGCATTTTAAATACACAGTGTGCATTGAATCTATTACACAGCAATCATCAATATTTTCCATTTTGTTAAAACATTTCATCAAGTCAACAATAAAAGTATCATTATCTAGTGTGCTCAATTTGACAAATACCATTGCGGTTTTATATTCTAAAATATCACTACTGCACTTCAGATTACACTCCACTAAAATGTATTCACAGTGAGAGATTTGGCATTCTGAATAAAATCCTTACAATTTTAGCTTCAAGTTTCCTAATTTCATTTTTAAAATTATTGCCCCAAATTTCAGCAGCATATAATAAACATGATATCACTTTAGCAGAGGACAGCAGTACGATTGTACTAACAGAGAAGCACCCTTGTCGACCTATAAAATGACCCAGTGCCATAGCAGTCTTCAGACATCTCATTTTGGTCTTGTTTCAATGCTGTTTCCAACATAGATTATGCTCTATTAATACCCTTAGGTATGTATAGCACTCTACAACTTCAATCTGTTGGTTATTAATGGACCACTTAGAATTTATTGAGTCGGAGCATTTAGTTGTACCTAGTAATGTAATGACTTTGGTTTTTCCAATATTAATTTTTAAACCATTTGCAACTGCAAACTTCTCTAAGGCCTGTAATTTGGTCTAAAGGCCTTTGGGGGTAAAGTCTAACAACAGGAGGTCATCCGCATAACCCAGACAGCCTAATTTCAGGCTGAAACACCATCAGAAGGTGTTGCATATAGGTCAGCCAAAAGGTTGGCTAGGTACAGATTGAATAGCATGACCACCAATGTGCAGCCTTGTTTGACTCCTCACAATGTTGTTATAGATTCAGATATTTTCCCTTCTCCATATAATCGCACTCTCAGGGATGTGTCTGTATACAAAGTTGACTCATGGATAGCAGTCCAGCCGGTATCCCCATGTTTTTATCTTAATCCACAATTATCCCTCACTATAATATCGAACACCACACTAAAATATATGAATGTGGCAAAGACAGGTCATTTATGTCTATTCCATGAGTATTCAATTGCGGCAACTAGGTTATCAATATTATGCATGGTCAATGATTTCGCCCAAGATCCTGATCGATTAGATGTGGTGAGCTGCTATCCATTAGTTCAAATCCACGAGAAGAATGTTATCAAAAATGTTGGCAGGGATGTCTAACATTGCCAGCAACCTGTAATTAGCGGGATCTTTCCAGTTACATTTTTTGTGTATGGGTAGGGTGACACTTTCTCACCATGTTTTCTGTAACTGACCATGTTTTCCTATCCACTGAAATAAGATATTCAACGCGTGTGCCCACTTTTCTGGGGACAGGGGAACCAGAGCATTGCAGGTGCCATCGGGGCCTACAGCAGTTGAGCAGTGTAGCTTTCTAATCAGTTTTATAAGGATATCTAGGGTATAGCTACCACACCAAATTGCAACATTAAGTGGTATTATGTCCTTAACAATTGCATGTGCACTTAGTGTCTTTCTTACATAAAGAAGCCACTCTTGTTCTGTTACACTTTGTATAGGCAGCATTTTCTTTTTGGAACCATTAATTACAGACCATATGCCCTGATTATTATTGTCTTTGGCAAATGAAGCTACAGTGTGTCAAGTTTCATTTGCTTTAAAAGTTTTATGCTGTTGTAGCCACAAGTGATGCTGGTTTTCGGCTGCTTTAATTTTCTTTGTAGCATCTAGGGCTTTAGAATTCTTAAAATCTTGAATCATTTTTCTTAGTTGTTTTTTCAGCTTCATTTAATGCGCTATCAAAGGCATTCTTCTTATCATGAGTGGCTTACCATCTCTCACTATTGCTTATATATTTACGTTTATGTATCGTTACTGCTTTGATGGCACCAATCATCTTGTCAAATGATTGAATCATTATGTCTTGGCAGTTATCCTTTAGTGAGACTGTATTTTCTATAAATTTACTTAGCTCGCATTCTGCTACCAGTTTACCTTTGTCCAGTTGGTGGAGTTTCAAATGATGCGGTTGCCTGTATTATTAATACCTATGTTGACGTTCAATTGATAGAGATTAGTCTCTTAGGAAATTGGTAGCAGCAGGTATAGTGGGAGGTGATCGCTTTCTTCGCGACAACCTACTGACTTGTCTATTGCTAATGAGTTAGCGCTTTCAATAACAACTATATAATCCATTGTCGATAAGCTAAGTCCACTTACTCGTGTAGCACTGCGATTACAGTCACTTACAGAATTCCGTTTTTAACATAATCAATCAATGTTTAAGGAATAGATTTGCCGAAGCTGTGCCATGTGTATTGGAATATCCATGTTCTATGGAACCAGACCACTTTCTTTCTTCTCCATGCTCATTCGAATACACGCTATTGGCATTCAGGTCTCTGAGTATTATAATAGGTATATCAGGATCATGTTCATCCAGGATCCTATTGAGAGTATCAATATTAACTTTATTGTATGTGCCATTTGGGGGATTAAAGCTATTCACTACTAAGAGTGGAGAAGTCTGAGACAAATTATACCTTATGGATACAGCTAGTACCATGGACGTAGACCAGATAGTATTAGAGCTTCTCTGGGGATGCCTGATCGAGGTCAATAGGTCTCCTTTCGGTCAGTCTCTAGGTGCTTTAGTTGCTAGACTTTGTTTGGGCAGTGGCCATCAATATCACATTGTTAACAGAGCCATGTTTCCTGAAGGGCAGCTATCCAAAAGTGGTCAATGTTTGCAAGCAGTCAATTTTTGCTTGAATGGTGCAAATTCCCTCTTGTGTTCCATGACATCACCACATCAACATCAACTAATTCAAGGTTGCAGCTCAGGTAAGCTGCGGAGACAGGTCCTGAGGGAGCCGGCATGTCTCTAGCACAGATATTAGACAATGGAAGGGTGTGCGAACTGGCCGAAAGTAGAGGAGCCAAGATGGATGCTGATGTACGCCCAGGCAAGCATGAAGACGCTTTTGCCATAGGGAGACAACCTCAGGCAAAACCGAGGTGGAGCCAGAAGAGACAGGAACCAACAATACTGCAAGGTGGTTCTGCCATTTGTCAATATTGTGGGTATGACTTACCGCATTCAGAAGACTGTCCAGCTAAATCAAGGGTCTGCGGGAGATGCAACACGCCAGGGCAGTATGCCAGGATGTGTAGAGCTGCTGCCCCAGTTGCCACTCAGAGAGGGCCCGCCAGGCTAAGTGGTGGGTTTAGGAGACAATGCAATATCGCTGCAGTGGAGCAGGACACCCAGAGGCTCAACATCACAGAAGAGGAGGAAGAGGATGAAGAAGTCTTCTTCATCTTGAATTTGGCGACAGTGACCAAGAAATGCAGACAACCGACGTGTGTTGTGGACATTCAAGGGGTTCCTACACAGGTGCTAATTGACACTGGGGCCTCAGGGTGTGTGCTGGCCACTGAACATTATGAGGCCATCCCAGGTCCTCCTCCACTGGACAAGTCAAGGGCCAAAATGTTCACGTTTGGGGGTGACACTCCCTTGCCCATAAAAGGGGTGTTTGTGGCTCCCGTATCCCGAGGTGACAAGGCGATTAAAGCAAGGTTTTTCGTCACAGATGTCAGCCCCAGGTCCCTGTTGAGTTGTGCGGCCTCGGAAGCGTTGGACCTTGTTCATTTTGCGCTTGCGGTCTACCAAGGGGACATTACTTCACTTTTGGAGAGGTTTGCGGATACCTTCCAAGGGATTGGCAGACTGAAAGCAGAGCCAGTGCGACTGCATATAGACGACACCATTCGCCCGATAGTGCTGAAGCACCGACGCATTCCGTTCCACCTTCGTTCCCAGGTCGAAGATGAGCTCAAAGCACTCATCAGCATGGACATCATCGAAAGGGTGGAGGGGCCAACTCCATGGGTCTCGTCGATAGTTGTGGTGCTGAAGCCCAAACAACCGAGCAATGTACGCATCTGCGTGGACATGCGGTTGCCCAATGCAGCCATTAAGTGTGAACGCCACCTGATGCCCACCCTAGATGACATTATCGGCGAACTGCAGGGAGCAGGATATTCTCCAAGCTGGATCTGAGGGCAGGATACCACCAACTGGAGCTGCACACAGACTCGAGGTACATTAGCACCTTTACCACACACGGTCTGTACCAATTCAAGCGCCTTAGCTTCGAGATATCCTCTGCCGCGGAGGTCTTTCCAAATGCCATCAGGGGCGCTCTGGCAGGCCTCAAGGGAGTGATAAATATGAGTGATGGTATTTTGGTCTATCTTTGGCTGAGCACATGAAACGTTTGGAGGCAACCCTCCAGAGACTGAAAGATCTTGGCCTCACTTTATATCGTGAGAAATGCGAGTTCTTCAAGGACCGTATTGGGTTCTTTGGTTTCGTGTTTCATGAGAACGGGGTGTCCCCGGATCAGGAAAAAGTCAGGGAAATCCGCGAGGCTTCCGCCCCCCAGTCGCCAACGGAAGTCCACAGTTTTCTGGGGATGGTTAATTATTGCGGCCGATTCATCAAGGGGCTGGCATCCCTCTCTGAACTCCTCCGGGCCCTGATAAAGAACGACGCTGCCTGGATGTGGGACAAAATAGAACATGAGGCATTTCTGGCGATCAAGAGGGCGCTGTCTGACCAGGACACAGTGGCGTATTTTGACCCCACGGCCGAATCCGAGATGGTGGTGGATGCGAGCCCGGTGGGCCTGGGGGCAGTCCTAATGCAAGCGGATGCGAGAGGTGAAATGCTACCCATTGCATATGCGAGCAAAGCCCTCACGGAGACGGAGAGACGCTACTCTCAGATTGAGAGGGAGGCCCTAGCTATCCTGTGGGGCTGCAGACACTTCTACATTTTGGGGAAACCCGTGACTGTTATAACGGATCACAAGTCACTTTTGCCCATCCTAGCGGGCGCGTCTTCAAAGCCACCTCCCTGGATAGAGCGGTGGATGCTCGAATATGGGGTCAATTTGGAATACCAACCGAGGACAAACAATCCGGCAGACTACCTGTCACACCACCCCAACAAGGAAAGGGAAGATGGACATGGGGAGTGGTGGAGTGCCAAGAATTCATCCACAACATTGTGGAGTGTGCCATGCCAGTGGCGCTGGACAGAAATGTTGTGGCACAGGAGTCAGTGAACGACAAGGTTTTCCAGATCATCCAAGCTGCGATTAGGAGTGGGGAATGGAGAGATATCTTACAGAACAATACAAGGAGTGAAGACAGAGCCCAGAGGGACCTCCACGCACTATGGAAAATTTGTGATGAACTCTCCATCTCTGAGGATGGTTTGCTGCTAAGAGGGAGGAAAATTGTTGTGCCACGGTCACTGAGAGCTCGAGTCCTGGAGCTGGCCCACACTGGACACCAGGGACAAGACTGCGACCAAAAGTATGGTTTCCAGATAAGGAGGGCCTTGGTGAGGTGCACGTGAAAGTATGTTTGCCGTGCCAAGCAGCAAGTCCCCTGGAAAGAGTGCCACCGATCAACCCCATGGAGCGGAGTGAGAAGCCATGGGGTACGGTCCATGCTGACTTTGGGTCGACTGGAAGGGGCATGTACTTCTTAGTGGTAGTGGACCAGTGGTCGAGAAATCCGGAGGTGGAGCTCATGGATTCAACGGCCAGTGACCATACTATCCTGGCGATAGAAAAAATGTTTGCCACGCATGGCCTCCCGGAAGTTCTCTGCTCGGACAATGGACGAGCATTTACTGGACACCAATTTGGGCAGTATCTGAGAGAAAGGGATATACAGCACCGGAAGGTGTCGCCACTCTGGCCCCTGGCGAATGGAGAGGCCGAAAGGCTTATGAGAACTCTCAACAAGGTGTTTCACATCACAGCAAACAGTGGAGGGGAACTGAAGAAGTATCTTTTCAAGTTTCTAAGAGAGTACAGAACGACCCCTCACCAGTCCACCGGAGTGGCCCCAGCAGAGGCTCTGTTTGGGCGATGTCCGAGAGGGCTCCTCCCGGAAGTGGGAGGGCGTGAGCCGGGGGTTATAGACAATGACAGAGTGAGAAAAGAGCGTGAGGCCCACAACGAGAAGGAGAGCGGAAGGAGAAGGCTGCAAGACAAGGAGATAGTGGTGGGAGACTCAGTGCTGGTACGCAACCGCAGGCCCGAAGTAAAGTTGTCTTTGCCTTATGAGCCACAACCGTGGGCTGTCACCCATGTCAAGGGGTCCATGATTACCGCGGCAAGCGAGAGAGGAACTATCACCCGCAACCAATCATTTCTCAAGAAGATCGACATCCGGCCTGGAGATGCTGAGCCGGTGGGGCCCTCACAACACGAGAACAGTGCTGAGCTCCCTGAAGAGGACCCGTCCGTGGATCCGCCACAGGCAGTCGGGACCCCGCCACCAAGACCAAGAGTGGAGCGGCCGTACCCTGCTCGACAAGGGCGCAACTTACCTGTTCAGCTCAAGGACTTGGTCCTGGACTCAGGAGACTGAACAGGTGACTGCCCGAGGCCAATAAACTACTGTTAAGAAAAGTTAATGTTTGTTATTTAAGCCTGTTCAAGTTGCAAGTTTTTGCACTATTTTGTTTGCAGAAAAAAAGGTATGTTATGTCTTTAACTGGGTGTGCACATGCGCGAGCCTCGTTATGGCCACGCATGCACGTTTGAAATAAAGACGGTCCGTGCGGCAGATGCTGCCGGGACCTTGAAACGAACGGACGTGTGTTCACTGTTGTCTGAGTGTGCATGCGTGCGAATGCTAGTACGGGGCGGCCCGAGGTACGGGGGACACCATCACACATACCACACTAAGAAGTTCAAAAGAGGTGAAGACTGTCACGGGTAGAGCGAGGCAGCATTTCCCACAGCAAACTGCCACTTACGCAGGCACTTCCGCACTTACTCAGGCACAAACACAAGCATATACACTGATTCAGACAGCTACAAGACTGGAGTGAAGATAAATTCATCCCTTTTGTTCAAAATAGGGGAGCCGGTTGTGACCATGCCGAGACATCATTGGGGAATGAACATATATAATTAATTATGTTTATAGGGTACATCATTTGGCTGCATCTGTTTCCTAGCACTATAGAACGGCAAGGACAACACATCAGCCTCAGAACGTGCAAGGGAGACAATGAAACCGTCGCCTAGCAGAAATAAATATGGTAATGGTGGTTTATAGTGATAAAATCGAAAACAAAAAAGTCGAATGTCAAAATGTCGAAAAAAAATGATGCATTTTTTATGACGTTTTTTATTCGATCCCCCCCAACCTCCCTTTTTATTTTTATTTTACCCATTTATTTTTATTCCCGGACCCCAAAATAAATATATAATTAAAAAGGAGGGAATTCGACTTTTTTTTCGACATTTTGACTGACCGTCGGTAATGGCAGCCTGGGCGAACAAGGATGAGGGAGTCAGACTAAGGGAATTAAGGGAATTAAGGGAATTGCAAGAATAACAAAGAAATATCAGGAAATGTGCACAGCTGGGGCTCACGTTCACTGATGCAGGGGAGATATGTGTCAAATCCAAGTGGCCAGAGAGCGAGAGAAAGGGATGGAAATAGAGAGAGAAGGGAGATGGGGAGAGAGAAAAGAGAGAGAGAAAACAGAGAGAGAGAGGGAGAGAGAGAAGAGAGAGAGAGAAAGGGAGAGAGAGAGAGAGAGATGGAGAGAGAGAGGGGGTAAAGCGAGAGAGAGAGGGAGAGAGAACAGAGAGAGAGAGAAGAGAGAGAGAACAGATGAGAAGAGAGAGAGAGAGGGAGAGATATGGGGAGAGGGAGAGAGGGAGAAAAAGGGAGAGAGGGAGAGGATAGAGAGAGAGGGGGGGAGAGAGGGAGAGGGAGAGAAGAGAGAGGGAGAGGCAGATGGAGAGAGAGAAGGAACGGGAGAGAGGGAGAGTATGAGAGAAAGAGAGAAGGGAGGCAGAGGGGGAGAGAGAGACAGAGAGAGAGAGAGGGTGAGAGAGAGAGAGAGAGAGAAGAGAGGGAGAGGGCGAGAGACAGAGGGAGAGAGAGTGAGGAAGTGAGAGGGAGCGAGGTACAAGGAAGGGAGAGGATGAGAGAGAGAGACGGGAGAGAGAGAGAGGGAGAGAGAGACAGAGAGAGAGAGGGTGACAGAGAGAGAGGGAAGAGAGACAGAGAGGGAGGGAGGGAGAGAGAGAGAGAGGAAGAGAGAGGGAGAGAGGTACAAGGAAGGGAGAGAGAGGGCGAGAGAGAGGGAGAGAAAGAGAGAGAAAGAGAGAGGGGAGAGAGAGAGGAACAAAGAGAGAGAGAGAGAGAGAAGGAAGGAAGGAGGGAGGGAGAGAGAAAGAGGGAGAGAGAAGGAGAGGGGGAGAGAGAGAAGGAGAGGGGGAGAGGAAGAGGATAAGAGAGAGAGAAGGAAGAGAGGAAGAGAGAGAGGGTGAGAGAGAGAAGGAGAGAAGAGAGAGAGAGGGAAAGAGACAGAGAGAAGGAGAGGGAGAGGGAGAGGAAGAGAGAGGGATAGAGGTACAAGAAAGGGAGAGAGAGAGGGCGAGAGAGAGAAAGAGGGAGAGAGAGAGAGAGAGAGAGAGAGAGAGAGAGAGAGAGAGAGAGAGAGAGAGAGAGAGAATGAATAATATTGCGGCATTGCTGCCCTGTAGTAAAGGTAAAACCAATTTGCTTTGCTTGCCAGAACATTCCTTTGTTAATAATTTCGTACTCACTGGACCAATTTGGCTGAAATTTTATGTGTGGTGTGGGCGTCTCTAAACTGGAAATCTGTGGAAAAAGTAATTAAACTGTTTTAAAGAGAGAAAGGAGCTTCCTTTGAACACGAGTCACGTGAAAACCACTGATTGGATTATCAGCAAATATGAAATTAATTGAGCAGCGTGCACTTATTTTCGTTTGGGGTAAAACTGTGAAATAGCATTTTTTTTAAAATATGGATGGCGAATGCGGTGTCCACTGAGTCATAACAAGTTTATATATCTCCCATGGCGCATTGCATTAATGAGGGTTTTCGGAAATGTAAAAACTCATCACCAACGCTAAAGCGATACACTATAACAAAAGAATAATGTACGCCCAATCTAATGTTGGAGAGCTGTTTAAGATTCTGACAGAATTTCAAGACCAGCCTCCACCATCTAACAACATAACAAAGGATTCAGAATGGTGCCCAGACATCCATGATGGATTTCTGTCTAAAATCAATTCCCATAAGGAAATAATTAAGAAATACCCTACCAACGTGGCTCCGTCGCGTACCACAAAAACTATAACGCATCCCACCAATGCTCAGAGCAACATATCACAATTCTCCTTCTCTCATTACTCGGAAAAGGCCATGTCAAAGTGATACAGGATTTAAAAGCCACCTCTTGCCCCGGAGATGACTGCCCCACCAATATTTTCAAGGAATCGACAGATCTACTGGTCCCTTGGATTACTAAATTAATAAACTTCTCTTTTGTTGAAGGCACGGTACCGGTTGAACTTAAATCCGCCTGGATAACCCGCTTGTTGAAAAAAGAGAATTTAGATCCCACCAATAAAGACAATTACAGACCAATAACTAATGTACCCTTCATATGAAGATTTTGGACAAACTTGCATACATCCAACTTCAGGCCCATGTCGAAGAGCACAACATCTTAGGCACTCGACAGTCAGGCTACAGGGCTCGTCACGGAACAGAAACCTCCATGCTCGACTTAAGGTCTACTCTAGCTGGTATAGCAGATAAAAATCAAGCTGTATTGTTGATGATGATCGACCTCTCCACAGCCTTTGATCTTGTTGATCATAGCTTGCTAGTGACAAGGCTCGGAGAGATCGTGAATTGCTCTAGATTGGCATACAAATGGATAGCCTCCTTCTTGGGCCCTCGCATGGTAAGGGTCTGTGTGGGTAATAATCACTCCATCCCCATCTCTCAAACCTGCGGTGTTCCACAGGGCTCATGCCTGTCACCTCTGCTTTTCAATTTGTACATATGACCACTACTGGATCTCCTAAATGAATTAGATATTCAATATACAAACTACGCGGACGACACTCAGATTGTCATCCAGCTGAGCGGTCACTATAAAAATGATGCTGAAACTATCAATAGCATCTATAAAGCCATTCAGGACTGGATGGCCAACAACTCCTTGGCCCTGAATAACAATAAAACAGAGCTCATGATAGTATCTTCTAAGAAGACCCAAAACAAGCTAGCCACAGACTATGCCAACTTCACTATCGCGGACAATGTCATCATGGTCCAAAGGAAAGGAAAAACATTAGGCGTCATTCTAGATGACAAACTATCCATGAAGCTCCACATCTCCAGCATTCCATCTAGCTGTGGACTGATTAATAAGCGAATACACTATATTCGCCCATTCTTAACAACCGAAAACTGTGCACTTCTGTCCACCGCGTTGGTAAATTCTAGATTAGATTATTGTAACAGCCTACTGTCCGGCACCACCGCTGCCAAAATACAATCTTTGCAGGTGGCTCAGAATAATGCTGTGTGCACCATCTGTAATGAATCGCGCCACACTCACATTTCCACCTACAGAAAGAAGCAACATTGGCTTCCGGTAAAACACAGAATAACACATAAAGGGGGTAATTCATAGAATTCGGTGCACAAGTGGCGCACACAGAGTGCGCGTGCGGCAATCCGAGCCAGCTGCGTGCGCCAAAACCCATTTAGGCGCACAGCATATTCATGGATTAATACAGCCATAAGCAGCCGTGGCGCAGAGTGGCACAGCGACCCTGCAGCAGCTCCAGTTACGTCCCCAAACCCACCCCGTGCGCCAAAAACATCATACAAATCCAGTACATGGCGCAAAGCCCAGTGGACCAGCATACAGCCCCCCAACCTCGAAAACGCGTGTAAAATTCCCTGCGCACCCCCAGAATACATGTAGCCCACTCGTGCCAGCGAAAACGCGCTGAAAATTCCCTGCGCACCCCCCAGAATACACATACCCCGCTCACGCCAGGCCCATCGCGTGTAAAACTTCCCGCGAACCCCCCTGAATACACGTACCCAGCTTGCGCCATCGAAAACGCATGGAAAACTCCCTGCGCACCCCCCAGAATACACGTACCCCGCTCATGCCAGGCCTATCGCATATAAAACTCCCTGGGCACCCCCCAGAATACACATACCCCGCTCGCACCAGCGAAAACGCGTGGAAAACTCCTGCGCACCCCCCAGAATACACGTAACCCACTCGCGCCAGGCGTGGAAAAAGTACTCCCTGTGGTGTGGGCTGCCTGTGGGGCATGCCCAGGGTGGATGGGCTGCCTACGGGGCATGGGTATGGTGAGTGGGCTGTCTGTGGGGCATGCCCAAAGTGGATGGGCTGCCTGCGGGGCATGAGGAGGGTGAGTGGGTTGCCTGTGGGGCATGCCCAGGGTGGATGGGGTGCCTGCATGTATTCCGGGGTTACACGGGGAATTTCAAATGCAATAGGCCTTGGGTCGAGCGGGGTACGTGTATTCTGGGGGGGCATGGGGAGTATTACACACGTTTTCACTGGTACGAGCGGGGTATGTGTATTTCGGGGGTGCGCAGGGATTTTCACACACGATAGGCTTTTGGCGAGCGGGGTACATGGATTCTAGGGGGTGCGCGGGGAGTTTTACATGCGTTTTTTCTGGCGCGAACAGGGTACGTGTATTCTGGGGGTGCGCAGGGAGTTTTACATGCGATAGGCCTGGCGCGAGTGGGTTACGTGTATTCTGGGGGGGCATGGGGAGTATTACACACGTTTTCACTGGCACGAGCGGGGTATGTGTATTTCGGGGGTGCGCAGGGATTTTCACACACGATAGGCCTTGGGCGAGCGGGGTACATGGATTCTAGGGGGTGCGCGGGGAGTTTTACATGCATTTCTGCTGGCGCTAGCGAGGTACGTGTATTCTGGGGGTGCGCAGGGAGTTTTACACGCGATAGGCTTGGCGCGAGTGGGTTACGTGTATTCTGGGGGGTGCGCAGGGAGTATTACACGTGTTTTCGCTGGCACGAGCGGGGTATGTGTATTTCGGGGGTGTGCGGGGAGTTTCACACACGATAAGCTTTGGGCGAGCGGGGTATGTGTATTCTGGGTGTGCGCGGGGAGTTTTACACGCATTTTCGCTGGCGCGAGCAGGGTATGTGTATTCTGGGGGGTGCTAGGGGAGTTTTACACGTGATAGGCCTGGTGCGAGCGGGTTAAATGTATTTCGGGGGTGCACAGGGAGTTTCACACGCGATAGATCATGGGCAAGTGGGGTACATGTATTTTGGGGGAACGTAGGGAGTTTAACACGCGATTTAGCTAGCGCCAGCGGGGTACGTGTATTTCGAGTGTGCTCATGGAGTTTCACACGCGATAGGCTTTGGGCGAGCGGGGTATGTGTATTCTGGGGGGTGTGCAGGGAGTTTGACACGCGATAGGCCTGGCGCGAGCGGGGTACGTGTATTTCGGGGGTGCGCAGGGAGTTTCACACGCGATAGGCCTTGGGTGAGCGGGGTACGTGTATTTCAGGGGTGCTTGGGGAGTTTAACGCACGATTTAGCAAGCGCCAGCGGGGTATGTGTATTTCAGGTGTGCGCGGGGAGTTTCACACGCGATAGGCCTTGGGCGAGCAGGGTACATGTATTCTGGGGGGGTGCGCAGGGAGTTTTACACATGATAGGCCTGGCGCGAGCGAGGTACGTGTATTTCGGGGGTGCGCAGGGAGTTTCACACGCGATAGGCCTTGGGCGAGCGGGGTACGTGTATTTCGGGAGTGCGGCGGGAGTTTAACATGCGATTTAGCTTGCGCCAGCGGGTACGTGTATTTCTGGGGTGCGCAGGGAGTTTTACATGCGATTTGGCATTGTGGGCCCTCCTGGGTGAGCCCGTTCCACCCTCCCCATGCCCTCCGAATCCCCTCCCCATGCCCTGCAGGCAGCCCACACCAATGGGGAAGACCCTACACCCCTGACCATGCCCTGTACGCAGCCCACATGGCACCATGCACTTGTGAGCCCCGAATAATGTCCCCCAAATTGACCGGCACCTGTCAGCAAGCCCCAACTCATGTCCTCCTCCCACCCACCATTGACGGGCACCTGCCAGCAGGCCCCGATACGTGGCCCACCAAACACCATGTTCTAACAATGGCCCTAATGCCTACACAAATCCCCCCTGCCTCCCAGTACAAGCACGCAAGCATCCACTGCCCCCACTCCCAAATTACCATGAGAGCCTCAAAAGAACCACCATGGCCATGCATAAATGTACAACAGAGCCACACAGTGGCAACACATGACTGAGGCAATGCTCATTGCAACAGGCACAAAACCAATGAGAGAACACAACACCAATAATGAAGAAATATGATTTGTATTAAAATACGTAATGGAAAAAACATAAAGAAATATCAAATTGTAAATCAAGAAATGATTCAATCCAAAAAAAAAAAAAAAAAATCCAATGTAAGACAAAAATCCACAAGAGGAAAAAAGGGAAGTGGTCCATTTCAAAGGTCCAAATAAAGTAAATGAGAAAATTAAAAAAAAACATTGATCCATGGGATGACAAAATAACTAAAGTATGTACAAGTCTGTGAAAGTCTGAAGGGTCCATGATGCCCAAAAAAAATGAAACCTACCAAAAAATCCTAGAAAAATAACTGTGTACATAAGTGGAGCAAAGTCCATGGACTCCAAAATAAAGAAAAAACAAAGGAAACCTAACCCTAAAGAACTATGTACAAAGGCGCGGGCAAGTCCAACACCTCACTTGTTGATGTCCCGGGCCAGGGCATCATCGAACCCCTCTCCAACGTCCTGGAGGCGGGCCTCTTCCCTGGCCCAGAGGTCTCGCAGGGATGCTGCCATGTCCTCCTCCAACTCCCTGTGAGTTGCCTCGAGGCACTCAGCCTCCCTCAACACCCTGCGTATGGAGTTCTCCGCCCTGACCATAGTGAGCTGAGCCTCTTCTGCCCGCCGCTGCTCTACATCTATTTCCGGCCCAACCGCTGCCACGCGGAAGACACTCCCAATCCAGGGTCCTCCTGCCCTCTGGCCGATGCCTGCCCTTGTGATGTTGATGGCCCCGAGCCATCATCGCTCCCACCTTGAGCCTGCTGCTGCCGTGCATGTGCCCTGCCTGTCGATGCCTGCACGTCCTCCTCCTGCTGGGGTCCAGTTGTTGGGGTGGCCAACCCTGCTGGACCTCCGACTCCCGACTGTGTCAGGGATGTCTCCTCCACCAGCCTGGCCGCTGGGTCAGGGGGCAGCTCCACAGGGTACCCAGGTGATACGTGGGCAGGAAGATGGCACGGAGGATGACTGGCGCATAGGGGGTTCAGTTGAGGAGGGGGTCGGTAGAAGGTCCAGCACACGGAGGAACCCAGCACTGGTGACCCGTCCTAGTAGGTCGATGTGGTTAACAAGGCATCCGAAATAACGTGCATTGTCCACACGGGAACCCTGCACGTCAGCCCGAATGCCACGTTGATGCAACGCCACCCCAGCCAGGACAGGCTCAACACGGTCCCAGATTGCCACGTCCGCAGGGCGAGGAAGGCCAGTTGTTGTTCGCGCATCCCCTCCCTGAAAACAGGTCTGGACGAAGGCATCCCTGCTGGTGCCGGATGATGCAGTCACAGGACTGGGGACAGCATTACACAAAGGCACCTCCACGGCGGCCTGTGCTGCCTCCTGTCCCTGCCCCTGGACTGCACCATTATCACCAGTGGAACCCCCCTCCAGGCCCCGTGCGTGGGCCTTCCACGGCATCCTCCTCAACCAACCCCCCCAACAACCTGGATGACTCTGTGCCATATTCCTACATAGGCCCCTGTGGGGTCTCAGCGTCCCCTTCTGCTGCCAAGGGGTCCACCTCCAACCTCCGCCTCTTGGACCTACCCTCAGCAGCTGCAGCCGCGGGCGCGGCACCAGACTCCTCACTCCCCGAAGAAATGACAACCCGGGTGGGGAGCTGGGCCTTGCGTCTCTGGCTAGCGGTGGGATCCCTGCCGCTGTGCTCCACAGCACCGTCTCTGCCCTCTTCATCAGTTGACGCTGTAGACATCGAGAGATAGAACACAGGCATCAGGGCACTGTACAATGGTCTGATACACACATGACAGTTGCACATGAGTGGCAGTGTAAAACCTCACAGATGGCATCACACTCCTCAACACACATATCATTCAAACCCACACACATGCGCAAATTTACAGGAATCTTGCAGCGGGCAGAAACATCCATACATATACAACAGCATGAGCATCCGAAGGTTAGCCTGACGTCACATGCAACACGGGGAGTGCCGGACACATGCACACATGCCACCAGACATACATGCATCTGTACATCTCCACCACCTATCACAGTGAAATCATCAGCAACTATGTCACATCTGCCAATCAGCCTCCTACATGTCGGTGTCACATGCATCCATGGTGTATCACAGTGGCACACATGTCTAATATACACACACGCACATGTACACCGTTTACGTACATGAAGGTGGAACCAGCATCCATGTGTCACACCCCAACCATTCCATAGTACATACACAGAAATGTACTCATGTGTGCACCCACACATGCATTTGGTCATCATGCGTTTGAACACATATACTATTGAATTGCCTCACACATGACTGGACTCACATGCGGCAGGCTCATGTACACAGGGGCCTTTCAAGACAAATGTCCAACCTGCACACGCTTGGCACACCTCAACATGCACTGCGTCCAATGAGTACGCATGGACACTTACCGGTCGACTCCGGACGGGTCGGCATCTGAAGGACCTGGAGGTGGAGCGCTGGGTGTATGCGTTCCAGGACCCTCATCTGGATGTCACTAAGGTGGACACGGCACCCCTCTGCATGCGCTGCCTTCAAGAGGCGCCGGGCCTTGCTGAGGGTCCTGGACCTGAAGTCCTTCCAGCGCTTCCGGACGTGTTGCATGTCGCGGGCTGCCACCCCCTCCACGTTGATCGCAGCCACGATGTCCTTCCAGATCCTCTTCCGACCTTCATTGTCGGCGCGTGATCTTCCGAAGAGGGCATCATAATGCACCAGGAATTGCTCCACCAGGATACCAACTTCTGCTGCACTGAAGCTGGTATCCCTCTGCCTCTCTGGCTGGGGGTTGCGGGTGGTCTCCGATGGTCTTTCCCCCGACATGGCAACCCCCGAGGCAGGTGTGGGTGGGCAACTGGGTCCTGGTGCTGGGCTGTGGAGCAATGGAACGTCAGTCGGGAGGCTTCTGTTCCAGCAGGGGATGACACAGCAACTGGACCACTGCAGATGGCTGATGTGCAGGCACCAAATAGCAGGGCACGTGGCCAGCAGGAAGGCAGGCAGCAGCAGATGGCAGGTGGGAGCGGGCTCGGGGCTCAGGGGGGCAGGAAAATGGCCTTCTGGGCAGGAGCATGATCTTCTGTGTGTTGTCGCATGGCCAGCTTGATAGAGAGTGATTTGGCACGTGAAAACAATGCACATCCGCATGTAATTCGAGGAAAGGCCCTTAGCGCATAAGCGTGTAAGCGCGTCTGTGACGTGACACACGCAGGCGTTCCCCTAGCACGGGTTGAAGATCCCACGTGGGTTTCCATCACTCTGTAAGTGCTTTTCGTGGAAAGCGGTGCGTGTGTTTTCCAGGCGTTGGGGTTCACACATGTTTTCCCTATTCAATCCCATGAATACGTGTGGTTTGCGTGCATGTGAGCTTTTTGTGTACTTCCCAGCAGTACATCCCCAGGCATGCCCTTATTTTCACATGTTGTTCGGCATTCCGCACGTTCCGCCCCGTGTTCCGCCACCTTTTTGGTGTGTGCACTAACGTTGTGCGTTTTTGCTGTGCTCCTTGCGCATGGCGTTCTGGATGTTTCAATGATGTGTGTGCCCGTGTGCGCCACACACGGATTTGGCGCATATCCTGGGGAGAACACACACAGGGCCTTTCATGAATCGCACAGATGCTCATGCACTTGCTTTTTCACGCTTACGCCAACTTGCGCCACGATTTTCGGTGCACATATGTTCCATGAATCGGCCCCTGTGTGTTAACAATAACACACAAGTGTGTGTCCTTAAGCAGTCCCTTAAATTAGTCAGAACACATCAAAGTCAAGACAACCGGCAGGAACCTTCGTTCCTCTACTGCTACAGTACTTGCTTCCCCCATATTCAAAATCGCAAAATTTGGAGGTACCACTCTCGATTTGCAGGGTCCTCTCCTATGGAATATACTTCCACCTGCAATACGCCAGGTTCAAAACTACCCTCTTTTTAAAAGAGCTTTAAAGACTCAACTTTATAACAGAGTAATCTTACGACTTTTCCACACTTCCTCTGCTTCTGTCTTTTAATGTTTGTTTGTCTTGTTTTCGTTTTCTGTGTGCCCTGAGGCCCACGGGCATGTGGCGCGTAACAAGAATTAAAATAAATAAATAAAATAAATAAAAACCTCCTGTCATTTTTCTTGTTTCGGTTTGAGTGATTCCTGCGGTATTCGCGCAGGAAGCTGAAAAAGCAAAGGAGTGAAACCGATATTTGGAGGAGGAATTAGGGTCATGGTGAAGGGCGCAGAGGAAAAACATGGATTGAAAAAATGTGTGCACGTCAAAAGAATTCCTCTACAATTGGTTTACCGCAGGAATATCATGGGCAAATTGAGGGTTAGTGTTGGCGTTGAAAACAAGTGTGTCCTGGGAGCACCAAGGTCATATATATGAAGAGAGGGACAGTAGGCTGATGGGGCATAGTGGTGTCGTAGGGGGATAGTGGTGTGGGGGGGCATGGTGAGAGGTTATGTGTGTGGGCGTTTTTTAATGAGTAGGCACAGCATGCCTCCTGCCAGAGGGAATCTGCCAGTGCAGCGTTATCGTAGGTTATTCTCAGGGTTAACACTTCTCTTGTGCACTTCACAGTGCAAGCGACACACATTACACAAATGGGTTCTGCATTGTAGTTCTACCTGTTTTCACAATTGGTGCTTGGTACTTGTTTTCTCTTTTTAAATTGTGCATGGTGGTTGTGAAAAAGACCATTGTGGGGGCTAAGGGGGATAGGAATAAAACTTGGGAGGAAAGACCATTGTGGAAGAAACCTTTAACAATTAAAAATAAACGACAGCATAGACTTTCTTTAGTTAGTGGTATACTTGAGTGCCCCTCTGGCTGCCTGGTGTACCTCAGAGTCTCACTGGTCCCCGGCACTCACGCCAGTCCTCTTTCGCACTTTCCCCAAGGCCCCACACCCCACCCACACTCAGTGCACTTGAGAAATAATCCAAGAGAGTGGCTTTCTCTGCACTTACCACAGTCTCCACTGACCGGCTGCACTTTGCCCCCCCCTTTCTCTGTAACCATCTGTGCACTTGCACAATCCGTACGCAGCGTTCCTGAAGATGGTCTGTCTGTTCTCCTTTGTCTTCAACCCCTTAATTGAACTGGTAAAACTGCAGAATCGCTGTCAGGCCTATTTGCTGTATCTCAAACTGTTAAATGTATTTTTACACGCTTACTCTGCCTGTGCAGACCATTTTCTTCTCAGAAGTTCAAGGGCTCTGAGCTACTATTGTTTTTTGGCCATGTTCCCACCCTCCTTGAGTGCTTTGAAACACTTGCCTGTGTGTAGGCGCTTTATAAATATACAATACCATACCATACAATACATGCAGAACAACATAAAAACATAACTGGGGAAAATCTCACCACTTAAAAAAAACAACAATGGCACATTTGTTGGTGGCTATGGATTGCTACCACTCAGTCATTAAAACTGGACCCTCTCAGGGTGATCCTTTTGTAGCAGATAAGGCATTGGGCCATGCACTTGGTAACAGCCACTGGTAGAGTAAGTGCAAGTAAGTGCAACAGATTGGGACGGTGCAGAAGTTGAAGGAGAAGCAGCTGTCACTGGAGTGGTGGGCACAGATGGTGACAGCACAAGTCCTGGTGATGGAGTACAAGTGGAGGGACCGGCAGAGGATGAAGCTGCCTAAGAAGCGGATGCTGCCTGGCAGAGGACGAGGCCACCCAAGAAGCGGATGCTGCCTGGCAGAGGATGAGTACGCCTAAGAAGTGGATGCTGCCTGGCAGAGGACGAGGACGCCTAAGGAGCAGATGCTGCCTGGCAGAGGACAAGGCCACCTAAGAAGCGGATGCTGCCTGGCAGAGGACAATGGTGCCTAAGGAGTGGATGCTGCCTGGCAGAGGACGAGGCCACCCAAGAAGCGGATGCTGCCTGGCAGAGGATGAGTACGCCTAAGAAGTGGATGCTGCCTGGCAGAGGACGAGGACGCCTAAGGTGCAGATGCTGCCTGGCAGAGGACGAGGCCACCTAAGAAGCGGATGCTGCCTGGCAGAGGATGAGTACGCCTAAGAAGCGGATGCTGCATGGCAGAGGACAAGGACGCCTAAGGAGCGGATGCTGCCTGGCAGAGGACGAGGCCACCCAAGAAGCGGATGCTGCTTGGCAGAGGATGAGTACGCCTAAGAAGTGGATGCTGCCTGGCAGAGGACGAGGACGCCTAAGGAGCAGATGCTGCCTGGCAGAGGACGAGGACGCCTAAGAAGTGGCAGCTGCCTGGCAGAGGATGAGTACGCCTAAGAAGCGGATGCTGCCTGGCAGAGGACGAGAATGCCTAAAGAGCGGATGCTGCCTGGCAGAGGACGAGGCCACCCAAGAAGCGGATGCTGCCTGGCAGAGGATGAGTACGCCTAAGAAGTGGATGCTGCCTGGCAGAGGACGAGGCCACCCAAGAAGCGGATGCTGCCTGGCAGAGGATGAGTACGCCTAAGAAGTGGATGCTGCCTTGCAGAGGACAAGGACGCCTAAGGAGTGGATGCTGCCTGGCAGAGGACGAGGCCACCCAAGAAGCGGATGCTGCCTGGCAGAGGATGAGTACGCCTAAGAAGTGGATGCTGCCTGGCAGAGGACGAGGACGCCTAAGGAGCAGATGCTGCCTGGCAGAGGACGAGGCCACCTAAGAAGCGGATGCTGCCTGGCAGAGGATGAGTACGCCTAAGAAGCGGATGCTGCCTGGCAGAGGGCGAGGACGCCTAAGGAGCGGATGCTGCCTGGCAGAGGACGAGGCCACCCAAGAAGCGGATGCTGCCTGGCAGAGGATGAGTACGCCTAAGAAGTGGATGCTGCCTGGCAGAGGACGAGGACGCCTAAGGAGTGGATGCTGCCTGGCAGAGGATGAGGGCGCCTAAGAAGTAGGTGCTGCCTGGCAGAGGACGGGGATGCCTAAGGAGCAGATGCTGCCTGGCAGAGGATGAGGACGCCTAAGGAGCGGATACTGCCTGGCAGAGGACAAGGACGCCTAAGGAGCAGATGCTGCCTGGCAGAGGACGAGGCCACCTAAGAAGCGGATGCTGCCTGGCAGAGGATGAGTACGCCTAAGAAGTAGATGCTGCCTGGCAGAGGACGAGGACGCCTAAGGAGTAGATGCTGCCTGGCAGAGGACGAGGCCACCTAAGAAGCGGATGCTGCCTGGCAGAGCATGAGGGCCCCTAAGAAGTGGGTGCTGCCCGGCAGAGGACGGGGACGCCTAAGGAGCGGATGCTGCCTGGCAGAGGACTAGTACGCCTAAGGAGCGGATGCTGCCTGGCAGAGGACGAGGACGCCTAAGGAGCAGATGCTGCCTGGCAGAGGACGAGGCCACCTAAGAAGCGGATGCTGCCTGGCAGAGGATGAGTACGCCTAAGAAGTGGATGCTGCCTGGCAGAGGACGAGGACGCCTAAGGAGCAGATGCTGCCTGGCAGAGGACGAGGCCACCTAAGAAGCGGATGCTGCCTGGCAGAGGATGAGTACGCCTAAGAAGTGGATGCTGCCTGGCAGAGGACGAGGACGCCTAAGGAGCAGATGCTGCCTGGCAGAGGACGAGGCCACCTAAGAAGCGGATGCTGCCTGGCAGAGGATGAGTACGCCTAAGAAGCGGATGCTGCCTGGCAGAGGACGAGGACGCCTAAGGAGTGGATGCTGCCTGGCAGAGGATGAGGGCGCCTAAGAAGTGGGTGCTGCCTGGCAGAGGACGGGGACGCCTAAGGAGCGGATGCTGCCTGGCAGAAGATGAGTACGCCTAAGAAGCGGATGCTGCCTGGCAGAGGACGAGTACGCCTAAGGAGCGGATGCTGCCTGGCAGAGGACAAGGGCGCCTAAGGAGTGGATGCTGCCTGGCAGAGGATGAGGGCGCCTAAGAAGTGGGTGCTGCCTGGCAGAGGATGAGTATGCCTAAGAAGCGGATGCTGCCTGGCAGAGGATGAGTACGCCTAAGAAGCGGATGCTGCCTGGCAGAGGATGAGGATGCCTAAGAAGCGGATGCTGCCTGGCAGAGGATGAGGACGCCTAAGGAGCGGATGCTGCCTGGCAGAGGACGAGGGCGCCTAAGAAGTGGATGCTGCCTGGCAGAGGATGAGGGCGCCTAAGAGGCGGATGCTGCCTGGCAGAGGATGAGTACGCATAAGAAGCGGATGCTGCCTGGCAGAGGATGAGGGCGCCTAAGGAGCAGATGCTGCCTGGCAGAGGACGAGGCCACCTAAGAAGCGGATGCTGCCTGGCAGAGCATGAGGGCCCCTAAGAAGTGGGTGCTGCCCGGCAGAGGACGGGGACGCCTAAGGAGCGGATGCTGCCTGGCAGAGGATGAGTATGCCTAAGAAGCGGATGCTGCCTGGCAGAGGACGAGGACGCCTAAGGAGCAGATGCTGCCTGGCAGAGGATGAGGCCACCTAAGAAGCGGATGCTGCCTGGCAGAGGATGAGTACGCCTAAGAAGTGGATGCTGCCTGGCAGAGGACGAGGACGCCTAAGGAGCAGATGCTGCCTGGCAGAGGACGAGGCCACCTAAGAAGCGGATGCTGCCTGGCAGAGGATGAGTACGCCTAAGAAGTGGATGCTGCCTGGCAGAGGACGAGGACGCCTAAGGAGCAGATGCTGCCTGGCAGAGGACGAGGCCACCTAAGAAGCGGATGCTGCCTGGCAGAGGATGAGTACGCCTAAGAAGCGGATGCTGCCTGGCAGAGGACGAGGACGCCTAAGGAGTGGATGCTGCCTGGCAGAGGATGAGGGCGGCTAAGAAGTGGGTGCTGCCTGGCAGAGGACGGGGACGCCTAAGGAGCGGATGCTGCCTGGCAGAAGATGAGTACGCCTAAGAAGCGGATGCTGCCTGGCAGAGGACGAGTACGCCTAAGGAGCGGATGCTGCCTGGCAGAGGACAAGGGCGCCTAAGGAGTGGATGCTGCCTGGCAGAGGATGAGGGCGCCTAAGAAGTGGGTGCTGCCTGGCAGAGGATGAGTATGCCTAAGAAGCGGATGCTGCCTGGCAGAGGATGAGTACGCCTAAGAAGCGGATGCTGCCTGGCAGAGGATGAGGATGCCTAAGAAGCGGATGCTGCCTGGCAGAGGATGAGGACGCCTAAGGAGCGGATGCTGCCTGGCAGAGGACGAGGGCGCCTAAGAAGTGGATGCTGCCTGGCAGAGGATGAGGGCGCCTAAGAGGCGGATGCTGCCTGGCAGAGGATGAGTACGCATAAGAAGCGGATGCTGCCTGGCAGAGGATGAGGGCGCCTAAGAAGTGGATGCTGCCTGGCAGAGGATGAGTACGCATAAGAAGCGGATGCTGCCTGGCAGAGGACGAGGGCGCCTAAGAAGTGGATGCTGCTTGGCAGAGGATGAGGGCGCCTAAGAAGTGGATGCTGCCCGGCAGAGGACGAGGACGCCTAAGGAGCGGATGCTGCCTGGCAGAGGACGAGGACGCCTAAGAAGCGGATGCTGCCTGGCAGAGGACGAGGGCGCCTAAGAAGTGGATGCTGCCTGGCAGAGGATGAGGGTGCCTAAGAAGCAGATGCTGCCTGGCAGAGGATGAGGACGCCTAAGGAGCGGATGCTGCCTGGCAGAGGACGAGGACGCCTAAGGAGCGGATGCTGCCTGGCAGACGACGAGGACGCCTAAGAAGCGGATGCTGCCTGGCAGAGGATGAGGACGCCTGAGAAGTGGCAGCTGCCTGTGGTCCATGGGCCTTCGTTTCCTGCTCCTGAGAGCTTTCCGGTATGGCTCATCCACCTCATCCCAGTGCACCCGGTTGAGGTGTTATATCAAGGAGGAGTATCAAGTATCTGGGATGCAGTAGTGATGGTGCTCGTCCCAGCAATGCCTAACTGTCGTTCAAGATCGGTGTGCCGCCAATGATCTTTGTCTGAATGCCAGAAAGACGGAGATCCTCTTCATTGGCACACCTTCACCATCCTTTCCCCTCACTCTCTGGCTGGTCTCCATTGGCCCTCCTTCTACCCCCACCTGCGAGGCTAAGAACCTCGGGGTCATCTTTGACTCCACACTTTCCTTCTCCTCCCACATCTCTGACATCTCAGAACATTAGTTGACATTATTGTTCTTGATTCTAGCCCATACAACAAAGCAGGAGAGACTTTTTGTTGCCAGAAGAGAAGTGCTGGCTTGATGGTGAATTTACCATTCAAGTATAATATTATTTTAGTTTGAGATAAGGCTGATGTTAGTTTTTCTTGTAGCATCTGTGTATGCACTGGTGCAGAATTATTGTTTTCAAAAGGTAGACCCAGATATCTATAGTGAGGTACTACATCTAGAATAATGTCCTTGACTCTCCATACAAATCGATTTCTGCGTGTCAGGATTTTAGAGTATGCTACAATTTGTGACTTTTTGACGTTCATCGTTACAGTATACAGTTACGTCTGATAAGAGTTTTTGTAGTCCTATGGGAGTCTTGGAAATGAGGACAAGGTCATCAGCATACTATAGTGCCTGAATTGGAATGGTGTTTAACTTGGGTGAATCTGAACAAATATGATTGAAAATGTCTCTAGCATCATGGATGAAAAAGTTGAATAGAGCCGAAGCCAAAATACAGCCCTGTTTCAGTCCTCTTGCAGTTTTTATGACAGCTGACAGCAGTCCCGTGAAGGTTAGACGAACTTGAATGGAGGTCGAGGAGTGCAGTAAGTAGATGATGTCAATCAGATCCTGAGGGCAACGAGCTTTAACCAATTTCTCAATTATTTTCACTCTTGAGACAGAGTCAAAGGCCGCGTTTAAGACGATAAACGCAAAGAACAATGATGTATTTGAATTTTTTGCTTGCTCTTTTAGGGTATTAATTATCATTAAGTTGACTGAAGTCCCAAGACCTGGAACAAAAACCATTTGATTTCGGTCACGTAGATTGTGACCAGTTATTAAAGTCTCTTAGGACTAAGCGATTGAAGATTTTGCCCGGGGAGTCTAGAAGTGCTATCGGTCGGTAGTTCGATGGAGTACTACGATCACCCTTTTTGAAAATTGGTACTATAAGCGATGTGCGCCAAGTGTCCGGAATTTTCTTTGTAAAAAGGATACGTTGAAAGATGTTGTTGAGGATGACTGCCCAAAGACTGGGATGCTGTTTTAGCATTTGGTTATTAATTACATCCGGTTCGGCGGCTCGCGATGAGGATGATTTTGAAATAAGTTCTTCAATAATACCCTCTGAACACTCCAAGTTCCATGGTGAGGTAGATTGTATTTCATAGATGAATGACTAAAAGGACTGATCCATATATAGGGCTGTAAAATGAGCAATCCACTTGATCTCACTTGCTTGTGAGACAAATTGGTTATCGGTTGTATCTAAATTTAATAGTTGCCAAATTTGAGCTGAATTTTTATTTGATGTAGCCACCAAGAAAGCTTCTCTATCCTGGTGGTAAAGTTTGCCTTTGAACGATCGAGCCCACGTTCTAAAACGTGATTTAATGGTCTTACGAGCTTTAATATTCTCCATCAAGGGGAGCCTATTGGTGGCTCGTAGATCTTGGCGATAGAGTTTTTTTGCCTGATGCATATGGTGGTTAAATGCATGATTATGTTTCTTCTTGGTTGGTATTTGAAACTTTTTAAACATTGACAAGGAATCCGCATACGATTGAGATTGGCATGATGTCAATCGTTCACACAGTATCGCATTGTATGCCATTAGGGACTTTGTAGTCCACCTAAAGCGTGTCTTGGAATTGTTTATATTTAACTCCTGGGGCACCCAAGAACGCTTTCGTTGATTTTCAAGGTCAATTCTGAGCCAAGTAAGCATTAGCATGTGATGGTCACTTGCAGATTGCGTTAATATTTTGAGACTTGTTGCTTGCATAAAAAGCGTATTTGATAGATAGATATAATATATTGTGCTGGTAGATGCACCTCTCTGCCATGTAGAAGGAGATGGAATATCACCTGGCAGCAAGCCATTTGTCATTCGCATACCGAGGTGAGTCATGTAGTTATTCCATTTATTTACTTCTTCACTTTTCTTCCCTTTGGATGTTTTAGTACAGTCCAAATTGTGATCTCCAACGAGAATAGTTGACATGGTTTCATTCGATTTTGCAATCAGTTCAAATAGTGACATCAGGTCTCTATAAAATAATCCATCTGATATTGCTGCAGGGTTTCTATATAGATTAATTACCGCTAGGGTCTGGCCATCACATTTCAGTTTAACTAGTTGAATATAAGTGTTAGGACTGGCCCATTGGAGTAATTTGATGGTTGAACTCAATTTAACTGCTACTAAAAGAACTGCCATTGGATGACCTTTTTGTGCCGTTATTGCTGGAATGAAGACTATGTCATGGTAGTCCCATAAGGGAAGAGAGGTCATCCAAGTTTCTTGTAAGATTACAATATCCACCTCCGACAGTTTGCTGTTTTGATCCCACTATAAATGACTATGACCTCTCGTATTCCAACTTATAAGTGTGATAGAGTTTGCTTGCCTTGTAGAAAAATCACACTGCAATGATGGTTATGCGTGAACATGAGTGCACTGATCAGTGGGGATTTTTCGATCTACAGAGCAGAAGGAACATTGACATTCGCTTTCAGAGGAATTTTTGGGCTTCTGTGCTTCACATGGGACTTCATAGTTCTTTCTTTCCGGATCTTGTGCCAAGAGAAAGCCCATTTTAAATAAGATCATCTTCGCTCGCCATAGTGTATTTAGAACCAGACCAGACTTCATCCATAGTTGAACTATGGATAAGTTCACATCGCAAATGAATTCCACCTGGTCGATGTCAGCAGATGTTAGGTCTTCTAGTTCCGGGATATCATTAAAGATGTTGAGCACATTAGTTCTGGAGAGATCATACTGATGGTGTGGCGCAGCTCGACATTTCAGTATGAGCGAATGATAGTTGTTAAAACTATTTTTTTTGTTTTGATGTCTGATTTTTGCGGCTTTGGTTTAGGGCCTTCTATCATTTGTTGGTCTGTAACTGAGGAGTTTTTTGCAGAGCTAGGAATCTAGTACCATGGCGTTGCTTCATTCGTCAAAATATTACCGCTTGAATGTAAGGAGCTTAGCTCTGTAATTGTAGTTTGAGTGCTACAATTTGGTGCTAGAGCTTACTGCTTGAAGTATGCTTCAACTGCTGTTTTGATGGTCTCTGTATGCTCATTCATTACCTGATATTGGTTCATTTCTTTAGCAAAACCTGGCAGAGAATTGGCAAAGGTCACTTGTCTCGGTAAATCCTAGTTTTCTTGTTGGTTCAGTTTTGGTTGAATGACATTGGCTTTGGGGTTCTGAAAAATTTCAATTGTTGTTTTTGGGGCAGACTGATTTAAGGGCACCACCATATTTGCTTTGTTAGTACGTTGTAAAAGATAGGCATCAACCGCTGCTTTAATAATATCACTCTGAGTAGGTTCTTTAGGAATTGAAGCTTGCTGTGTTGCCGCCGGTTGTGAAATATGCTTTGGTGGTAATTTAGATTTCGCACATGGGCCCTGTGAGGTTAGTTGGTCCGAGGGAGCCCACGCATTATCATCCAAAGCGATAACAAGTTGGTTCAAAGGTGAGTGATTTATAGGTGGACCGCCTGGATTTTCAGTTTGTGTTATTGACAGTTGTTCTTCAGGCAAATCATCAACCACTGTAATTTGATCACAAGGAGCTTTTGCAGATTTGGTTAAATCAATTGAGGTAGTACATGGTGCAAAAAAGTCAGCTTTCGACGTTTTTCTAGTCGTTAGATAGGGTTTGGTCATGAGATGTCGTGCCTTGCCTTTAGCGCGGGAGCGCTTGTTTAGAACATCCGGAACCACCTTTTTTACTTGACGCTTTTCAACTGGCTTGGTATTATCTACACAAGGAATTGTGGGGGGCTGATGTTGGAGAATCAGATTCAATTGGGCAAATGATGTGTTCAAATGATGGTAAAGCTTGTGTGGTATTAGATGGTATAGCTGAAGATGCTGATATAGGTAGTAGTACTGTGGCAATTTCTCTTTCATCTAATTCATGACGTAAAGGTAGCAATTTCTGGTGAGGATGAGATTTCATCCACATAACAATCTGGTCAATCTTTTCGGATTGTCTGTTGATTTTTGAATCAAGTGACTCAAAGAGTTTGAGTAAACTTTGAATTGTTGAGTTTACTGCCACTAGAGTGATTTCAATAAGACCTGGGTTTGAGGAGGTAATCGCTTTCTCTCTAGAAGAAGTTCGATGTCTAGGAGTCCGTAAGATATATGAGGCTGCTAAATAGATAGTTGAATCCATTGAACATCGTTGGCGGTAATCAGGTGAAGCCGAATGAGGAGATGAATTAATTTCACGACTACTTGTGTGTAATGAAGTTTTTAAAAAAACTTCTTCATTGTCATCAGAGTCTGAGATTTCCTCAATCTGATCTAACTGTTGCTTAGTAACTTTGTCTTTTTCAGTGATTTTAGTGGCCTGTAGCATTGTATCATCAGAAAGAGGAAGGACCTCTTTGTTTAGTAAATCTTCATGGGCTACAGATGGACCTTGGGAAGGACAAGGTTCGGTAGAAGGATTATCCATGCCGTCTGGCGGTATTATAGTTGTTAGCATTACAGATTCTCCATGATTTATTAAGGTTGCTTTGGATGAGGGTGACAGTGATATTGATGGGGTGATGACTTGAGTCGCATAATTCGGTGAGTCTTGACAATCCTCCTGATTCATTGTTGCAAGGGGATTGGAAGCTGGTTGTAAAACAGTTGGCGTACCATCCGTGGTCATGATTTTCAGTGCGGGACAAAATTGCCTGATGTCCTTCCTCGAGGTTTGAGTTTTCACTCGAATTTTAGATCGAGTAGCAAGAGTAATCGATGTACATGAAGACACTCTATGCATTTTGTCTTTCGTTTTACTCGCGGAAGGGCGTAACGGAGTGCCTGATTGTGGAATTGTGTTCGCCATGTTTGATTTAAGGGTGTAACGTTGCATAAATTACAATGAAAAATCCTTCGTAGTTGCTTGTTAAATACTCACTTTAAGTAGCAATGAAATAACAATAACAATGAAACGAATGTATTGGGAACTAGACTTGGATTGAGAAGTCTAGTGCACAAAGGATACAAGGGAAAGGGTTAAGACACCCCAAATGTAAACAACCACAAAAAAATACTACAATTATAATTTTTAATAAATATTAACAGAGATTTCTGACCTCAGAACCGCAGCTCCGCGGCTAAGCGGCAAAGTGGGACTTGAGGGGACTTGCTTGGGTGCGCGCGCGCGGTGCGCTCGCGTCCCATGTTAAATAGGGTCCGCCTCCAAAAGTAAGCAAAGCCTAAACAATAAAAAGTAAATAACAGTGCTTAGTAAATAGTTTGATAGTAGAATTATCTTAAAGTCACTCATGAAGATTCACCTTGTGGGTGTTGAAGTCCGTTAGTTTAAATCTGAATGGAATGGAATCCAAAATGCACACGGTGAGCAAGAAAGCGTCCCAGGAGCAGCAACAGCAGAGTCTTGCGGCAAAGCGGGACTTGAGGGGACTTGCTTGGGTGGACTATTGTAACAGCCTCTTTCTAAATCTCCCTGCCTCTACTCTCCGCCCTTTGCAACTCATCCAGAACAAGACTGCGAGACGTGCCCTTGGCCTCACGCCCTGGGATCGTATCTCTCCAGGACTGAAATCTCTTCATTGGCTCCCAGTGGATGCAAGGAATAAATTCAAAACCCTCTGCATTGTCCACAAGGCTTTCTGGAGCCTGGGTCCAAAATACCTTCAGCTATCCCTCCGCAAATACCTCCCCTCTTGATCTCTTCACTCCTCTACCTCTAACACCCTCAGGGTCAGTTGTTTATCAGAGAAACGAGCTGGGGTAGATCTCTCACTTAGGCTGGGGCCTCCCTCTGGAAGAGCCTCCCTGACACTCTAAAATTTGAGGAGAACCATCTCTGGTTCCGGAAGCACCTCAAGACCTTCCTCTTTGCTTCTGCCTTCGCTCCTCCTCTCCCCTGCTGATCTGCTCTCTCTTGGCACTGTGCACCTGGCCACCCTCGATCCCCCTGGGACCAGGTACCCGCTCACCCTGCACTTCCTCCTGGCCACCCATTGCACCGGAGACAGTATCTGTACCCATACAGTCCCCCACACTCCCCATTTTCTTCTTTTCCTGCACTATTTTTTAGACCTACCCAGTCTACTGCCCTAAACACGGCCTTTGCCACTTGCTGGCTGAACTACCACTGTTTATTGCCTCTATTATCTATTTATTTTATTTATTATTATTTATCTTTTCTCCTTTGCTCTGCACTTTCCACTCCCCCCGTGCACTTTTCCCCTTTCCCTTTCCCATGCACTTGCACGTTCTCAATGTCACTGGGCCTAGTAAGATCGTTGTTTGTTCTCCCCTGCTACCCTCCTTTGCCTTGTGTACGAGCGTGATACAAATAAAATATCATATCATATCAATATTCGGCAGAATGTGCACCTGACTGCTCCCAGCTCTTTCAGGCTTTGGTGCTCTGGGACCAGGAAAACATTCAGCTCTCTGTGCTCGTCAAAGTCCCCTTTGCTTTCTTCCACTGTGGACACATAGTGGGGACCCAGACCATGTGGTGCTCCTCTGTTATAGCAACAGGCTGTACCTCCTCTTCACTAGCCTTTTCGATTTGTTTGGCCGTGATGGTAAATGAGGACTTGGAGAAGAAAGAGAAATAATAACAAAACAAAAAGAAACTAAAACAAACAATGTAAACCATGCATAGGAATGAAAAAGGATACAAAAGTTGGGAACGCTACTTCACTATATTTTGGGCGCTCGAGTAACCAAAAAGCCAAATGTGAAACGCAATGAAAAAGTCACTTGGCTCTTGTGTGCAAAGTGCTTGAAGTTTCGTGATTACAAGAGCAACCAATGAGAGCCCAGCATTTGGTATTGCCCAGCTCCTGCAAATAGCGCAAGAGTATTGAAGTTAGAGAGAAAATAAATTCCAGAGGTATGGAAAAGTTTCTTTTTTCATTGTGTACACCTTTCAAACATTGTATTGTGTTGCCTTAAAGCCGAATTATAATTTAGTTTGTGCTGTTAAATTTCATTGTATGTGGGATTACATGTTGCAGTTGGAATCTCTAGGGCAGATGGAATCTCACAGTGTCGCCCGACGGGGCATGCAGCCAATAGGACATCGAGTTTTTGTGAATGATTCGGTTCCCATGTAAATGGGGACAGAGGCAAAAAAAACTTTGCAGAACTCAAGAAAAGTGTTTCTTCATTATGTACATCTTTCAAATAGTCAAGCATATGAAATCTTGTTTCCACGATAATAAATATATATATATATTCAGTAAACAAACTTTGTTAAAGGGACGTTATGATTAAGTTGCGCTACTAACAACCTGTGAAATTCAGTAAAAAAACTTTGTTAAAGGGACGTTATGGTTCAGTTACGCTGCTAAAAACCTGTGAAATCCAGTAAAGAAACTTTGTTAAAGGGACGTTATGGTTCCAAGTACAACCAAAAAACCCTTGAAAATCACCAGTTATGGTAAGCTAAGCAACCATAACATGCACCACCATTGTGTACTGCTAGGACTAACACCCAGGACATCAAAGATGAAATCAGAAATATCATTGATGACATCACTGATGACATCACATGTCTAGGCCCTTCTTTTTTGTTCACTGCCATATGTAGGCCAGGTGGGTTTATTTACTGACAGTCAGAAACTTAACTTTCAAAAGGAATTACATTTATAGATATTGCTATTCTCAAATGTTCTTACACTACTTTCCTTAAAATTTAATCGCATCTTACGATGTACATATATAGGGGAAGAAGCAGTCCTGAAGCACAGCAATCATTTTTGTACGTGAATACAATCATGTACATTAAACATAGTTGCTCATGATACTGCCTCTTGTTTGCTTACTTTACTTCCCATACTGCATTGTAGTCTATGTATGTCTTGTGTGTATTAGTAGAAATTTGTAGTAAGTGAGGCATTATTAGCTATTTAGTACATGGTTCACAGTATGGAAAAGTCTGATACAGAAGCATTCATTTTATTATATTCCTTTGGAAAATTACAAAAATAGCACCTCTGTGGTGTATGCTGTAAACAATATCTACATTTCTTAATGCCAAGGTTCCTGTACTACAAAGAACACTGCAATGGAATTTTCTTTAGAACACTACATTGTGTGATGAAGTAAGTAGTGTATTACACATCGCCCGATAATCCCTGATGCTTTTTTACCAACATTACATGCACAACCCCTTGTATGAAAAGTAAATGCACATGTGATGTCAACAATGATATTTCTGATGTCATCTTTGATGTCCTGGGTGTTAGTTTTAGCAGTCCCCGGTGGCGGCGCAACTTATGGTTTGCTTAGCTGACCATAACTGGCAAATTTCAAGGGTTTTTCGGTTGTACTTGGAACCATAATGTCCTTTTAACAAAGTTTTTTTATTGAATTTCACAGGTTTTTAGAAGCACAACTTAACCATAACGTCCCTTTAGCAAAGTTTTTTACTGAATTTCATAGTTTTTTAGTAGCGCAACATAATCACATCATCCCTTTAACAAAGTTTTTTTTACTGAATATACACTTTCAGCATGGGAATTAAGAAGATATTTACTAGGATTCCCTTACTTTCTATACATGTAACATAGAGCATAGTGAACCCCCCCGCTAATGATATTTGAAGGCCACGGACTGAGCGTATCGCCGCGGTCGGGCGCGGACGAGATCAACACTACCCAAACACTCAGGGGGTATCTGAAATTGTTCTATCATGCCATATAAAAGCTGCACAAGTGTAAAAAGCAGTACATAAACACATTATAATTAATAATCAATAAGCAGTGGAACCTACACGTCTAACACATCACCCATCCATTTAAATACCATATATAATGAAATGGATTATACATAACAAAAAAAGATATGCCTCCAACGTAATTACCTCACAGAAACTGCACAGCTAGGAGCGACAGTAGACAAACACAACACAAAGAATACAAAGTACAAGAAAGTAGTAGTGAACTTCGTTTTTCTTATATGTTTGTACACTTTTTGTATGAGGTGCAGAACAAATAATGTATTTCTGTTGTTTTCACACAGAAATGTGCAGTACTTTGGAGTGGCTGGAGGAGAATTTTCCGCATGGCGAAATGTCGGAAGATAGCGATAATAATGGTACACACTTCTCTGCATAAGCAAATTAATAGTCTGTACTTTATGTGTACTTAACATATATATATTTATTTTTAACAGACCATACAAAAATTGAAGAAAGTCAACCAAAAGACACAGTGCAAGACACCTTGAAACACATAGAAGAGAAAGTGGACATGCTCAAAGATAATTTCAATAGTTCATGGCAATTTGTGGAGGACCACGTCAAAGGAAAAATTTGATACCACTGTACTCCCTGTACCTGTCCCCCTTCTCCATTTCCCAGTGAACTATCTCCAAACCCTCAAGAAGAACATAAACGTTTTCACAAAACTTCCATCCCTTCATCCCCTCACAACCAGCCTGTGGAAACCCCTAATTCCCCTATATTTGTTTCAGTGTCTGCTCCCCCCTCTCTCTCTTAATTACTGTATATATGTGTTCAATAAAAAAAATGTTATTTTACTTTTAATGGATTTTTTGTGTCTATTTTTGTTTTGTTTTAAAGAGTTAAAATGTCCGCGGACAGCGCACCTGTTCGGCCTGTCCGTAATTAATAAAATATGGATGTCCTAAGGACAATACACCTACCCGTACCATTCGCAACCAAGGTGGAACTGTTCTTAGAACACACCAGCTGTCTGAGATGTCCATAAATCAACAAAATGGGGGCTTCCTAAGGACACTATACCTATCCGTACCGTCCGCAGCCAAGATGGAACTGTCCGTAGAACAGGCACGGTGTCCGGCACATCCATAATAAAACAAAATGGAGGTGTCCTAAGGACACTATACCTGGGCGTACAGTCAGCAGAACATCTACACACATGCGCACCACACCCGTAAATCCTGTGAACATCGCGCCTGTCCGTAACTGTCCGTCTCACTTGTGTCGCAATTTTAATTAGTTTCAGGACCCGAACACTGTCCGTAGAACACCTGTGCGCATGCGCACGACCATTCCTGTGCTTTTGGTGTCCTGCGGGCACCCATTTCCTTTGCGGATGTTTTCACGATGTCATCATGTGACCACACCCATGCTAAGCGTGTGTCCTAAATTGCTCACTTTGTCCGCTTCCCCAACATTTCAAAAGAACTTATGCAGACAAGCCAAATTATTTTACAATAAGAAATCACCATTTCTCATGTCCCATACAATGGCCCTAGCTTTCCACATATTGTTTGGAACTTTTTGAACGCTTTTGAGTGAACGATATGGTCACGAGGCGTACCCCTCCAACCCTATAAAAGGCCAAACCCCCGAACTCATCTTCTTTGTACTTCTGGCGTTTGCAGATTGAGTTTTGCTGCCTTTAGTGTTCTAGCGGAGATTACCTCACCAACCCCGATGGCATCCATGGCTGCTGTTGTTACATCAGCCTCAGCATCACCCCCAAACCCTCCACCACCACCACCTCCCCAAGGGCCTGCAGAGGGGAATACGCGTGAGGATGTAGAGAGCGAGGATGAAGAGGATGAAGAGAATAAGGTGGAGGAACTTCCTACTACCAGCACTCGCCGGGAGTCGTGGGTGTGGCGGTTGTTTACCGTTTATGGTAACGTACCAAAAGCATGTGCGAACCAGGTCAAACAGTGTAAGTTGGTGCTGAGTCATGGGAGACCTGATGCGTACAGCTTTCGTACGACAACCATGAAGCAATACCTAATTTCGTTCCACAGTGCGGACATTCGCAAGATTGTACCATGTAAAGAACGTAGTAGGTTGAGTTCCTCCGCAGCATCCTCCGTTTCTGATCCTCTCACCACAAGAGACACTCCTGAGCCAGAGTGCATCCCTCCAGCTGCTTCACAGGCCATTTGCGATGCTGTTGACCCTTACCTTTCGAGGGTCACAATATTGGGTATGTACTGTGACGCAGTACTCTGCAGGGGGAGAGTCTTCGAAGTACTTTCGAGACTACTGTCACGGAGCACCAGAAGATCTGCTACCTACCTAAATAAGGCCCACCCTACATCTTTCTCTCTCCACGTGCCCTTTCTTATCCCTGTGGTTGCTGTCTCTTCCTTACCCTCCTTTCCCCTCCTCTCCTAGTGTGTTGTGTGTAAAGAATCCCACAAAATAAAAAACAACAAACATTTTTAAAAAAAGGCTCTTTTCAGAGCCGCTTTTCTTAGTTTAAAAATTGAACTATCAAGTAAACAGTGTAGGCCCCCGTGCATTTTTCAAAAAGTCTGCGGACAGTCCTAGGACAGACAAAATTTTAGGGTGCAACCATAGCAAAATCAATGCACTTTTCTCTGGGAGTAAGTGGTGGCTCTGAAAAGAGCCTTTTGGTGGTGTTTTGTGTGTTTGAAAAACTTGGATTCGGCAACATGTAAGGCAAAATCAGTGACTATAATTCCAAAAAAGGTTGCAAAGCATTTTGTACATTTCGAAGAAAAATCTGATTGCCAACATATGTAAAATGGACTCCATCTCTGCGAAAAATGAATGTGCTACGAAACATAATATTTTCATTGTGAAAAGAGGACATGCCAACATCTCTTAGAAAGGCACAAACAGCCTTATTGACATTGCGCCTCGCTTTCTCCATTTGTGGACCAAATAAAGAAGAATGGAGCCACATTTGTCTTCGCGCAATACGAGAAAAAATTATTTGGCCATTTGGAAACATGTCTATGACCTTCTCAAGTCCTTCCTTCATTGCAAGAAATTCCAGACACATGCCCTAAACTGTTTCCTGCACAATGAATGATAATTATGTCAGGATGACGTTCTGTCTGTAAAGTAGCACAGAGAGGTACCAAGTCCAGCCCCTTCATTCCACGCACTCCATTCCAGTGCACTTCCACATGAGGGAATCCAAGATCTGCAGATATACCGCAATGTTCTGCATGCACCTTCAACCAATGTATCTATGAGTCTCCCAAAATCCAGATAATCTGTTTTCGAGCACACACAGCCATAGCTGTCTGTTCTCCTCTCAGGAAAAAGATGTGCTCACTAAATCTCTTCGTTCACAACACACCCACTGAAGTTTACTGACCAATCCCTAGTTTTGCTCATTCTCATTTGCATGCCTCTCCACCCCAGAATCCCCGTATGTAATACGCGCTTCCTGCAGAATACCGCCATGTCCGCGAACATGTAGAGGATCTAAGCGTGACGACTGTACATTTAAATAGTGTTCCCCATTTCCCCTTTAAGGTGGGCTCTGAAAAGAGCCATATTTTTTGTTTTTCTTGCAGATGCCTGACAGACACCTGTAATTTTGTATTTTTTTCTTTTTTTTTCTTCTTACTTTACTCCTACAATCATCAAATAACCTGCTCCAAAGCAAGCCTTACATTCCAAAAGAACATGGCTTTTCCCACAAAAGATAAGGAAACTCCATCTGCTTCAAAATAAGCCGCATTACTGGAAACAATGTTCTTGTGGCTACAGAAAAACAAACCAGCTCTTAACATGAAAGCATGCATGCCGCGATTGATTGCACGCCTACCAATACTTTGATCAGGGCAAAAAAAAACGAACTGTTGTCCCATTTTGCTCTAGGAAGTAATCCAGAAAAAATTACTTATGCAGTTGGAAAGATGTTGATGACTGCTTGAAACAACTGTTCCAAATCGCCAACAAAGTAGGTGAACTCACATAGCCCATATGGAAAGCACCATAGTGCAAAACTATCACATGGGGACTGTTCATCCTATGCATATCTCTGCAAACTTGGAGAATTGCCTCTACATTGCAGTCAGTCGCAGCGCTCCACACCACCTCCAATCCTCTTACATCGACATTGTTTGCCACATGCCTACATTGAGAATAGTGCTGTAAACCATGGAGAAAAATATCTCCGAGCACCAAACCCTGACGGTTTCCAACTCTGCCATCTTCACTACACACACTCTCTTTCTACACAAATCAACAATGTCATCATCTAATTGGCTGATCCCTACAGTCCCCTTTCCATGCTGGATTTGCTGTAAAACCCTGTATGTGGCACGCCCTACCCGTGGACAGGTGCAGTGTCTGCACGGTACGTAACTCTTAGCCAGTCCTTCTACCCTTTCCACATCACTCGCGAATCCATTCCCTCATTGGACACAGCTAATCAGTCACACAACCAAACACCAATCACATCCAAGACCTCTACATCTAACTCCATCATCAGAGTTCCGCACTTCAAATGTACTGTTGATCACTCTGAATACAAGTCTCATATCATTGCAAATCACCTACTACAAAAACTACTGTGCAAGTCTCGAGGATTTCTATGCTCCATGCATACCCACATGCATGATTACAAAGTACAGGTATGCATATTTTATTCAGAGTACATGTACAACTCTTATGATTCCAGATAAACAAATTAATGCCACTAAATCTGCATAGCCAAAACATACATACAAACGCTCCCGCTTTAAACGCGAGACTCACGATTTGTCATTGAAAAATCGCACTACTTCTTACTATCTCCCGCATAGTCTATATATATGTACCAACCCTCCCGATTTACGAGCGAAACTCGATTTTTCATTAAAAAATGTCACAATTTTTTACTGTATTTCGCCTAAATGAATGCTACTCCCAATGCGATTGTATGAGAAAAATAAAGGTTTCCGATTGTTGTGATGACATCTCCCTCTCAGGTGCTCCCGATTTTTGCCAAGCCTACTTATAATATGAAAGTATTCAAATTTTTCCCATCTACTATAATGACCTATCACTTCCAAACCTCTCTGCTATCTACAACACAGCTGCAAAAAAACAAGGGAATTTCATGAACTTAAAATTGTACTCATTTGCGAAGCAGGTTGCACTAACATACTGCAAATAACATATAAAGGCTGCACATAGTCGAATGAAATGCACGCATACACTGTGTTGAGATATCAAAAGGGAATACTTCCACAAAAGCATAAAAATGACCGTGTACTTTAACATCACTGCTATAAACACACAACATTACTAACTTCCTCCTTTTACAATTGCAGTGAAGACCACTCTCCTGAAAATCAAGAGCATCTACACTACAAACAACATATCCGAAGAAACCTGCTAATTCCACAAAAAAAGTAAGTACAATACTACCTTTATATTCTTACTGTTCCTCAAAGAGACTGTGTGGGTCATTCATGTAATTTGCGGACCAAAAACAACATCGATTTCTGAACCATTCTGCCCACAAATCCCCATTTATTAAACAAAGATTACCAGATAGAATGGCACACAAATCCCTGTTTTTTTGGAACACAAATAACATACACAAGCCTTACAATGTTAGTACTACAAAACAAATACCTGTTTTAATTTTATACCATTACGTTTACTATTAATGCTTCTCCTCACCACTAGCTCACTTTCTACTCTCATCTGAAGCACAGTGTAGTAATATACAAACAGATAAATAGCCTTCCCAACTCATTGTAACTGCACAATGCACATTCACACACCACCACAAACATCTTCTTCATCAAACTCATACACGCATGCACACAACACACATACATTGTAAAACAGACCAACCCATACCTTCTTTTTTTCAACAGACCCCAAAGAATGCCTACCAAAAAGCAAGACCGTAGAAAGGAATGCAGAAATAGAGCAAATGAAAATAAAAGTCTCCAAAGTAAGCATCCATATCTACCAGAGTTAGTACAAAACTTTGAAACAAAACAGCTAATGCACTCATTTAGCGAAAAAAAAGAAGCTTCAACTACAGAAACTTTGCCTCCTCTATCAAAATGTGGCACAAAACAGAAAATGCTTAACAAGAATTCGGCTGCTAACACTGCTCCTATAAATCCTCATATACTAGCCAGAAACCATAGTAAAAAAAGTATTTTAGCAAAAATGTTCTGCCACAGAGTCCTTCAGAATCTAATAAGAAGAGGAGCGAAATCATCCACAACCCTTAAAACCTACCGTAGAAAATATATTCTAGAAGCTCTCACAGACAGTGCAATTCTTCTCAAAAGGAAGTTATTTATTTTAGTTTTAAACAGGATGAAACCACTAACAAAACTAAGTACTAAATTACAAAAGAAACTTCTCAATAAACGGAATGTCAACAAAAATAACTTCTTAAATATTTGTGGAGGTGAATGGAGTCACACGACGACCACAGAACCATATTTTAATGAAGAAGAATACAAACAAAATCAAACAAACACAATTGCCATCCATAGCAGTGGAGGAGGATATGAAAAAATCAATAATACCATCATGGAACAAGAAACACTGCTTACATGCTTACAAAAGTATCCCCATAAAACTCAGAATTACCTCTCCATTCGACTGAACCAGAACATCCAGTATACAAATGGCTGTGCACATCAATGTGTAACATTCCCAACAAATATTTCAAATCTTTATGCCAGTTCCTCAATCAGTATGTGAAAGGTAAAGACAAAATCAAAATGAAAGTGCTGCAAAATATGGATACCTGTCTAGTGTGCAAATACACAGGACTACAAGGACATTCGTTAGCCTGCATTTCAGGACCTATTTCCAAAAGCACCTTCCATGATATCAAAATGATATCAACACATCATTCAAATGTACGAAATCTAGTGTATGAACTGTACTATGCTAAAAGTCCAGCTTTAGAACTAGCCAATGAAAATAACACTCTTCTGCATGGTACACCCAAATAACTACAAGAAGAAATCGACCATATCCAGAGAAAATATTTTGGAAGTGAAAGCCACTTACAAAATGCAAGAGCTTTAAAACAGACTAGCAACAATTCTGCACATGGCAACCTTCTATTGCACACGTACAAAAAAGAAATACTAAAATTTAAAAGTATATCCGCTGAAGTACCAACACATGTGTGTGTGTTGCTGCCGGAATTTTACAAAAGTAACACAAAAACTATAGACGTAACATGCAAAATAGAAGACAATGAAGATTCCAAATGGTTTGAATTAGCTCTGTACCTTTTAGCAGAAAACAAATACAAAATAAGTGAACCCTTAATATGTTGCAGTTACAGCACTACAAAACTTGACAACAAACAAAACTCCTTCACGTGCTATCACAAATAACATGGAATTATTCCCACTACCAAAACCCCTGCAACAACTCAATGTATATGAGAGCATCATAATTCAAACAGTACACCCATTACAAGCAATAATACGCCTTCAACCAAAAACAGCAAAATTACCTCCCTCTGAATTGGTGAAAGGCATTCGTGGCAAAGTAGTTTATTTGCCATTAGATCTGACAGCAAATGTGCACACTCTAGGTGTACAACGTACAATAGAGCATTCTTTAATTGTCTTAGTAAGTGGTGTACCAACAAAAGACAAAACAAATTTGTCAACAACTCGTGGACTTATATAAAGTTAGACAAGCCTTACAATATCTGAAAGACAATAATGAATACTACAAAGAAGTAAATATTGAAGAAAGCTTGAGGGAAACAACTGAAATAATTCAAGAATCATCAGAAACTGGTCAATTTGAACTTCTGGATCTAGCTGCATTATCCACTCTTTTGGACCAATATACAATACATACTTTTTCACTCTAAAGAGAGCATAGATGATGCAGTAGAAACTTACCAAATGCGACAAACCAAAGGTTCACCAATGAGCATATGGAAAAAAAGTATAGAAGCACATCCTTTTCCACTACTATTTCCTACTGGCAAAGGAGGAAGATACGATGATAGACGCACTCAGATAACAGCATCAGAATACCGCTCATTACGAATGTATTCTGAAGATCCCAGATTTAGACAAAATGTGGAATACATAATCCACCTACTCTTTGAAAGTGATCTAGTAACCCTATGTTACGGAGTTGCACACATATTGAAATCTGGAACCCACTTTCAAAATATGTCAGCTACGCTATTAATACAAAAAGTGCAAGAAAAAGATGACGTTTTACAATCAAGCATAACTAATCTGTTTGCAAAAATGCGTGGTACGAAAAAATACTGGTTCCGACATCACGGAAATGTACGTTGCATGATCAGAAACCTTGGACCACCCACTTGGTTTGTTATATTAAGTTGTGCAGAATATGCATGGGAAGATTTACATAATATCCTACGCATATCAAACAACAACAAAACCAACAAAGATATACTAACACCTGGAGAACTTTGCTCTCTAGATCCTGTTAATGTATCAAGATATTTCGACCATCGTTTCATTGCTATGCTACACTTTATTTGTAATAAAACTGTTCCTCCCCTCGGAGAAGTGCAACACTTATTTTGGAGAAAAGAATACCAAGCCAGAGGAGCACCACATATCCACATGCTTTTATGGATTAAAGGTGCACCTAAATTTGGTCAGGACAGTGATGCCACTGTTTTGCAGTTCATCCAAAAATATGTCACTTGTGAAATCCCTTCACAAACGACACACAGTGACCTTCATGGACAAATTGTACAATTTCAAAGACACAAATGTGGCAAATATTGTCGTCGCAAATACAAAAACAAAGGGAAATACTACACCAAATGCCACTTTGGTTTCCCTAGACCAGTTACAGAAACAGGTGAAGTGAACAAATTCATGTCTTCAGCTTGACATAGTGTTAAAGGTAAATCACCTAAGAACACCTATTACATAAAAAGAACAGAAGAATCAAAATATATCAATGATTACAATGCAATCATTGCCCTCTTATGGAATGCAAACATAGATGTGCAGTACATTGCAGACAATTCCACTGCAGTTGCACGATATGTTACAGCCTACTTAACAAAAGCAGAAAAAACAGAGCTGCAAGACCTCTGGAATGACCTATCATCAGACAAAACACTATCTCAGAAATTGTACAGCCTAGGCATAAAAATGCTCTTTCATAGAGAATGCGGCACCTATGATGCTGCAGTTTGTTTAACCGGTACTGCTTTGTATGGAAAATCTGAAAATATAGTGTGACTAAGTCTTGGTCCTGCCAAATCTATAAAAAGAGTTCTCAAATCATATGAGGACATAGAAACAATAGCCAAAAATGATCCCAACAGCCAAGACATTTTTAAAACAATTTACTAGACACATACTACCCGAACAGGAGTACCACTTTGGAAACCATGTGTCTATACCACATAGCCCCAAAACTTTGCATACAAAAATAATATAAAACCCGATGAAAGCAAAGGTAGATATAGAGTGACAGATTGTGAAGGCAGCTTAGTAAAACTTACCAAACAAAGCTTAATTAATCATGTCAAAATATTATTAAAAACTCCTCAACAGAAAGAACTATATTACATGTCCCTGCTACAACTTTTTAAACCATGGCGAAAAGAAGAAGACATACTAGATAACTATGACTGCTATGAAGACGCTTTCAAAGCAAATGAAAGCACTATCACCGATGTGAACTTTACGCAGTACAAAACAATATTGGACAATGAACAACAACACAAAGAGGAACTCCAGGCCCAACTAGCTAAGGACACTTCGGACAGTAGTCAACCTTCTGTAACAGGAAGCCAAGAACCACTAGGAAAGCCACTAATAGCAAATGAGGCAGAATTAGCTATGACAGAAGTGGAAAACACCATGAAGAAGATACAGAAGCCTTAACTGTACTACAATCAAAACTTAACAAAGACCAGCGCACCATTTTTGAAGAAGTAACAAAAGAAATTGCACATGGTGTACAACACGAAAATAAAGAATTTACCTGCCAAAATTACAAACCTATACTGCTGCACGTCAGTGGTTAAGCTGGGCCAGGCAAAACATTCTTAATCAAAATCATCAGCAAGTTCCTTCAACAATTGACAAACAACAAACTGTCAGCTGTTGTAACTGCCGCCACAGGTTTAGCTGCCTACAACATAGGCGGTGTCACTTTACACCGATTACTACTCCTTCCAGTAGAACACCAAAAAAAATTAGACTATTACAGACTTTCTACAGAAGCTGCAATGGAACTACACAGATTATTAAAACAAATGAAAATGCTACTAATAGATGAAGTGAGCATGGTCTCCAACCTAATGTTGGCTTTGATTCACCTCAGATTGCAAGAAGTACTTAAAACAAACTATGAAGAACTCTTTGCAGGAAAACACATTATCGTTTTCGGATATCTTCTACAATTGACACCAGTGAAAGGTGAACCTATTTTTAAAACCTTAGGACACAAACTCTGCTGTAAAACTGTTGGCAGCATAAGAAATGTCAACCTTTGTCAACATTTCGAATACAGAGAATTAACAGAAAACATGCGTCAATCTGCAGACCTTACTTACGCCAACATTTTAAAAAGTATTAGAATTGGTGTACTATCTCAAGGAGCACAAGCAATATTGAAAACCCGGCACATCCATGCACTTTATGGCGATAACGCATGTGCTACTGATGTTATGGAACAATTAGTGCACAGAAATATCAATTGTATGGCCTTAATGACAACTCTTGAAAGCTGTTCCAAATTCAATGAAACAATGTTAAAAAAAGAAATGCAATCAATAATTGAAATTTGCTCCACAGACAAACTGGACGTACATGGTATGACACTACCCATGTGTCAGCAAGCCTCAAAAAGACTAAATAACTAATGCTAAAAAGTAACCTTGACGTGGAGCAAAGACTAGTTAATGGGGCACTGGGTACAGTTGTTGACTTTCAAACATACCCACGTGACAACAACATTCAGTTTGTCAATATTCTCTTTGACAAAATTGCAGAAGTAAAAAGGATAGGACGCGCAACAGCTCGATTCCTTCTCTTCAAAGACATGTATGTACGTAGAGAACAATTTTCTCTAACTTTTGCATATGCAGTCACCATTCATAAATCCCAAGGTCTTACCCTAGACAAAGCATTGATAGATATTGGCAACACAGTCTTTAAAGAAGGCATGAGCTACGTAGCATTATCCCCCTTACATACATTTGACAGTCTATTTCTAATAAACTTTGATGCAAGTAAAGTGAACGCTGATATTCATTGCATTTTAGAATACAATAGACTACGTTCACTGTACACCCCCCATCTGAAATCATATCCTGTTCCACAAAAAGGAAAACGTTGTAAAAGAAAACTAATTCAAACAGAAATGCAACAGAATCTGACTGCAAATCCTTCAAAAAGAGTAAAAGAAGCTAATACTTCATCAATTACCACAACCAAAGAAGAACCTATCAGTGAAAGTAAATCAGGTACTTCTTCAAAGAAGGAAGACAAACTCAGAAAAAATTACTCGGACACAGAACTATCTGGTCCATAATAAATTTCTAATGATACTGGTGTAAGTTGCTACGCAAATGTAGCAATGAATATTCTATTTCAGTTGCCACCAATTGTTAACAACATTTACTTACACAGTACAGACCAATTGTGTTTGCAAATGTTAGTCCTTCATAGAAACGCAACAAACAATCCTGACAACATGTATATGTTCACGGAATAAGACAAGAATTGGACTACTGTGCTGGAATGGTGAGGTTCACTATAAACACACAAGAAGATCCACAAGAATTTATAATGTACTTACTACAAGTACTAGAAATCAAAAACATACCTATAAATGAAATATTCCAGATTTCATACATGTGGAAACATACATGCACTCTCTGCAGCAATGTGACACAGGAAGAAATCCCTAATGAGCGATTTGTATATAAATCCATACCTAATTGTGAATCCATTCCATTTCAGCAACTTGTACAAAATGCAAACCATGGCAGATTATTTACTATCTGCAATTCAGATAATCGCTCCACCTTACTGATACAAACACATAGTAACTACATAATACGAATGCTTCTACATTACAATGCAGATGGTACCGAAAACAACTGCAAGCTGACTGGATTCACACATGGTCAAGTGTCACTTGGTACGAAAACCTTCACAACAATAGGTATTATCTACCACACAGGAGCCACAACCAATGCAGGTCACTACACTGCATATATTAAAATGAAATGTGGATGGTTCGTTTGTAATGATAGTAGCATTACTCTAAAGCAGAGATTACCAGCAAATCTTACAAACGCTTATTTAATATCCTTAAAGCCAAAATTTAATAACTAATGTGTACTGCAACATTAACAAAAATTCAATTAAAAGACTATAAACAGTTAGAATACGCCACTAGATATTTAACTGCCCAGGATTGTATAACAACCACACAGGCAAAATGCACAGTTAGAATATGCCAACAGGTATCTAACTGTTTTAAAAATCTGCAACAAGTCAACATATAGAACATTAACCAGAAACAATAAGTGAACACTCAAAGGAAACAAAGAAATAGTTTGTAGCATAGCAAAAAAAGGTTTTTTTTAATCCGACAAGGATTTTTTTCCCCCCAGACCCAATGATTTGAAAAACAAACACAGAAACTGAGCAAAATGCACAGTACACTGGTTTGTAAACTAAATATTAGGGTCAAAAAAGGGTAAAATGTCTATTATACAATGTAATAAGTCCTTATAAAATGCAAACACTAACATGCTCTTTTCTTTTATCACAGACATTGAAAAAGAATACTTCCTCCAAGTACTAAAGTCATGTAAAAAATATATTGAATCTCAACAAATGAAACAGTAAGTATAATTTCACACATTTCATACATATTCGAATCTATACGTGAGATCTGTGGCTGTAATATGGTACAGTGGATGTGGCCAGGGCATAGAGTCTTGGATATATAACCTACGGCCTACGGCCTGCGGCCATAAAACCAAGACTGTAGGTCCTACCCACAACCACCGCAGCATATCAAACCCATGGTGGCTTCACTGCTTATAACTTTGGTCGTGGGTGAATGGCCTGCAGCCATGCACCTAACACTCTAGGTCATGCACACAACCACCGCACCACATCACACCCATGCTGACTTATAACTTAAGTGCTTATAACTTCAGTCTTGGGCCATGCCCCCAAGACTGTAGCTCCTGGCCACAACCACTGCAGCATATCACACCCATTGTGGCTTATAACATCAGTACTTACAACTTTGGTCTTGGGTGTATGGGCTTCGGCCATGCACCTAGGACTCTACATTCTGGCTACAACCACATTATATAAAACCCATGCTGGCTTATAACTTCACATCTTATAACTTTGTTCTTGGGTGCATGGCCTTTGTCCATGCACCCAAGACTGTAGGTCCTGGCCACAACCACTACAGCATATCACACCCATTGTGCCTTATAACTTCAGTACTTAGTAATGTGGAATTGGGTTCATGGCCTTTGGCCATGCACCAAAGACTCTAGGTCCTGAACACAACCACCACAGTATGTGAAACCCATGGTATTCAATTCTATGGCTGTATCTATGGGTGTGATATGCTGCGATGGTTGTGGCCAGGGCCTAGAGTCTTGGGTATATGGCCTACGGCCTACAGCCTACGGCCATGCACCCAAGACTCTAGGCCCTGGCCACAACCACTGAAGCATATCAGAACCATGGTGGCTTATAACTCATTTTCACACCCATACAATGAAGCATTTTAACTGCAGCATATACTGAATTTGCACATAAGACTCTAGACCCTGCCCACAACCACCTAATAGATATTCGAATCTATAGGTGTGATGTATGGATGTGATACGCTGTGGTGGTTGTGGCCAGGGCCTACAGTCTTGAGTGTATGGCCTACGGCATATGGCCTGCTGCCATGCACCCAAAACTCTACGTCCTGCCCACAACCACCGCACTATATAAAACCCATGGTGGCTTATAACTTCAGTGCTTATAACTTTGTTCTTGGGTGCATGGCCTTTGGCCATGCACCCAAGACTCTAGGACCTCCCCACAACCACCTGATTGATATTCGATACTACGGGTGTATCTATTGCTGTGATATGCTGCGGTGGTTGTGGCCAGGGCCTGGAGTCCTGGGTGTATGGCCATAGATATTCGAATCTATGGGCGTGCAGTATATAAAACCCATGGTGGCTTATAACTTCAGTGCTTATAACCTTGGTCTTGGGTGCCTGGCCGAAGACTCTAGGTCCTGGCCACAACCACTGCAGCATATCACACCCATTGTGGCTTATAACTTCACTACTTATAAATTTGGTCTTGGGTGCATGGCCTGCAGCCATGCACCCAAGACTCTAGGCCCTGGCCACAACCACTGCAGCACATCACAGCAATAGATACACTGTTACACATGGTGGCTTATAAGTCATTAGCACATCCATAGAATGAAACATTTTAACAGCATATACTCAATTTGCACCCTGGACTCTAGGCCCTGTCCACACCTACCCAATAGATATTTGATGATATGGCTGTGATGTATGGGAGGGATATGCTGCATTGGTTGTGGGCAGGTCCTGCGGCCATGCACCCAAAACTCTACATCCTGCCCACAACCACTGCACCATATAAAACTCATGGTGGCTTATAACTTCAGTGCTTATAACTTTGTTCTTGGGTGCATGGCCAAAGGCCATGCACCCAAGACTCTAGGCCCTGGCGGCTTATAAGTCAGGACCACACCGATACAAACATTAATTTTAACTGCAGCATGTACTCAATTTTAATGTTTGCTAACACTACGCATGTCCTTAGAACAGTTTCAGCTTGCCTGCGCACAGCACAGACGTAAATTCTATCCTTATGAGACCCCTCATTTTCAGTAATTACAAACATCTCGGACAGCGCAGGCATGGCAAATACATCATTAGCACCTGCCGCCTAAACAAATACAGTATTTCACCCATCTCCTACTCTCTAAACCTCCCCAAGTTCTCTGACACACCAAAACACTCTCGAAAACAGCATTTCGCCTCTGTTCGCCGCCGTGCTGTCAGCGGATCCAAGATGTCGGGCGCATCCAAACAATCTGACGCACATCACGCCTCACTCCAGCCAATCAGAGGACACGTTGCGTGTCCGCGGTCATGACGCAAGCCCCTTAGCCAATCGTTATCTTGTCCGCGGAGCGAAGAAGGAAGTGCGACCGCGGAGCGGACATAGATATCACAAATTTTTCGAGGCATACTGTTTGGTCGTTTTAAAGAAAACTACTGGACGGATTGTCACCAAATTTACAAAAGCACGCTTTCAGGACCAAGCCCATTTTGGTGAAAATCTGTCCAGCGGTTTGGGCTGTAGGCGTGCGCAAAGTTTTTCCCCAATTCAGTCTATGGGGAAAAAAGATGTTTTGGGACCCCCCCCATAATTCCCCCCCCCCCCCCGGACCAAACATCACCAAACTTTGCAAAAATAATTCCGAGTGGGCCATATACTTTTTTCTGCAAAGTTTGGTGAGGATTCATCCAGGGGGAGCGAAGTTATAAGCCGCCCAAAAAGTGCTCTTCCTATGGGATTGGCAACTTAATCATAACTACACGTGTAATATATATATATATATATATATATATATTATATATATATATATATATATATATATGTGTATAGAGAGAGAGAAAGAGAGAGAAAGAGAGAGAGAGAGAGAGAGAGAGAGAGATGATTAGACAATTGAGTGTTAAGTTCCTCAGAAACAAGTGTAATGTTCATACAACTAGAAGGTATAGTATGTACAGGTAACACGATTGGCAGAAAAATGGCATTTGAGGGAAAATAATGTTTTATTAGCCACAGGTGAGAAGCATCGATTGGCTGTAAAGAAAATGGAAGTTTTCTAATTGGTATAAAAGTGCAATAACTATGCATAATAGTTATTCTACTTTTGCTGGTGTACTGTTATTGCTAATTAGGAGGGAAGTAGAAATATGACTCTGGATAGTAAGAGGTGTTTGTATTTTTCATGTGATGAAGTGAGCTTCCAAGAATCAGATGATGTTGTGTTCATTTGCAAATATGTCTGCCACATGTGAGAAGGAATATGGAGAAAGGGTCCATGGTTGCCAGCGGGTGTCTAGGTTTTTTCAGTGTTCTAGTTGCACTGTAGATGGAGTGTACTATTTGCCATGTTTGTGGTAAACTCATTTCAACTGACTGTACATCTTTGTAATCTTTTGGAAAAATAAAAATTTGCTATTTAATGCAAGAACGCCAACAAGAATTGCAAACATATTCACTTTCACAGGTCAACTGGAAATTCAAGATTTCTGTCTGAGATTGTTTATCAGAATAAAAAGGGAATGTATTTCTGCAATGTTCATGTACATGGATGTTATTAGAAATCCAGTGAATCCCATGGTCAGTGAGAAAAGAAGAAATGACCTTATTAGTCTTTCTCAATTTTAGAATCAAATGTGATTGTCCACTTCCATTTAAGTCACTGTGTTATATTTGAAAATCTGAAAATGGTATTTAGCGACCCATTCCATACACTTTGCCAAATTGTGTTTCATGATTAACCATATACAAGACCCATGTATGTCCCCCCAAATAATTGCCTCTGCAGTGCATGAGGATCACGTCAAGGGGATTCCTCTTAGTTATAGAAAGAAATGTCAGCACAACTAAGTCCCATTTCAACCTCTCATACCAAACCAATTAATTTTAAAAGTTGGAAAAATTCAGGCCAATGTCCAAATGTAAACACCTGCAATACATTATTCACCAATAGATCCATGAATCACAAAAAAGAAACAGTTTTACTTTGTGGATAGATGTATTCACTCTGCGGTTGGTCTGAGTGAAATGAAAGCTACTGTGGGTGCTATTTGCGATTTTTAAGGGAAGCATTGTGTTATGATAGGTTATTCATAACGCACTTAATACCCAAAAGCTTCTAAGCGCGGACCCGGGTATCAAACATGTGATGCTCTGTGTCGTCTTGCTTCCAAGGCGAGCGCATTGCCCCTGAGCTATCCACCCAAAACATTAAAAAAAATTGTGATCGGATGTTATTTGGGTATATTCTGTGTTGTGGCATTGGATAGGTTGACTACAAATGTAGGATTTCATGGCAGACATTTTGAAAAGCAGTTTACAATCTACAATTAATTTATGAGAATGGATAGTTTTGTCTAATTTCTATGTTGTGTGCTCAAAGGACTGTTAATCAGTTTGATTTTGAGCTTGCATTTCACTGTGCTGCGGACATTGGACCAGATAATAACTGTCTTGCAGTTGCTTGGTTAGTAAGGAGGTTTTGACACAGATGAACAACTTTCAATGGGCCCCATTATGATTTTGGTGGTAGCCATGCCGCTATTGGCTGCTGCCAAAATCGGGTCCGGGTTCCCTCCAGGAACCCGGGCCCGGACCTTCCCCATTCCCATTTCAGCCCCCATAGAGCTCAATGGGAATGTGGAGGGAGCAAACAACGGGCCGATTACGAGCGGCCCGTTGTTTTCTCCCTTTTCCCCTTGCGGGACCCGGTAAGCACGCCTGGTTTGACCAGGCGTTACTTACCGGGTCCTGCGAGGGGAGCTTTTAATGAGGTGGAACGGGTTTAACGGGTCCGCCTCCTTTAGCGGGTCCCATTAACCGTTCCGCCTCGTTTGTAATGAGGCCCAATATTTACATCAATCATCAAATAAGTAGGAAATACCCTGATTTCCTGTCTGAGCTTTGTATTGAATGTCTAATGCAAAGTCAATAACTGAACTATCTTATGAAGTGTGTTGTTGCATATACATTTGACACAATGGCCCTCATTACGACCCTGGCGGAGAGGGGTTTACGCCAGCGTAATGCATGGCGTACCTCTCCGCCAGATTAGGACTTTCCGTAGCGCCATGGCGATTTTTACGCCCGGATTTTCCGGGCGGAAAAATCCATGGCGCTACGGGTCCCCTCGTTAATTACGCCCTACGTAATTAATTTACCCTATGGGGCAAAAATGGGAATGGGGAAGGGTAAATGGGGATTGGGGACTTACCGCCCCGCCAAGGTCGGAATGGGGCGGTAAGTCTGCCAACCCCCATGGCGGAGTTGGCAGCTCTGCGCCATGGTCCATGGTGCAAATTGCACCATGGACCTCCGCAAGGGTCGTAATGAGGGCCAATGTAACCTTGAGAGTTGCCAGGGAGTGCCCGTGGAGTCCATGCTGAGTGTTGAAAAAACCTGAAAAGAACACTGAAAGTTAATGAACATAGTAGAACCAGGTATGTTATGTTATGTTATGTTATGTTACTTTGCATTTATATAGCACCTTATGTACCATTGGTATAGTCTCAAGGCGCCTTATATACCCAAGATATATAAAGTTTGTTGTTATGGACACTTATTACGTGCACGTACGCCTGACGGCACCATGGCGCGGATTAGTACATAGCAGGACCACAGAGAAGATGCAGAAAGACAGAATCAGCTAAATAGTGTAGTCTTAAGTAGACGGTGGAAGGCTAAGTGGTTCTCAATGGACTTAAGCTTGAGAGGGAGACTATTCCACAGCCCCCCCGCATCTACAGAGAAGGCTCTGCCTCCCAGTCTCTAGAGATGGAACTTAGGAACCACCACCAATCACTCACTACTAGAGCAAAGGGTCCGATGGGGGACATAGGTCAGGAACTTATCCAGAAGAAATCCTGGCCCAACCTGATAGACTAAACAGTGAACAATACATAAAGATTTAAACGTAATCCACTTCTGCACTGCAAGCCAGTGCAGGTGTCGCAATACTGAACTGATATCGGCGCCATAAGGAGTACCAGTAGCAACTCGAGCAGCTAAGTTTTGAAGAGGTTGCAACTGGCAAATCAAACCGGCCGGCTGAGCCAAAAAAAGGGCATTGCAGTAGTCTATCCTACCTGAGTCCAGTGCAGCCACCACTGGTGGGCACAAACGGGCAGGAAGAAAGGGCAAGCCTCTGCAAAGAATTTACAACAAAGAGTGACCAGACTGGCACATTGCACTAACATGTGCCGCCATAGACAGTGATGAAGACAGTTAGACCCCCAGGTTTTTCACCACTGTCACCGCACTAGGAAGAGCACCCAGAGGAGCAGGCCAGAAAGAAGAGGACCATGATTCAGGGGTGGCAGAAGACCCCACCACCAAAACCTCCATCTTGTCCCCGTTCAACTTGAGACACACCGTCCTGGTCAAGATCTAAGCGGACCAGGATTTGTGTGTTGTCTGCATGAGAATAGCACCTAAAGCCGTGGGAGCGGATGAGGGTGATCAGTGAACAGATGTAGATGTTAAATAACATTGGGGACAAGGCAGAGCCCTGGGGGACCCCACAGAACAGAAAATGAGCAGAGGACAGAAAAGCAGGAAGAGAAATAGACTGGCCTCGACCGGTCAGAAAGGAGGTGAACCAGACCAACACAGGGCCCGATATCCCTAAGGCCACCAGCCTAGAGAGGTGAAGGGGATGATCGACTATATCGAAAGCCGCTGACAGATAGAGTAAAATCAGGGCACCCTCTCTTCCACTATCAGCCAGACTAACCAGATCATCCACAACGGAAACTAAGACACTCTCTGTACCCCTTCCAGGCCAAAATCAAGACTGAAAAGGATAAAGAATTGCAGACAACTCCAGAAAGGAGGAGAGAAGAGGAGGAATCAAAGCTTCAAGAAGCTTCATAAAGAATGGCAGTAGGGAAATAGGTTGAAAAGTAGATAAGATAGAAGCATCCAGAGATGTGTTTTTAAGCAAGGGGATTACAGTGGCTTGCATTAGCTCAGCTGGAATAAGCACATGGCTGCAAGAGTAATTCACAGTCTGGATAACTATAGGAATAATCCTAGGCAAGAGATCCTGCAGGACAAATAGGGAAACCAGATCTGAAGGGGCTGCAGATTTTATTCGGGAAATGGAGAGAGAGTTTGAAGAATTGAAGAAAGCAATTTGTACAGCTCCCAATTTAGGAATTCCCAATTATGCTGAGGAATTCTTTTTGTTTTCACACACAAATGGGACTGTCACGACAGCAGTGCTTACACAGAGGGCTACACTATGGTATGAACTTTTGGCATATTACAGTGGGATTCTGGATACAGTTATGAGAGGACACTTTCCTTGCGAACAGTCGCTGGCAGCAGCCGCGTTCACAATTGAGAAATCTATCAGCATTGTAATGGGTTGTTCTATGACGCTTTTTATAGAGCATGCTTTGTTTGCTATTTTAGAGAAACCTAAGGGTACATTAACTTCTCAGAGAGCTTCTGCGTAAAAGGTGATTATATCAAATCCAGCCATTAAAGTAGTCAGATGTAAAATAGTGAAAACTGGCACGTTTGTAGCTAAGCCTGTGGCAGAGGTTGAGCATTTGCATGATTGTGCAAACTATGGGGCGTTCTATGATGACATGTCGCACGTAAGGGAAAATGCATTAGCAGAGGGGGAGATTCTCTTTATTGATGGGTCTTTGGAAATTGAGCAAACTAGCGGAGAAAGGCATTCTTGCGCAGATGTGGTGAAACATAGAGCAAACAGAGAATTTGAGGTTGTAGCAAGTGCAAGACTTCTATCTCACTTCTCAGCACAAGCAGCAGAATTGGTAGCGCTTATTGTCGTGCTCGTAAATCATGCAGGACAGGAAGTGACGGTGTACAGTGACTCTGCCTATGTGATGACAACCGTACAAGCAGGGCTAGCATGTTGGAAAAGGAGGGGCTACCTCCAAGCGGATGGAAGCCAGTGCAGCACACAGAGCTATTAGATAGGCTTATTAAGGCACTGCAAATCCCAGTAACAATAGCGATATTTAAATGCACAGCACATACTAAGCAAACTGATTTTATTTCTCGCTGGAACCAAGCGCGAACGTAGAGGCCAAAAGGGTTGCATATCCGCCAGATATTTCAAGTTTTGATACTCCAGATGTTAAGGTGAAGTAGTCAAGATTATGGTAATGAATGAAGGGTTTAATCATTTAACAAGAACATAGCTGATGGAAATTCAGAGCAGTGCCCCGCAGGAATAGCAAGAATTGTGGAAATTGAGGGGGTGTTCTTTGGCCCCCTCAGAAGTATTATGGCGGCAAAACAGTACTGGAAAGCCAGTGATCCCTGTAGCATTGTTAAAGGTAGCCCTTGAACAGCTGCACTACCCTCTGAATGTAACCAGGGAAAGTCTTGCAACAACTAATGCGGAGGACTGGTTCGTACCAAACCTGTTAGAACATGTTGCATTTTATGTAGTAAATTACATCGCATGTCAAACGTTTACTGCTGGGCATACACTGTGATCGATTAGAGGAGTGATTCCTCGACCAAATGGTCCTTTTCAGCATTTACATATTGATTAAGTTGAAATGCTGCAAGTATGTAATGATATTGGTATATCCCAGTGGTGGTGTGTCCCTTTTTGAGGTGGATTGAATCAGGTCCTTGTACACACCCTAATGCCACTTGCCCAGCAACGTTTCTAGTAAGAGAAATCATTCCAAGATGCTGAGTGTGTGAGGTGCTGAGATCCGATAATGGGCCCCTTTTTGTTAATAAGGTACTTTAAGAGATCATTCTATTATTGAATATAAAGCACAAGTTTTCTTCTGCCTATCATTCGCAAGCGAACAGGATATGTGAGAGACTCAACGGTCTTCTTAAAGAGAGGATCGCAAAACTTAAATTGACACTGAAAAGGGATGGATATATTGCCTACCCCTAGCCCTATATGCATTAAGGAATCAGTTGGGTCAGACCACCACCTCACACTCCACGAGCAAGTGACAGGTAGGTGAATAGAACGCCTATACCTCCTCCATCGAGGGGCAGAAGTGATGCCCAGAAGACTGCAGAAATGTTAGGAAATTAGTTATGTGCGTATTTGACATGTATAACCGCTAGTATCTCTGTCATTTCAGATCAACACAAGCGCCAGGGGGGTCGGTCTCAGAACACAGATGAAGACCATTCAGCAACCAGAATTTCTGAACTATTACCTGTACCCGGACTTTTTTCTGGAGATACAATATTGATTCGTAACTTTACCAGGAAGTGGCATGAGCCACGCTTCGTTGGACCTTACGTCTTGGAAAATGTTACTCTCTCAGCAGTGAAAGTCCAAGGAAGACGGGCTTGGATCCATCTTAATGATGTTAAAATCTAGGAAGGAGAGGCCAGCGCGCCCCTAACGATCGATTCGGAAGCAAGTCAAGAAGAAGAATTTCAGCGTGTGCAGACTCGATCGATGATGAGGAAGATGGACGCTAAGGTTGCTGATTAAATAGATGCAAGTGTGCATTTGGACTGTGGCTCTCCCCGGACACTCTTTATAGATATTATAGCAGGTCTGCAAACTCAGTTCTTGAGCCACAGGAAACTTTGAAAATGAACTCTAGAATGTTGTTGGTATCTTCTGAGTATGTTTAAACAACAACACTTGATCAGAAATTGGAAGCACAAGCAATACGCTGATTAATTTCATATAACGCAACTGTTTGGTTAAGTCTAATGATTTTGACTAACAACGATGCCCATTGGCTTTTACTTGCTGTTTTCATATTTATACTTCAAGCTTATCCTGCTCTTGTTGGGCATAGTATCAACATACTTACTTTTTTGCATGATCCTAAAAAATGGCCCTGCGATAAGGAGGCTGCTTGTGGCAATAGTTGAGCAGATACTGCAGTTGCCTGATTTACCAAAGTTGCCTGATTAAACGTTTTCTTTCCTTCCTTAACCCCTTAAGTGCCAAGGACGAGCTATCTCATCCTTGGAATTACTTTCACAGTGCCAAGGACGAGATAGCTCGCCCTTTTTTGGCACTCTGTTTTGAGCGATCCCTGCAAAGCGGTGGATTCCCACGGGTGTCCTCTTTTGGGAAATGCTTGGGGTTCCCTGTTTTCCTTGCTGGCTTCGACACCCTAGACCCAAATCTGTAGGTTGTCCACATGAACAAAATGGGCTGTGCCAAAAGGCTTGGAGTTACCAGTGGGTTACCCTTTTCCTTTTGCACCCCCGGTAGGTGCACCCACACATGTGAGGAACCATTTTCATCGGGAAACGTGTGGGAACGCGGGAAGGTAGGCCATGTGTTGGTGGAGGTGTGTTTCGGTAGGTGGCCAGAGTGAAATGTCTGAGAATCGTCTTAATTTCCAGCCAATTTCAGAGACATTTCCTTGTGTCCACTCACCAAAACACATCGCCAACAACAGATGTCATACCTTCTCGCGTTCCCACAGGTGTCTGGACAAAATCAGTACCTCACAGATTTGGGCCAAGGGTGTCGAAGCCAGCAAGGAAAACAGGGAACCCCATGCATTTCTGAAAAGAGAATACCCGTGGGAATCCACAGAGGTCTGACTTGCGCAAATCGGCCAAGAATCTACTACCCAGAACCCCCGGCAAAGTCCAAATTTGGGGGTAAAAAACACAATTTCCAGACATTTCACTCTGCTCACCCACCGAAGCACGCCGCCAACAACAGGTGTCATACCTTCCCGCGTTCCCACAGGTGTCCCAGCAAAAACGGTACCTCACATGTGTGGGTTCACCAATCTAGCCGCAAAGGGAAAAGGCCAACCCACTGGTAACCACAAAAGGGTTTGGGGAGATAACCTACAGATTTGGGCCTAAGGTGTCCAAACCACCAAGGAAAACTGGGACTCCCATGCATTTCTGAAAAGAGGGCACCAGTGGGAATCCACAGAGGTCCAACTTGCGCGAAGAGGACCAGAATGTTTTACGCAGAACCCCAACAAAGTAAAAAATGTGTTTTATTTTGGCACATTTCAGACTTTGCTGCGTCTTCTGGGTAATACATTCTGGCCCAATTTGCGCAAGTCACACCTCTGCCGATTCAGACGGGTGTCGTCTTTTCGGAAATGCATGGGGTTCCCTGTTTTCCTTGGTGGCTTGGACACCCAAGGCCCATATCTGTATGGTGTGCCCATGTGCAGAAAGTGTAAAATTCAGGTGTCAAAATAGACTTGGAGTTACTTGTATTTTAGGCTTTCCCCTTGGCTCCCAGGTAGGTGCACCCACACATGTGAGGAACCGTTTTCATCGGGACACCTGTGGAAATGCGGGACGGTAAGCCATGTGTTGTTGGCAGCGTGTTTCGATGGGTGAGCCGAGTGAAATGTGCGTAAAATGTGTTTTTTCCCACATTTTGTACTTTGCGGGGGTGTCTGGGTAATAAATTCTGGGCCGATTTGCGCAAATCATACCTCTGTGGATTCCCACGGGTGTCCTCTTTTCGGGAATGCATGGGGTTCCCTGTTTTGCTTGGTGGCTTGGACACCCGAGGCCCATATCTGTATGGTGTGCCCTTCTGCAGAAAGTGTGAAATTCAGGTGTCAAAACAGACTTGGAGTTACCTGTCTAAGCATAAAACTCCTGTGTACCATGGCTCAGTGTTTGGCTTGTGGGATTGCTTGTTTTGTAAAACACTACAAAAAATGTGCCCTTTCCTAACTGTAAGTTGGGGGAATGTAGCGGAGCATTGCTTTTCTCCAAATTCATAGAAGCCATTGCCGTACCAAGCCAACCATGTCCACCACATACTTTTTTTCAGTCATTTTCCCGCATTTTCCCCCAATCAATGGCATTTTCCCCTACCTAGTTGTTGCCTGGCCTACACAAATCACCCCTTCCTAAACTTGGAATTTTGTCTACTTTTAAGAAATATATCCCTTTCTGTCCTCCAATTCGGCTTTCCTACCCTTTTCTTCCATTCCGTCCATGCATGTCCAATTGGCAAAAATGGCCAGAATCGCCTACCTCTCACAAAACAGTTGATAACCACATCAAAATATTTTTTTTTCGTTTCCACTCAACCTGTTCTTGAAAGCCAGGAAATTGGGGAATTCAGAACAGCAAACCATTTGTTCCTGGCTCTTACAAGGAAAAAAACACAGGCTTCTTTGTACATCATTTCATTGGCATTTTTTGAAAAAACACAAAATGTTCACCCTTTTTGCTTATTTTCTCTCACCCCCCTACAGCAACCTAGGATTCCTGGTTGGCGTTACGACCGCCTACATGTGGAAAAAAAGGAGCCAAATTTGGCTGAGATATCTCATGTAACAAAAAGGTTAAAGCCATTGAATGGCCACATACCGAAATCACCAAAAAAGGCCTTGGCACTGGGGGGTAATACCCATGGCATTTAAAGCGTTAATGCAGCTTACAGGCAAAATGAGTAACACTGAGAATTATACAGTTCGAGAAAAAGAGCTAGCTCGACAATGTCCAGAAAATCATAAATGGTGTGGGTTAATGTACTGGTGTATAATATACGCATGTTCAGCATTTATCCTTGTTCTCATGGTTCTTATGGTCCATACGCTTTACTTCATTGGTACAAGAAAAATGGAAGTCCCTTTGACCCTCCCCACTCCAATAACTCACGTAGAGTTGCCTATTACTGAAGAGCTGAGACCTTTTTGTGTTATCGCCCCACAGCAGAGGCACGTTAGAGTTGTTTCCATGGGTTACTGACAAATTAAGAGGGAGATACAGGAGAAGTATAGGGGAAGACGATAATGGACTAAACACATATTTGGACAGTACAGCGCATTTGGGTCATAACATGTGGTATCAACACATGAAAAAGGTGGGAGAAAAAATGCCTAAGGAGAGTTGTTATGTTTGTGCTCTCATACCTTATGCCATGAATGCTGCCTGAACTTTTATTACTAGAGAAATTCCAGAGTACAATGCCAGATATCTCATTCACCTTGCAGCATGTTTGACAAGAGGACAATTTCAAGGGAGTTGGGCCACCTTGCGATGGAGATTGAAGGAGTCGTTTCCATTCCAAGATGATTACATTAACACCACGCAAATGGAAAGAGAGCCTGCATGGAAGTGCAAGATGCTTATGTATGCAAGGGCAGGACAGGATGAAGTGTTCATCAAGGAAATGAGGACGATGGACTGTCCTGACAAGGAAGAAAAGCCTTGAGCTGCTGGATGCTGGGAACAGTCTCAGACGTTAGTCTATGGACAAGTGAAAACCAAGAAAGTATGGGAAGAAGGGCTGATGTCCTGTGCATCTCACCTATTGAAGTTAGAATATGTAAGAGAGGTGCAAAAGGTGAACGATGAGTGCTTGAAGTCGTGGGCCGAACATGCTAAACTACTGGCATGGTAGAAGATGAATCAGGTCCAATAATGTTGATCCCATTGACGAATGCGACCTTGTGCTTTTCGAAGAGAAAGAAGAATTTGTGTGGGAAATAACAGAGGTTGCAAGACAACAGTTGATGTCTCCAGAATGGGAGCAGGGACAGCTGTCCTAATGGATCGATACTGGGCCTGTGGATCCAGAGCCTAAATGAAGTTGGCCAAGGATTGGAGAAGGACATGCTCCCTGGTGATAGTATTACTGATTCCGAAGATTGACCTGAACGTTGGAGAATTTCCAAAAGCAGATGCCCATTTGAGGAAAAGAAGATCACTTGAGTTCCTCAATCGGACAAGGAGGGAGAATTACTTTTCAGCTAAGTCAATAGAAGCCTTTGATGCCATTCAATATGGACACAGATTGTTCAGCATGATTGCCTAAATATTCATGACTATCTTTATGCCAGGGATCCAGACTATGGCAAATGCTAAATGGTTGCAGATTACCAGATGGGAGCTTCCGCAGACCATTAAAACCATGCTAAAGGGAGTCAATGCTATCAGGGAGGAGTTGAGAGCTATAAGGTTGATGACTCTTCAGAATATGTATGTCCTTGATATGATCACAGCTATGGAAGGAGGTGTTTGTGCCAAAATAGAGCCATCATGTTGCACATTCATACCTTCTCACGATGATGAGAATGGGACCTTGATGGAGGCCGTAGCTTTACTGACTAACCTGCATAACAAGATAGAAGATAAAGCCGGAGACATTACAGATGACGGTTGGTTTGCATCGATATTTTCATGGGTTCCGCAATGGATAGCAAACATTTTCACGTTTCTTTGTGCACTATTGATGATGATTATGTTTGGATTCTGTGTGGTCAGGATAATAATCACAAAGTGTAAAAAGACAGCGTAAAAGGCAGTAGGAATGAAGGTCATGAAAGATGTTGAATCTGGATTTGGACCCAAGGAGCTGACATATGAAGAAATCAGAAAATACATAGAAGCCAGTGGTCTAGCCTCTGAGGGAATGAAGTTCCTGTATCCAAAGAACCACAAGAAGTATGTGGGATGATGGATCTACTGCAGCCAGAATGGACAATGTAGACACATGACTTGGAGTGTTGATGACCATGTAAAGTCAGCAGGATCTCTGAAAGGAGTAATGAAGATATGGACTCCAAAGAAACACTTTTTCAGACAAGGATGCGTAGATGTGAAGGCTGATGGGAGAGTGGTTGATGAATCAACCAACGGGGGGAGTGTAGAGGAGGAGCCAAATGCCTCTACTGGAATTCCCGCCCCTATTTTGCCTATATGTTGGAAGCCGGAAATTGCAACTTGCGCAACACCAGTAATGATGCCTATATCACAAAAACCTCTGAGACAAGGTACCCATTGAGAAAATGTTATCTGATGTACCCCTGGAGAACTGATAGTCTCCTGGAAGAAATTCCTGAAGGAATATAAAGATGGATGAAAGGGAAGATTGGTGATGTCACACGAAGTGAAGATGATGCACAAAGAAGAATAGTCAAAGAATTGAACATATAGATCTTATCGAATCTGATGGCGAAATAAATAATTGAGTAAACTTTCATGTTTTCTGATGAAGATTGCATGTGCAAAGAGCACTGCAGAAAATATAAGCTGTTTTATAACTGTACAGATGCTGCAACGCAAGTAGACTAAGTAATGGTAAAGGCTGGCTATACGTATTGAATAGACTGCAGGAGGTGCCGCCATTGTATAGAATCTGGATATTCGATTTTGCAACTTTAGTAAGCCAGAACCCGTGAAGAGAATGGCTGAAAGTGTGGTGCAGTAGAAAAAACAACTGAAGATCAAGGAAGGATCGAGAAGGCTGTCTGGCCCAGCGTCAAAGGGCTGGGGCAGCCAAGAACTGGTTATCTATCTGTGAAGATACAGAAGACCTGAGAAGCGAGATGGACCCCTGTTAGGGTGCGATGGAAAGACACTATGAGTGCCAGTTTTAATTTCCTTAAATACAGAAAAGGAGCTCAAACACGGTCTCCTGTCACATGGGGTAGATGGAAATAGACTTTGGGCAAGCTGCGCCAAGACTTGAAGATAAGAAGGTGCTCGTACTCCCTTCTATTCTCATGAGCAGTTATACTTTGCAAGGCCGAGTTCAAAGACAGTTCAAATGGCAGAAGACATGAGTGATAATGGATGATGGGCTAATAAGGTGGGTAGGCATGGTCAAGTCCACCCACCAGCACCTGGGGTACCAACTTACGTGCTGCTAGCGAGTCAAATATTCCAGAAGGGTACAAGCGTGCCAACCAATTATAGAGGGCCATGTATTGAAGAGACCTATAGTTTGAGAACCAATGAGCTGTCGTGTATCTAACAAATGTCAAGGATGACTTGCACTAGGGGTGGGCATAAGTTGTCCGCCTGACTATAGAGACCCAATCACAATCCAATCCCCTACATGAAAGTATACCTAGATGTTCCCCCAGACCTATCACAATCCCAAGTAAGTTTTCCTGGTTTGCCACGTAGTATGATGTCACATATGACGAGTTTCTGCTATAAAGTTTTATTTTTTACGAACTACGTTGAGATTATGCTGTATGACGTCTGTTGATGTCCGTTGTACTCCCTGTTTTAGATAATTGAGAATAAAACAGATTTTGTTCGCCAACTTCCTGAGTCAGTCTGATTATTGATGTAAGAGGTATTCTGCATCCCCATCCATCTAAAGAGGCGCTACCTCATTTAAAACGACCTAACAGTTCACACGTTTTGATAAGCTCAATGCGGCCCAGATGGCATTGTTCTGGATGATCTGGAGCTTGTTGAGATTGTTTTCAGATGTGCCGGTAGAGAGGGAATTACAATAGTCCAGCCGGGAGCCAATTACTGGTCTGACAATGGTCAGGTGGACTTGCGGGGAAAGAGATGATTGGTCGCGTTCAGTAGTTTGTTGGTGTGGGCTGTTGAGGAAGCGATCCCGTTGACTTGGCGGGTGATGCTAAGGCTGGAATCCAGGAAGACACCACGTTTTTTGTCAGGCGTAGAGACCGGGATGGAGGCATCCTTGGTGAAAGAGCGGAAGGCTGGATCGAGTTTGTCAAGATGTGAGGGGGGGGACTATCAGGATTTTCATCTTGTCGTCATTCAGAAAGAGCTGATGTGTGGCCATCCATGCTTGGATAGTGTCATAGATTATGTTGATATTGCTGGAATCTTGGTCATAAATCCCTGAGAGGGGAACAAGGATTTGTGTATCATCAGCATAGTTGGTGTATGATTTGCCGAGCGAGTCTAGATGGTTGAAGAGTGGTTTTGTATAAATGTTGTATAGAGTTGGCGAGATGCATGAGCCCTGTGGGATCCTGCTGGGTACATGAGTTGGGTGGGAAGCTGTGCTTCTAGCACAGACACAGGCTGTTCTGTCTGCAAGGAATGAAACAATCCATTTGGTGGCCTTAGGTGAGAAGTTAGCAGCTGTAGTGAGGTGGTAGCAGAGGGTTTCGTGGTTGATCAGATCAAACAAACGCTGCCGATAGGTTGAGAAGAAGGAGGAGGGCTAGGTTGCCAGAATCACAGATATCGTCCATTTGGTTTTCAAGGTCAAGGAGGGTGGATTGTTTGCTGTGGCAAGGTTGGAAGCCTGATTGGAGAGGGCTAAGGATGTTGTGTTGTTCCAGGAAGGCTTGTATTTGAATGTAGGCGGCACGGTCAAGAATTTTTAAAAGAAAAGGCACATTGGTAATGGGCCGGTAGTTGGTGGGAATGGTAGGATGGAGGGAGGCTTTCTTGATAAGTCGGGAGAGCCATGCTTCCTTAAGGATCAGTGAAATGGAACTGCTCGATAAGGCGTAGTTGACAAATACAGTGAGGATAGGAAGGAGAGCTACTGTGCAGTCTTTGATGAGAGGCGCTGGACAGGTATCACGCTGGCAGCGTGATGGTTTCAGCCCAGCGTTGGGTATAATAGTCAAAGCATCCCCCAGATGCAAAACCCGGGTATGGCTACCTCTCCAAACAGGGACCCCAGTCTTTGAATAAAGTAACATGATTGATTGGATACTTGAAGCCTCATGATGATGAAATAACATTGATGAGTTAAACAGATGCCACCAAGAGCCATCCAAATCCGCAGGTTTGTAAGACTGACCCAAAGGCAATTCATTTCTTCCGATAATAAATCTCTGGAAAGGAACCCAACACTTAATAGGACACACCATATGAACAGAGAGACGTGTCCATATTACTAATTCATCCTCATATAGAATCAGTCATACATCCCCTATATGATGTGGCTAACAGGGACCAAGATGATAGTGTGGAATCTTATGGGCTTCCCGACAAAGGCAGGACGGCCTCTCCTGCTTCTCCCTTGTCTGCGCGCGGCGTGGGTCAGGTACACGCAGCCTTTGATGATCGTAGCCGGTGGGATGGATATTCCAAGAATTGGGGCACATGGTGAGGAGTCTGCAGCATTGACTGAGTTACAATAATGAGGGACAAAACGTAAAACATTAAGACCGGGTAATACAAAGTCACCCGCACCAGGTCGCGCTCACCGGATACTCTAATGTGCCTTATCTCATGTCAAAACCCAGCCTCTCCTGATCCTCGCGCACATTGAGACTGGGAATATGAGAGGGGATACCAACCAGCCTGTAGAATATCATGCCCAACAACATCAAGGTCTCCAGCTACCACGCCACCCCCCGCCAGCAATTCGGGAAATTATAAAAGACTCCCTCTTCATGAAATCTCCCTCAACACACCCAGCCTGGTATCCCTCCTGAGGACCATCCTTTAGAGCCACCTCGTCCCGTGGCCACACCCCTCCCCCGCCCTCCATCAACACTGTTACATGTGGATATTAACTAATCCCAGCTACCCAGAAGGATATAATGGAATGGCTGTTCCTCCTGCAACCATCAAGTGCGTCATTACAGGAACTTTGCACCGGTGTAAGATCAATTAGCAATAGAAAAAACATTACCCTTCTGCAAGAAATATATTCGTGTTTGCCCTAGTGCTAGCACTAATGTGCCATTTGCCCTGGTGCAAAAAATGCACTGAAAGAATATGTTTAATTTGCATTAGTGTAATTTGTGCCCGACTGCTATTTGCATGTGTAATGATGCATAGTTTCTGCAACATGGCCCCCCAATGTCTGCCAGTAACTCCTACTGATGCGCTGCTTTCTTTCTTGCGCAAGTTAGCTCAATAAATATCCAAAATGCATTCCAGATACATAAATACAGATAGATGCAGTACTAACGTGCACATAGCTTCAGCAGCAACAACCCCAGGCAAAGCTCACAATTGGAGCTCACCATTCAGAAATGAATGGGTCTGCTAGCAAGAAAGCTGAAAGGATGGGGGGGGGGCAGAGCTGTGTCCAGGGAGGGGACTGGGGTGGCACCTGCTATCCCTGGGATCTGAATGGCTGCCCCAGGTGCCACCCACTTATCCTAAACTATGATCATTAAACTTTAAACACAGGAATGTAAGACACTGATGTTGGTAATTAAAGTAGATATGGGTAGTGGAGACAAACAGCACATTTATGCTATTCAGACGTGTGGGTGCGCGCGTGCGTGCGCGTGCGTGTGTGTGTGTGTGTGTGTGTGTGTCCCCGCCGTGCGCGCACACCAACTTCATGACATCCCTGCATAAGTCAATGCTCCACTTGGTCCACCCGTCAAAAGAGTCTGGGCAGGCCACTGATGGGGAGGAAGAGTCCCTTCTGAGAATATGTTAATCTGCTTCATAGCGCTGTATCTGCTCCATGGAAACAAACAGAGTTTAGCAAGGGCAACACATCAGCTTCAAAGCACCCCGGTGACACAATGAAAGGGCAGCCTGGGAGAACTAAGTGTTACCATGCCAGCCTGGGAGAGCAGCTATGATGCTGTCAAACCGAGGAAATAAAGAAACTTGAAAAGATGTGCACAGTTGGAGGTCACATTTACGGATGGAAGGGAATCGAATGAGAAGAACATTGGCTGTAATTTCACACTGGAAATGTACATGAATAAAGTACCGCAGAAACAAGGCGAAGGGATTGCTTCTCACAGCGGTAACAATTTCAGAAAGTACAATTAAATGTAGTGCAAGAGAGTTGGAAAATGACCCCCTGAGAACAAAGGCGGTGCATAAAGAGATGGAAAGAAAATGGAAAAATAGCGGAAGGACGTTTCTCATTACTGCGCCCTCTGCATGACCCCAGACACATGCGAGAGCTCCTGGTATATATCAGCAACTTGCTGGGCTTGCAGCACACCTGGGAGCCTCGCAATCATTTCTGAATCCAGGGCAGAGAAAGGCAAACAGGGCTTTAATTACCTGCATCAGGAAATCGACAAATACAGACCAAAGCAGGTTTCAGCTAAATTACATTATAATGGCGGAATAATTACACTTCTGCATGTGGGCCGTGTAAAACAGCGGCCTGCAGTGAAACAAAATGGAGAAAACAAAAATATATATGTTTGTGAAGAAAATATAATTCTCGGGCGTAGACTATTAATATTTTGTGGATAAAACAGAGTCAATTGTATTTGAAGCAAGACGGCCTCTACTAAATAAGGCTGATTTGAGCTAACTTGCTCTGTCCCCCGGGTAGATGCCTCTGTTTACATGCGTTGGGCAACAACCTGTTTATTTGGGCCCAACGCTATAGGCTTCCTTAGGAGTACAGCTGTATGGGTAAAAACAAAATGGCGCTAAGGTTTGATGGTGAGGTGGAGGAGTTACCTCGACCAAAAATCTGGAGGTAAACCCTTGACTTTACTGCCACCAATTGTCTAAATTACCGCTGCGGGATTGTCGATCGTGATAATTCCAGAAAAATCGCCATGCAGTCCTATGATGTGAGTTTTAGGCCACTTTCCATCTGCTGGTAATTCCACGGGACCAAACGGCTGTACAGTAAAGGATTTTGTCAGAAATTACGCAGATTAAATGCTGAATTACCGCCAAACTGGCCGCATTACCGGTGTGGTGTTAATCTGGTTGTAAATCCATAGTGAATTACGTCAGGCAAAATGACCACAACAGTATTTCGTGCAAACCCCCCCAGGGAGTCCTGTGGATTCTGAAAACGGGACTAACACTGCCTTTACTGCACTTCTAATCTGGCCATAATTCTGCCCTCCAGAGTGGCGGTGGTAAAAGAGTTTTGCTCAATTTCCCCTGGAAATACCACCAAACTCACAATGAGCCCCAATAAACTAGTGCCCAACTTCTATTTCCTCTCTGTTGCAATAAAAGTAACCACGCGTAAAACAAACTCGCGAGGCAGGGTTTCTTTCAACTAGCCTGTTAGCCGGTTACATGTCTGTATAACGACACATTTTATGTAGAATGCACATATAATGAAAGCTTTGTAACGACAAAACATAACGCTTTTTTTTTCCTTTTTTTAGCGGGGGTCCACCGAACCCCTGTTTCCGACCCTGTTTCCCCACACGATTTAGGGGCCGATTCATGGAACAATTGGGCGCTGAAATCGGTGGCGCAAGCGTGAAAAATCCAGCGCACGCGATTCATGGAAGTCTGTGCGCATGTTTTTCACGGGTGATGCGCCTAATACGCGCCTTCCTTACACGTCACTGCAACATCCCGAACGTGCACAACGTGTAGCGCACACCCCAAAAAGAGGGGCGGAACACGCGGAATGGGGAACAACGCGTGAAAATGAGGGCATAACTGGGGAAGTACTGCTGGGAAATTCATAGAATGCCCACAAGCTCGCGAACTACACAAATTCATGGAATCGAATAGGGAAATCCCGCGCACACCAAACGAATTGCCTGGCCTATGCAGACGATATAGTCCTATTAGATAAAACGGCAATAGGATTACAGCGCCTTTTGGCCAAACTGGGAGATTATGCAAGAACAAATGTGCTATCTATTAATCCAACAAAATCCAAGATTGATGTTTTCAAACACCCCCGGAAAAAAATCAGGTACGAGAATTGGGTCCTGGAAGGGTGATCTATTCCATGGGTGGAAGAATTAACATACCTGGGCTACAAGATATACGCCTCCCCAGCTATCTATAAAGTGGAATTGGAAGGCACAGAGAAAGTTACTCAACTAATCCTGCAAATGAAAAACTCAGTGCCAAGTACTGTAAAATCTCTATTCTCCCCCTGATCAGATTCTATTCAGCCAAAGCAATTCCAGTCATCCTTTGTGGCCTAGAAGCTAGGCCCCTAATTTGGAATACAAACTGGAAAAAACTAGGACTTCTGTGGAAAAAGGTTCTGGGTCTCCCAATTGCACCCCAATCTGGAGCCTGAGATTCGAACTAGGTCTGCTTTCATTGGGGTGTCGAGCAGACTGGAAACTGATCATGCTATTTCGGGAAATTATCACTGCTCGGAAGAACACATTGTATGGTGATGTGCAATCGCATTTGAAAATTCAAGATCCAAGCTACTTTCAGGATTAGATTCAAAAATAAAGGAAATACTGAGTAGGATCGACTCAAATCTGGAAACTCTAATTATGAACCCTCAGAAAGTAAAGAAGTCATTAGAGTTAAGAGACTGGATCGATACAAAAGAGGGCGTAAGAACCCTAAACCCCCAGCCGTGAAGCTTTGCACATTATGGGCATTGCCAAGTAAACAATCCCTAAGACATCTATTAATGGACTGTGAGGGTACCTGGGAAGCGAGATTGTTATTCCTCAGAAGGTTTGTGGATCGAGAAGAGGGCTTGATCTCGGAGTTCGTCTGGGACAGAATGATTGCCGGTTATGAAGTATCTTTGACCTCTACAATAGTGCAAGTTCTGGAAAGCTGTGATATAGTAATTTAAGGCACAGCAAGGGGAATCTGTTTTTACGTAATGGTAAATAGTAGTCAATATATTCTAACCCCAAATTGTAAGGATGTGGAAACTGTCAAGTTAGAAGTGTCATGTGATGATCTTTGTCATTCATCTCTTCTTAAGGTAAAGGTTAAATGTATATGGTTTTATAGTTGTTTTTTCTTTTCTTTTAATATGTATCGCAACTGATTTACTTTAATTTAATATATTTTGTGAAGGTTTTTTAATATAACCAAATACAAATAATAAAAAAAATGAACAGCTTACTTAGGGTCAAACAGTTCAAACCCAAATAATATACAAGCCCTCTATAAACATATATTCTTATAATTTTCACCCATAAACAGCAACCTAATTATAGGAATTGTGCGTCAGTCCCTGGGCACGCATGGATCCTTCTCCCATTCAGCATTGGACTGGACAATGCAGACGGTTCTGAAGAAACAACGATGTCTACTACGAACAGATTAAAGAACAACAGGGAACCTCTCTTCACATTTCTGAAATCAGATAAATACCTCTGAGCGTCAAGCCGCACTCTTATGTTTGTGTCTTTGTGTAGTTCAATCAACATTGCCAACAATGTTTTGGGGATCCCCCAGTTACGTAGTTCATGCCAACGCAGAGATCTATCTACTTGATTAAAGGCTTTAGATAAATCAACCCAAGCACCATATAGGGGGGTTTTGCTTTTGTCCATTGTCTTTTCGCTTAATATATTTAGTATCAGGCCATTTAGGCTGGTTGAGAGTCCCCCATCTAAAGCCTGTTTGGAGGTGTGACAGAATCTGCCCAGTTTCCACCCACTTTGTTAGATCCATCAGAAGAACTTTCATAAAGACGTTGCTGTCTATGTCAAGGAGGGCGATTGGGCGATAATTAGATGGATTTAACCTATCTCCCCCCTTGAAGAATGGTGTGACCAGCTGTCTTCCATGATGGAGGAAAAACCAGACGTCCTTTCCGGGTCACACGAGGGGAAGAGGGAGCTAATAACGGACCGTTATTAACGTGCCGTTATTACCTACCTCCCCATTCCCATTGAGCCCTATGTGGGCATAGGATTTCGGGGAGCATAGATAGCATTTTTTTCATTGGCAATTGTACCAGAGTCCGGCTTTATCTCAGGCTTTTGGACCTCTTTTTGTTCCTCCCCTCTGCTTTGATTTTCTCTCTTCTGGGGTAACCTAGGGTTGGTACTTCCTTTTAATGGATCCTGTTCAGGAGTGCTGTACACTTTCAAACCATGCCGCTCCAGTTCTCTCACATTGTTAAGTATTGCAGTCTGCGCCTTTCTTTGTTTTAATCCTATTTCCACATAATGAGTGTTTTTTATGTTTGGAAATTTCACATACTCAATATCATCAGAGGACAATAGGTAGAGATTCAAAGTTTTTTTGAGATGGGACAGATGGGACAGAATCACAGGTCTGCACAACGATTTATGATCTTTGATGTTTGACGTTAGTCTCATCCACAGTTCCGGGATTTAAAAAATCTGTGATTTCCTCTTCCTCTTTTGACGCTGTGCTTATATCACCAGGTCCGACTTGATCTTCCCTTAGACTCTTATCCGTGATTACTTCAATGTCCCTTGATTTCCCTGATAATTTCCATATTCCCCTTACGGTAGTGGATTTCCCTTGGAGTTCCCCATCTCCCATACTTGTGCTTGAAGTCGGAGTATCGGAGTTATGGAACAAAGTTTATTTTGTGGCTATTTTCATGAAGATTGGTGCCAGTTTTATTGGTGTCACCAGTGGTTTATTTGGCTGATTCATTGCAGTTAAGGTCTGCTTAACACCAGGTTTATCTTCAGAAATATTGATGCTATCTTAGTGCCGGCTGACACAGAGGCCAGGCTGTCAATGGTATTTATTTTTCCTTGTACCTGGATTGTAGCTCCTTTTGTTTACCTTGGGGTGATTTTCTCCCCAATTCCAGTTGCCCCCTTCGATATGTTGCCATGTAATTCTGTCTCGTGGCCTACGCTTACTTTTAAGATCTTTTTCAGATCTCGTGGTGCTTCTTTTTTTTTTGTCAATTTTTTAACGTTTCTCTGGTATCTGCTGTGTGCCCCCGTTTAACGGTGCATCTTGAGTTGGTCCTGGTCAAGATTGATTAACTATGAGTGGTGACTTCATTTCTTCACTGTTCAAGGAGAGGGTTATATTTTTCAGGAAGTGATTAGTTACTGTATTCTTCATACATGGGTTCCTCTGTTTTTTTTATCTTTCTTTGATTGAGGGGATAATGTTCTCAATCTTTTTTTACCTCTTTCTTTCCTTTTTAATCTTCTTCTTCCTCTGTAACTTTGGCATATTGCGGCATACAGGCTGGTTCTGTTATAGTCATCCCCGTCGGGGCCCTTCCCCATTTGGTGGCAGAGCTTCAATGATCATCAAGCCTTCCTCTACCTCGACATTTGCCAGTCTCTGAAATTCTTCTAAAGTGGACTCAGATAGGAGAGTATCATCGAATATTGGATCAGTGTCAATATCCCCTCCGTCCACCTCTTGATGGAAGGCTGGATGAGCTTTTAGAAATTCCAATAGATCTTTTGATAACTGTTGACTTGTTTTATCGTTCTTTTTTCCCAGGTTGATTAGGGTTTGGATTGAGGAAATGTCTAGTCCTTGTTTTGCCACCTCAATTTGAACCTCTTTCATTGTGGGGACCATGATGGTGTTTACAACAGTACTGAGGCCTGCCATTGAGGAATCACATTTAGCTGTTTCATTAGTGAGTTCTAGAAGTATACCAGCCTGTGATTGTACTTCCGTCTTTAAGAGTTCAAATACTGAAACCAGAGAATTTAGCACAAAGTTCAGTGCCGAAAGTGTGCTTTCATTGGTGTGTGTTAGTGTCTGTTGCGAGCAGGTGTTTCCTGGTCTTATTTCGATCCCTTTTGGGGAGTTATGCGTGCCAGACAAATCAGCCTCTCGTCTTGTTGGCTCCTCTGTCCCGTTGCTGGAATTGTTAGATGGAGACACTGCCCTGTCTCCTTCATCCTGCATTGCTTGCACAGGCGGCCATATATAGTCAGAGGTCTCTTCCACATCATTCATACTTTTATTTCTTTTACTGCTGACATTATCTTTAATTTTCCTTTGATTTTTTTTAGTTCTGACCGTATATTCTAGGCCACGTTTCCAGCCTTGTGTTAGAGAAGTAAGTACTTCCTTCTCCAATGACCCTACATTTGATTGAGTAACAGGATCTTCCACATACTCTTGGGCCCGGGTTGTAATGATAGAATTATGCAAAGCAGCCGGTGTTTTTATGGCTGTTGCTTCAATCCCGGATCCCATTGCTTGCTCTATGTAAGAGCCATCCCATTCAGGCGAGTTTACTGCTTCTGGAAGCATAGTGCTGCGAAGTCTCATCTTTTTAGAAGCACGTGGATGGATTTAAAGTGGAGCTTTACTGAAAAGAAAGCTCCCAGGCGAGTTTGTGCTGTTTCCCTAGGCAGCTCCACTGAGCGAGTTTCAGGCTATTTAATAATAACCCGCTATTTGTCCTAGTTACAGCACTTGAAACTATCGGGAAGTGGAGAAACAAAAAGTGCGCCGGGCCATAGAACGCAGAGCGCACCAGCACAACACCAAGGCGCACTGTTGAGCACTCAGTACCTTTTTCCCCGGCTTACTGGTGAAGAGCTGTTGACTTTTCTCTGCTTTGCTGACGACTGCGGCTCCCGCTTTTCTTGATCCGGTTGAAGTAAATTTCAGGGATTGATGTAGAATACCCAAGCCGTCCGCCGCACCATACGCAAAGGAACAAAGACAGGAAGACTCTGCGACCGACTCTGTTAATTAATTTGATTGGCAAAATAAAACTGAATCATATAATGATGCATCAAAACTCTTCTGTTAAGCCACAGATTTGAGTTCCTATAATCTAACCACCTTTATTTTTATTCTGACAGATTTCCAAGAAGAGGTTATAAATATCCCATGCTGGGTCTTGAGGCAAGAGCACTTAACTATCTTTACAAGCTTCCGACTGTCAAGTTCTGGGGGTTGTTTTGGTGCACTCTACGTGCACACCGATGCGCGTGAGCCTCCTCCCGCTACAGACTGAACCAGGACACGTCTATGCAGTTCAGGCTCCATGGTCACTCTGTGTGGCTGAGAAAGCCCCCTTTATTTGTAGTGCACGCGGCGGAGTGCAACGTCACTCCGCCGCATGCATGCAGCCCTTAAAGAGGCAGCATCACACTCCTCTTTTTTCATATCAAAACAAAACAATGAACAAAGGATGCTTAACAGTTCTACCCACTACATTCACTGCACACAAAACCCGGAACCCCTTTAATAGCAGCCACCCGGGTCCCTGGGACATTCAGGAATCCCACTCACAGTATTACTCCAACACAAAGACCATGAGACGGCAGGTTTCCCTTGCCCAGTCCTTTGGGGGTACCTCCTGCCAACATCTCTGCTCGGAGTTCCTTCTCAAACTGGCACCCTAGCATTCTTCATTGCTGATAACGGCAGGCTCCCGCTCGCCGAGCTCGGGTAGTAGGTCTCCGGGGCACCGTTGGAACATTGCCTCCGCTGGAGCCACCCCCGTGGTGGTATGGGGAGAATTGCGGTATCCTCTCAGGAATTTGTACAATGCCCTTTCCAAGCACTTGCCTTCCCCTTGGGCAATGCGAAACACCTTATTGAGCGTCCGCTTATTCTCTCATCCTCCCCATTGTCCCGGGGCCACAGCGGGGTTACCTTGCGGTGATGTACGCCGTACTCCTCCATCAGACCCGCAAAACTGTCCCCTTGGAATGGTAGGCTGTTGTCGGAGCAGAGCACCGTGGGAAGTCCATGGGTGGCAAAGATCTTTTCAATCGCCACCGCCAGCATGTCGAAAGCCACCGACTCAATGAACTCCACCTCCCGGTAGCGGGGACCACTTGTCGACCACCACCAGGAAGTGAGTGCCCCTTGACGTGGAGCCGAAGTCAGTATGGACGACCTCCCGCGGTTTGGTTCCTCTTGGCATGGTCTCAATTTCCGGCTCTCTCTGGGCAGGGGACGCTGCTTCACACCATACACATGATGCCACAAACTCTTCCACCCTTCGTTCCAGGTCGGGAAACCAGACCTTCTGGCGTAAGCATGCTTTTGTTTTTGCCGCACCTTGGTGTGCCAGCACGATCATTTGCTGTGTCTGACTCTGAGGTATGACAATGCGGTCCCCTCTTAGCAGGAGTCCATTGTCCGAGAATGTTAACACCCCTCTTACTCTCCACAGTTGTTCGAGGGTGGACTTGGCCTCCTGCGTTTTGGCTGCCAGCGAGTCAATTACCATTCGCCACGAGTCCTGTTGGATGGCTGACTTAAGTATTCTGAAGCAGTCATCATCACCAGATGCTTGTTCAAGGACTTGTATGGGCACCGAGTTGGGTGTCGCAGCCTCCACCACGAGCTACACATGTTCGTCCGCCTCCTCCGTGCACATGGACGGCACCCCAACAGTGCCCTCTCGTGGGTGTCTGAACAGATAGTCCACCACGTTGTTTCTTCCAGGGTGGTATACCAGCGACACACCATACTCTAACAGGGCCAGCATCCACCTTTCAATTTGGCTGGCGGCTTGGATGTAGACCCCGGTAGGATGGGGGCCAGAGGTTTGTGGTTAGTGATCACTGTCACCAGTCGGCCCAGAACATACAATTGAAAATGGTGTCAGCCCCACAAGACAGCAAGGGCCTCTCAATCTATCTGGGAGTATCTTTGCTCCGTCTCCGATAGTGCCTTGCTGGCATACGCAATGGGACAGACCTCCTGGTTGGCACCTATTTGTGTTAGCACTGCTCCCAGACCAAACGGGCTGGCATCCTCTACAATTTCCGATTCCAGTGCAGGGTCAAAGAAAGCCATGATGTCGATGTAGTGTCAGGCCCAGAGACTGCAGGCATTCAAACAGCTTGGCTAGCTTCATCAGGTGGTCAGACTGCAATTTGGCAAATACAAGGATGTCATCACTAATGTTTAAGACACCCTCCAGACCTGCCAGCGCTCCACAAATGATATTCTGAAATACCTCAGCTGCGGATGACACCCCGAAGCTCAGCCTCTTGTACCTATATAGGCCCCTATGAGTGGTAAATGTTGTGATGTACCTTGACTCGAGGTGTAGTACCACCTGATGGTACCCCGCCCGTAGGTCGAGCTTTGAGAAGAACCAGAGTCTGGTTGCTTCGGTTTTTGAGCCACTACAATTGGGGACACCCACAGTGTCAGGCCCTCGATCTTTTCTATGATGTCCAGCTTGACCAGGTTGTCGAGTTCTTTATCCACCAGATCTCTTAGGTGAAATTGGATCTGTCGATGCTTGAGGGCAATAGGCTGCACCAAGTCATCTATGTGTAGACAGATGTAGGTCCCCAACCATCTGTCCAATTCCTTCAAACAGCGCTGTGTGTTTCTCCAGGAGGGTTTGAATGTCACCCACGTACACAGAGTATGCAAACCTGATGATACCCAGTGCCTCTGCCGCCGCACAGCTCAGCAAGGTGTTGCTGCTGACTGGCGTCACATAGAATCAGGCCCTTATGTCTGACCCACCTAGTTCAACATCTGCAACTAATGCACCGTCTAGCTGTATTGGGTCTGCTCCTCCAAAGGGGAAGATACAAGTCTTCGGCTTGGTCAGGGTGGGAGGGCATGCCATGGAGTGTTAGTGTTCACGAGCCATAACGTTCACTGAAGCCCCCGTGTCCACCAGTACAGGGACTGAGGACTCATTCACCATCACTAGACATCGAGGCTGCCTCCTTGTCTTTGCCTTTGATACGCCAATGCTGGATACGAAGAACACGTTTTCTTCTTCTTCCTCCTCTTCCTCTTCAGGAGCCGGATTGTCCTCTGCCTGATCGAGCTGACCAACGTTTGAGGAGCGTTGCTGCCGGAAGAAGCCAGCCCGCACCGGGCCTCTGGAGACCACCACCGGAGCAGTGGCCCTGCACATCCTAGCATAGTGATCAGGACCGCCACACCTGCCACATGTCTTTCCGATCCACGGGCATTCTGCTGGGTGTGGAATGTCGTATCCACACTTGGAGCACAAGTTCAAAGGAGCCGACCCCCGCTCTCGCGGACTCATTCCCCCACGTCTGGCACCTCTACCACGTCCGACTGCACAGATCTCTTCTGTCTTGCTGGGGCGTACCCCTGCTTCCATTTGGGACGCTCGCAGGTCGGACACCTCCTGGCACCTCCCTAGTTCCAAGATGCGTAACAGGGTGATGCCAGGCTCCCTTTGGACTTGGCTTCTTAGTTTGCAAGACGTGCAGCCATGGATCAGCTGATTCCTAATCATTGTGTCAGGATCCAGCCATGCACATGGCACCGCCAGCCTTCTCAGCCTTCCATAGAACGTTTCAAGTGTCTCGTCGTCTTTTTGGCGTGCTGCGCCCATAAGGAATCTTTCATAGTCTGCATTGGCAAGGGGCAAGAAATAATCTTGGAGAGCATCTTTCGCAGCAGCATAGGAGACATCACGTGGCTGAAGCGACAGGAATACCTCATGCACAGCTGGACCTGCACAGTACAGCAAGGTGGCTAGCTTGCTGTCATCATTAGTCTCCATTGTGGCATGGAAATACATCTCCAGCCTGTCCATCCACATCTTCCAACGCGGCCCCAGGCTCGAAGGCGCCCCTGAGATGTGAAACTCAGACATTGGTGGTAACGCACCAGAGGGTCTTGCACCTGGTAGTTGTGGTGTCACCATTGCGGGTTGCTGTGCTGGAGGTTGAACAGCTGCACCAGGAGGTAAGACTGGAGGCTGGACAGGTGCCACAGGAGGCTGTATGGGAGGTTGGACAGCTTCCACAGGAGGTTGCACTGGATTTTGAATAGGGGCTCGGGGCTCACCTTGATCTGGTTGCTGTTGGGGTGCTGCTTGTCCACCGCTATCCATTGCCTAGAGCACACAGGTACCTTTGTGTGAGACACCAAAGGCCGCAACTCAGGCTCTCTCCTCTTGCAGGCAGGCAGAATGTAAGTCAGCAGGCTCCTTCTCCTTGCAAGTATGCAGGCAACGATTCAGTCCTTTCACCAGCTTGAACCTGTGAAACGCCAGCGATGTTGCCAGGGGTAGTGGTCACCAAATGTCTTCCCCTTTTGTGGGTGGGAGTCCCAAAAGTTGAGCCAGGTGGGGCCTAGAGACTGTCCTACTGGCTTAGCAGGCCTCTCCAGGATCCACCATTTACTTGGTGAAAAATGAAAAAATAAGCAACATTTCTGTCCAAAACCACTGCCTGTGGTAATAGCAGCTCTCTGCTGCTAAGCATTCCAAAAATTGGCATTGGATGGCCTTTAGAAGTGAAAGAAATCACTGCCACGGACTTCCTAGGCCCGGTCACAAAATGGCCGCCGACCGCGTGGACTGCCTCCTGCCCTGCGGCATGATTGTAAAATGCTAATGTAAAGTAAACAAAAATCACTTCTGATTTTCACTGCCCGGCCCGGGTTGCATCCGCGCCTCATCGCCACTGTTGTGGTGCGCTCTACGCGCACACCGATGCCCATGAGCACCCTCCCGCTACAGACTGCACCAGGACACGTCTATGCAGTTTGGATTCCCCGGTCGCTCTGCGCGGGTGGGAATGCCCCCTTTATTTGTAGAGCATGCGGCGGAGTGCAACGTCTCTCCGCCGCGTGCGTGCATCTCTTAAAGGGGCAGCATCACAGGGGTGACCTATTTAAAGGATGCCCACTGTACTAAGCAGTGCCAGCCTTCCCCTTAGAGGCATTGAAATTGCTGTTACTAAGAGCCTGGCAGCGTCTGTCCCTTAGACGTACTGACAAAAGGCTACACACATAAATTGCGCCTCTAGGATGGAAAGAAGCGAATCCCAGATGTAAACACGTGCATGGGAGCCCCCATGAGACCTAGTTTCACTGCAGATTGTTATGCAGCCGATAGGTCCCTGCAGCACATGGCTGTTAAGATAGAGATGCAGGTTTAAAAAAAATGTCTTCCTTTCAAATATATGTTGGATGAAGGCACCCAATCTCTTTTTTCACTACTAGCGTGCACATGTGCATAAACTTAATGGAGCTCATGTTCGATGTTGTGTAACGTGAGCGAAATACGTAAAAGCCTTTCGTAACATTTTCATTCATTGGTATGGTGGAGAGGGGGACGGAAATCAACTTGCATTTCCGTCACCGCCCTTCCTCTCCGCCATGCATTTTTATACCGGCACATATGCTGGGGATCATTGTGAAACCTGCTGGATTTTTGCGCCAGCAAAAAGCAGGCAGTCTCCATAGGGATCCATTTTACACACTGCCTGCCGCGCTCACGTGGTAGGTAGCATTTACGGCTTGGCAGGCAGTATTTAATTGTAATTGTAAATGCTGCCTACTAGCATGGTAGAGAGCATGTAATTGTAATTAAGCAGGGCAAATGTGCAGGGCAAAAGGTGATGTACACGCATGTATGCTGCCTTTTGCACTGCACATTTGTACTCCGCTCTGCAAATGACCAAAATGTGGTGGCGGTGTGCAGTCTACATTGAACGACTCCCTGCCACCAAATTACGATTTGGAGAAAAAGGGCCTCCAATGTGGTTTTTGTTATTTTGTCACACACACTGACACACACACACACGTGCAAATATTAAGGATTGACAGGAAATCATGCTATTGGAATACCACATAGACGTCCTGTAACTTATGACTGCGCTTTCCTTCATCAATCCTATGAATACTTCATGCACGAGTGGCGATCATACATGGCGGGTGACATTGAATATTGACTCGCGGGGCGGGTTTCCTCTTTTCACAAGGATTTACGCCTCAATAAAGTTGGATATTTCTTCTATTACAATATGCCACCCGCCCCTTAAACCATAAATCAAGCAGCGGTCACACTTGCTTGGTACGCCCCTGCTGTCAACAGTAGTCAGTCCCATTAAATCTTTCTCTTGCACAGTGGGAGTCCGTCCTACCATGGACTTGGAGATTTCTTTTGTGTAGGTCCCCAGGTTTTCTGCCCTCTCTCCCAGTCACCAAACCCGATTTCTTCTCTTTTCATCGACCACATCCCCTTAAAAGAAATTCGGTGTTATACATCTTCTATTATGTTAATCCACAAACTTAACAAAGGTTTTATTTTAATTTTAAGTTTAACTACTTTTTACTGCCTATATAAGAACAAATGTGCCTTCAAATTCACTAATTGGACCCTTTGTTCCAAACATTCGTAGGCAGAGAACCCCTAAGCTCTGCTTAGTTGGGTTGGGTTTTCTTCCACTGTTTACTCTGAGGCAGTGGCGTAACCAAAGATCTGGAGCCCCCCCTGCGAGCCATGCTGAGGGCCCCCACCCCCAACTCAGCAACAAATCACGGGTCTCGCCACACTCTGGGCCGGTCTAGTTTTTGACGCTTGCCCAATACGTGCGAACGTGCTGCTGAAGTGCTATGCCACACACTGCACTAGGAGAAAGATATAAATATATGTTTTAATGCAAAATACAGCACACTTTCTGAGAAAAATTGGCTAAAAAGCCACAGTGTTTGCTATTGTTTTGTAGGGTAACAGCAATCCAATACATGCAAGTCACCAACAGTTGCACATGAACATTAATGCTTTGCTATTAAAAATATCATGCCACAATGAAACTAAAACATGTCCAACTGGCTGAACAATGTAGACCAGCGTAGACACATAATAACATTTCAGTAAAGCATGCTAGGCCACATTAAGATGTAACTAGACTGGTTGCACCATGCCAGTCGAAGCAATAAGCCTCATCAAGAAGAGAGCACACATTCAAGCCTGCGTCTCTGCGGCCTCAAACAACACAGCCAAACTCTTTAAAATCTGCAAAGAACTGGCCAATCCTGTTGCGGTCTCCACCTCTCCTGTTCCCTCAACAGGCCCTCTGTGCGGCTTTGTCATCTCGCTTCTCTGCTAAAACTCAGGACATCCTGTCCACTATATCCAAGAAGTACCACTATCTCCTCTTCCTCTCTCTCTTCCTCTCTCTGCCTCATTTGGCCATTTCTCCCTCTCCTTCTCCTTTCTCCTCTTTCTCTCGAACACCTGACAAGGTTTCTAGACAAGTTCCATCTATGGAAGTGTTGTTGAAACAGGTGCTTATGTTCAAAGACCTTGGCCGTGAGGTCAGCGGTGCGGGCTGCACTCCTCTATCCACTACTGTGTGGTTCCTTTAGATCAGAAGTAAATTTAGTATTTCGGATGTACAGATTCTCAAACTCAGTGCCTTTCTCAAAAAAAGTTGAGTTTTATTCACATAATTCTGCACTTAGTGTATTTTCTCAAAAACAGATGCTTATTGGGATGGCCAATGCATTTCGGGAGGTGCTTGCCTGCTGTTCCATAACCATCAAGGAACACATTGACACCCTTGCTCGAGCCTTGGCCGATTTCTGTAATCATTTGTTTGCCACTGAAACTTTCCCCTCTCCCAAACTCTTGGAAAAGCTGGCCATCTCCCAGCTTACTCTCCACACTGAATCTGTTGGTTGTCTCCATGACCATCAGTCTGGCTTAAGAGCTGCCAGAGGCACAGAAACTGCTCTCCTGAACACCTGTGAAGATCTGATCTCTAACCTTGAATGCAGCATTCCTTCTGTCCTCATCCTCCTTGAAATTTCCTCTGCAATCAACACGGTCAACCACACCATCCTGATCAATCCTGATCAATCGACTCTCTGAGAATCTGGGCATCATGGATTCGCGCCTGGAGTGGCTGGCCTCCTTCCTCTTGGACCGCCTCTCGCAGGTCCGACTTGGTCCCTTTCACTCTGCCACCTCTCTCTACCTATGGTGTTCCCCAGAGCTCTATCCTCTCACCCTGGTTTTTCAACCTCTACTTGGCCCCTTTGGCCCACCTGATCTCTACCATCTCCTCTAACTTTCAGTGTTATGCGGATGACACTCAGCTTTCCTTCAGGCTCCCTCAGCCTACTCGCCTCTCTCGCTCATTCCGGGTGTCACTTCAACTCCACTCTCTTTCTCTCCTCACATCTCGGATGTCGCCAACAAGTACCACTACCAGCTGCACCTCCTCAAAGGGACTCTTCCCTTTCTCACTTTCCCCCAGAAGCTCACTGTCTCCAGAGCCCTGGTTCTCTCTAGGCTGGACTACTGCAAAAGCCACTTTCTCAATCTGCCATCCTTTACTCTCTGCCCTCTGCAACTAATCCAGAACAGGACTGCGAGATTTATCCTTGGCCTCAAGCCCAGGGACCGTATCTCTCCAGCCATGACATCTCTCCACTGGCTCCCGGTGGCTACAATGATCAAATTGAAGACCCTTTGCATTGTCCACAAGTCTTTCTGGGGCTGGGCTCTGCACGCCATCCAACGCTCTCTTCCAAAATACCTTCCTTCTCGAGCCCTAAAGGTTAGATGCTTCTCCAGGCAAGGAGTGGGGGGGTAAATCCCTCTCTCCTTCAGGTGCCTCCCTCTGGAATGGCCTCCCTGCCCCTCCCAAACTTGAAGTTCCGGAAGCAGCTCAAAATGTTCCTCTTCTCCTCTGCTTTCTCTCTCCCCCTACCCTGCTGACCTACCTGACCTACTCTCTGCTGTACCAACTGGTTGCTTCGATACCCTCAGTCTCACTGAGTCCAGGCTCTTTCTTGGTCAGTCACCCTTGTGCTGCCTGCATGCCTACCACACAGTGAGGGGCTGTAACTGTAACCCTACAGTCCCTTGTTCTCCTTGCACTACCCAGAGCCGCATTGCCCTGGCTGCACTTACTCAGAGCATTGCTGCCCTGTTTTCCCCTCCCCTCTCGCTTACACGTCCCCCCTCCCTTTCCCCTTGCACTTCTCGTCCTCATACTTGCACGATCTGAATGACACAAGGCTTTGTAAGATCATTTGTCTTGTCCTCCCGCTGTTTTACTTCCCTTGTCTTGTCGTGCCTAAAAACACTTGTGTACAGGTGAGTTATATATGACTTATCATATCATATCATTTTATCACAGATGCCCAGAAAAATATACAATGCCGCAGTAAGAAACGGCTAGACTGGCAGAACCCAAATGCCAGTCTAGCCAGGTAATTACACTTAGTAGAACTGCTTTATCAGAAATGCCCAGTTAAAAAAAGTCATACCAAACTGAGGAATGACTAGACTGGCTGCACAAAAATGCCTTTCTAGCTACTAATACCACATATCATGCCTGCTTAGCATGGACATGGACGACCATTATGATTTATTGCACAATCCCACCCCCCCACAAATCCCCTCTCCCTCCGATCCCCTACCCCAACCTCCAAAATCAGCTCATTGGCTCTGAATTACCTCCACGTCCCTCTTCCTTGTCCCAGTGCTTACGTATGAGGCTCCTTGCCTCATAGGTAAGTACTGGGATGAGGAAGAGTGGGACTAGGATTAGTGAATATTACAGGTAGCTAAGTCAGGCATTACCTTCATGTACCTCTACCTCATCCCAGTACTTATGTATGAGGCATAGTGATGTATGAGGCATAGTGCCTCATACACAAGTACTGCCTCATTCACAAGTACTGGGATAAGGAAGAATAGGGCTAGGAGTAATGAAGATTACCAATTACTATAATAAAAATAATAGAATTACCAAAGTAATCAAGGCATTAAACACAAGTAGTAGTGCAACACCATTGAGCTGACTGGGCTTCAGCACTCCCCCCCTGAAATTGTAGGCTATGTTGACTTGACCTGGCTGACCTACAGAGCAGTTGCAGGACAGAAAAGGACACAGATGCTAAACGGCATATGGGTTTCGCTGTTAATAAGGACCTGGCCCAGCTATTGCTAATGTACAGCATTTCACTGTTAGTACCTGCATTCAAATGCCAATTTTTTTAAGCAATTGAAATTATGATGTGGGTTTAGTACTTGCATGCCAGGAGAGTTATTGGAAGGGTTGAGAGGGAACAGGAGACCAGTCATTCTCACAGCAGTCCATAGGTGGGTGCTTTCAGACTTAAAAGAGAGAGTCAACTGCTTGTAACATTGAAGCTGCACTAGAATAGTCTAATTAAAATGCGTAAATAAGTTAGATGCCCCCACACAAATAAGTTTGCTCCTCCCCACCACACGTGAAGTTAGTGCCTTTCCCAGCATTTGAAGGGTTAACCCCCCTGTAATGTGTTTTATTGCGGCCCTGAACATAAACACACATACCATTCACCATATATACACACGCACACTCAGCCATCCATACATTTAAGTGTGCACTCTTTCACCATACAGGCACACCCAGGCAGCCACCCATGCATTTAAGTGTGCACACTTTCCCCGTACACGCACACATAGTCACCCATACATTTGTGTGCACCCTTTCACCATACACTCACACAGGTAGCCACCTACACATTTAAGTGTGCACCCTTTCACCATACATGCACACCCAGCCACCCATACCATACATTTGTGTGCACCCTTTCACCATACACTCACACAGACAGTCACCTATACATTTAAGTGTGCACCCTTTCACCATACAGGCACACCCAGGCAGCCATCCATACATTTAAGTGTGCACCCTTTCACCATACAGGCACACCCAGGCAGCCACCCATGCATTTAAGTGTGCACCCTTTCACCATAAATGCACACCCAGCCACCCATACCATAAATGTGTGTGCACCCTTTCACCATACACTCACACAGACAGTCACCTATACATTTAAGTGTGCATCCTTTCACTGTACACGCACAGATGCATACCCAGCCATCCATACATTTGTGTGCAGTCTTTCACCACACACTCACACACGCACACGTCATGTGGTTGAGGGGAGCCATAATACTTCAAAAATAAATTGTTTCTTTTTGAAGTCACTCTGACTTCACAAAGAAATTATTTCCATTAAGGACTGTACCATAACAGAAATAATGAGACTCATTTAGAGTCTGCTGGTCCGGAAACAACGGTGGTGGTAAAACCCGCTGCCACTGTTGTTTCCGGACTGGCAGATTACGAGTTCTGCAGGTGGGAGGTGTCACTCCCACCAGGTCTGACCTGGCGGGAGTAATGCCACCCGCCTGCAGAGGTAAATGGAAACACTGGGTCCGTCATAGACGGAACCAGTGTTTCCATTGTCCCTATCCCTATGGAGTCCTATGGGACTCCATTGGATTGGGGATTTATGGAATTCTGCCTCCGGAATTACCAGGTCACCAGGGTTGTAATGCCCCAATGCCCCGTTGATTCCGGCAATCACTGAGGCTGTAATTCATTCCAAGCCTGGCAGCAACCTGACGTTTTTTCCGGCTCGGTTACCGCCGGACTTGGAATGAGGCCCAATGTCTTTATAAAGGCAGAGTGACTTCAAAAATAAACTATTTATTTTTGAAGTTATAGGGCTTTCCCTACCCCATGACATGGAGGCCTCCAGCCTAGGGTCTTCATGTCATGGAGTGGGGGTAGCCCCCAGACTTCGAAAATAAAGTTTCTTTTTGTATTCACTCTGCCTTCAAGAAGAAATGATTTCTGTTACAGAAATAGTGTCTTTATAAATGCACAGTGAATTAAAAAAAAAATGTAAAAAAAAAAAGAAATTGAAAACAATCTTTTTTTTTTCTTTTTTTTTTTTTTACTCCAAGTGGGCCCCCTCCTAGGACATGTGGTTGCGGGGCCCCCCACTCCACAGGGGCTCTGGGGGCCCCTGTTACACAAGTGCTCTGAGGCCACTTTGAAGAACATTTGCAAGGCCGACCTGGCCATTACATAGTATCACACCCATTCTTGATGCTGTATTTTGTAAGTATTTATTTGGATTACAAGGAGACATGTGTGTTTAGGCAAGTATGGTAACCATCAGGACGGAAATTATGGATTATTTGCATATAGCAAAGTATTACCATACACAGGGCCTCATCACGAGTTGGGCGGTAACGCCGGCGCGAATAGGGCTCAATGGTGAAATTTCGCACTCTTACCGCCGGCGGATTTCCCGCCGGCGTTATGAGAGCGAAATCAGCCAAAGCCATGATCTGGCGGACCCTTATATGTGGCGGTAATAGCGCTAGCGCTGCATTTAAGGATTACCGCCAGACTCGTGATGAGGCCCACAGTATTTACGCTTATCCTACAATCAACCAATGCACTTCTGGTCACTGGCTTTTGGGTGCGCTGGCTTATTTTGAATGGCGCTTGAGGCATACCCTGCGAGCTGGAATGGCGCCTTCTTGTGGATGTCACAGTAATCATGGCTGGCAATTAGTAAACTCAGGGCTCGATTCTCGTCAAGGTGGTATTGTAAGAGGATTCAATTCAACACTACAGCTATGTCAATGCCTAGTCTGGGATACTGAATGGAAACCCTTATTGATATATCTTTATGTCCAGTTCATGCGTTCTGGATGACTACCCCTATATAACACCCCTCAATTGGAATCCCCCTGACCCCACTGAGCCAAAAAGTAGTTCTGTTTTGCAAGTTTAAAGGTTTATTTGATCATTTAAACAATATATATATATCACGCTTTATAATAAATTAATAATTGAATATCACACTGAATCTGAGCAGTAATCAATAATGGATAGTCTGGCACTAGCACACTTGTGAATAGGAACAGAGGAATAAGGTGGTAGAGAATGCTTTATATAAGTTCAGATGGATGTAATGTTGAATGAAAATGCAATACAGAAAATACTCAATATGATTTCAACAAAACAATGTAATCACTTTTCTCTGGCAATCCCCTCCCCCCTTTATGCAATGCAAGGAAATGGAAGGAAAGCACACAGTTCTCAGAAATGCAATCAACTGTAATTCAGTTCACCCCAGCAAGCTTACACTACAGAAGTTGGAAACACAGGCCCAAAATGCTTTTATATGTGCTGGCAATGAAGTGAAAAATATGCTAGAATGCTTTTAATTCCCTCTAGAGGTTCAGGGTGAGTGGTATCTAGTTAATATTAGTCCAGGCTCACTCTAGCAATGATTCAGGGATGGTTCTTAAGAGGCAAACGAATTTTTAGCAAGGAAACTGCTGTTTTCACACGTGGAGAAATTTGCAAATCGCGGTAAATTCGCGAGTGCGTTTTTCGCGATTGCGGCAAAAGCCTATGGAAAGGGAATGCGGTTCTAGGTTCGTTGAAAAGCTAAGATTCTAAGCTTTCGGGGGAAAGTTACTGCAAGTCTCTAAGACAAACGGTCACGGAGATATGAGCGATATGGTAAAGGTCGTTTTTCAGATTTGAAATTTTAAAGTTCAAAATGACAAATGACAGCTAGCAACTAGAAATGACAGGTGACAGCTTTACAAATGACAGGTGACAGTTAGGAGGCAGTTCTACTTAGATTAAAATAGATTGAATTATATTATTTTAGCTAAGAGATTGGTTCTGCACAGTCTGCTAGGTACTCACAATATATTTTTGAAATAAATGGGCCCCGCCACGGATCTGGTCAGGTTTTAGACTGGACTCTGGTCTGGTCTCTGCACTTCACAATGATCTGGGTCAGCTCTCTGGTTCTGCTAGCAGCGGTATGGGTCAGCTGTGCTCTGCTGGTCTAGCCTCTCTGAATTCTGGAGATTGATGGATTTGAAGTCTGGATCTCTGGATGTGGTATGGTCCGGCAGAGCGCGTTGCAGCAAATGGAATTGAATGTCCCTATCTGTCCTGACTGTCTGCTTTTATGTGTTTTGAAAATGGGTGGAGAGGCTAGCTTCCTAGGCCCTACCCCTCTCCACTTGTCATTGGCCACTTCATTCTCTTCCCCTTGATTGGGGGAATGAAATGAAGTGTCATCATGATGAGGTCTGTTTATGATACAGAGAACAGAGTGTGTCAAATTACACACAATCTATATTTTGACCCAAAAGACATATTTGCACAGGTACACATTTGTTTAAAATTACATGCACCCATCACATATCACAGGAGGTATACCCTGTCCAAATCTGCTCTTCCTGGGAGCTTGCATTCAGAAATGCCAACATTTGCACTTTTTAACTGGTTTCGTAATATCGGACATTACCCCAAATTTATACACATGTGCGCAAGGAGTATGGACATTACTTGATGAAGTGTCAGATTTTTAACATGCATACATTTTAAGTAATACCCTCTTAACTGCTAGCTTGCCCCCAGATCATGCCACCGGTTCTAAAAACCTCTTAAAATGTGGGCAGAAAAATCACAAGAATTATGGTATCATTTAAATAATTATGACAAGTCCGTACTATGAGTTATTCATCTTTTTCTAAAACCATATTCTGGCTACAGGGGTGTGGTTTCCCCCCAGCACAAGGTTGAATTTCTGGTTTTTCCAGTTCTGCCAAGCCAGCTTGCTCTCACAGGCAGTGCTCCTCCCCTTTCCTTCCAGGAGGAAGCCACTTTTTACGGCCCCCATAATAAAACATTTGCCTGAGTCAGGACAGGGCTTTGTTCAATTTCCTGCAGAGCCCAGCTAATTCAATCAGGGAAGTGTCATATCCCTTTTGGTGGGAGCAGCAAAAGGGCAGCTAGGCCTGGGAACACAGCTGTTGTGCAAGTCTCATCTCCTGTCGGGGGTAGCTGGTGGGCAGAATTCAGTTTCATTAAGCCAGGTTTCAGATAAAATGTCACTTTTTGTTACCCAGTTTAAGTCAAGACAATGTTTACATATGCAGCTAGAATGCTGATTCTAAGTTCAAAACTATGGCATTTCAACAATTGCAACCTATGTGACACTCAAAAGTAGGTCACTCATTTCTCTTAAACATTTAGATTTTTAGTGTCTTTCAGTCCAAATTTACTTAAACTGCTGAAATCCACAACTCAACCAGTCTTGTTATAAACCTTCAAGTCACTTCAGAATATAACTTTAGATTGTATCCACCTCTCAGTAAGTCTTTCTTTGGCCTGCCTTGGGTTCATTTATTCAGTTTTACACAAAAAAGAAAAAAAGTCTGGTGCTGTTTTAAAACGCCGGCTTTCTGATAGTGGTGAATACTGGTAATGCACCCATTTTTGGGATTTAAGAAAATGAATTCCCCACAATTCTAGGTTGCTTTTGGCAATCAGCATTGCCATTCCCAATGGTTTCAGGCTACTGTGTGGGTAGTCCAATGGTGGTTTTAGGCAGTGCCCTTCTGTGCCCATAACATCGGCAAAATGGGTGGCAGCCTATTCTTCATGCACTTCCCTGGGCATTTTCTGGGAATCTCTGGCCATCATGATGTTTTCCATGTCAGCACTGCACAGTTTTGAGGTAGGGCTCGGATGTATGGGTAAAAACATCCCACAAGCCCCCCTCTTGCGATGGCCATTCTGTTTCACTGATGGAACTCGCAAGACCTGGGATGTTTCCTCATCTTCTTCCAATAGATGGCACAGTTCAGCATCTTTTTCTCCATCCGGTCGGATCGATCGGTTCTCCTCGCCGGTCCTGATGGGAAGATTGGGCGGTACCCCGTGCCCCCTTGCGTCTCTGCTCCCAATCTCCGGATCGTCCTCCTTGGCCAGTCTCGAGGTTTTCTTTCTCCTAGGACGACAAAGGAAGAGCGGCAATACCTATTCATAGACATTTTTCCCCCACCATTGATATAGTGGGGTGGCATATAAATTTATAGTCAAAACATATGAACATGCACATTTCTTTTTGCATTCAAAAACGAAAACACCCACATTGAGAAACTCAGAATTTGATAGGCGATATGTAGGATATTTTAAGTTAGAACTGAATTAAACTGAGACAGTACCCTCTAGGATTCCAGAGGATTCCTCCAGTTGTTGCAGAGTGTGCCTGGGATGGCAACACTTCAACTGGTTAATGTGGACCCACTTGTCTTCCCCCTCTGCCAAACCGCCTTTGGGGATGCGGATCTTGTAGGCCACAGGGGAGATCTTGTCTATAATCTCAAAGGGTCCCTTCCATGTAGGCAAAAATTTTCGCTGTTTGGCCTGGTTCCTTTGGAAATTGTATAGATAGACCCGGTCCCCCACCTGATATTCCTTCCTGGAAGTCTTCAGGTCATATTGGGTCTTCATGCTATCAGCTGATCTTTCTAGATTCCGCTGAGCATAAGCAAAAGCATGTTGAAGGTGTTTCCTTAAATTCTCCACATACTCATGAGTTGTGGAGGCATTTATCATGTCTGCTCTTGGGTCCTATAGAGCAAATGCTGAGGAAGCACCATCTTGCGCCCAGTCTTCAACTCAAATGGTGACATTTTGGTTGCAGATGAAGGGGTAGATCTGATGGCCATTAGGAGCAGAGGTAATCGGATATCCCAACTTGGCCCAGAATCTGCCACAAACTTCTTTAATATGCTCACAATGGTTCGGTTATATCTCTCTACTGCCCCAGAAGAAGCTGGCCTGTAAGCAATGTGTAGCTTTCTCTTGACCCCCAGTATCTCCCACATCTTTGTCATTACTTCACTGGTGAAGTGGCTACCTCTGTCTGACTCAATCCTTTGAGGTAGACCAAAACGGGAAAAGATGTGGTTAATCATCAGGGCAGCTGCTGTTTCTGCCTTGCAATTTGGGGCTGGGAGACATTCCACCCACTTGGTAAACAAGCATGTCACAGTAAACATGTACTTATTCCCCCTAGCAGAGCGAATCACGGGGCCTACAAAGTCGATTTGTAAATCTGACCATGGCAGTGTCATCCCCCTCTTTTGGAGGGGTGCACGGTGCGTGAGGGATGATGGCTGAAATTGTGCACACACAAGACACCCCTTCAAGTATTGGTCAAGGTCCTGCCCCATGTGTGGCCAGTATGGAACCTCTCTTAAGATTTCCAGTGTTGTGTGAAACCCCCTATGACCGGCGGTGGCCGCATCATGGGCGTGACTTAAGATCAGGCTTCGGAATGAGGTAGGAACCACCCACTGATCGTGGCCAGCTTTGGATTTCCTTACCAGCAAACCATCTTGGATTCAGAACATTTTTTGGACATTTCATCAGCACTCTTAGGTCCTCTTTCCCAGTGTAATCGGTATCCGTCAAGGGAAAGTTCTCAGGGTCCTCAAGGTGTTGGTAAAACTTACCAATAATTGGATCCCCCTTCTGAGCTGTAATCAAATCAGCATCAGGGGTCTCCTTACTCCATTGTGCAATTGAAAGGTCGTTGTGAGCATTTGTCTGGGACCTAGTGATAGCAGTGACCTGGATTTCCCCCAACAGGGACTCAATCTCAATTAGATCCCCTTGGATGGCCCCAGTTTTGGCCAGCTGATCAGCTAAGCCATTTCCAGTTTTGTCTGGTCCCTCTACTTTGGAATGACCCTTGATCTTTTTCCAATAGATGGTCATCTCATTCGAGGTGACCAGATCATCAATGTTTTGGATCAACTTCCCATGTTTCAAGGGTTTGTTGTTAGCACATAACATGCCTCTGGTTTTCTAATTAACCAGGTGCTCCACGAACCCGTTCCGTACATAATCCGAATCTGTGATTATGACCAGTTCGCGGAGTTGATGCCGGACAGCAGTGAGGATGGCCTGATGCAGAGCCATCAATTCTGCCACCTGACTACTTCGGGGACCAATTTTGTATCCAGCGGAGGGTTCTGGGGACTCATTCACCCATGCATTCCCTACGCCGGCCACCAGTTCTTTCTCCCCGTGGTTGTCAACATGGTACGAGCATCCATCCACATAGACAGTGGGCATTCCCTCACACTTGTCTTCTTCAAAGACTTTGTGTGGGGAATTAAGGTATGCCTCCGTGTTGTCCTTGATTTTTAGACTTTCGTCCTCGAGACAGTTTTCTCTGGCACAATCATGCAAGTCAGCCAGACCTTGCGCGAGGGGACTCTTCTTGTTTTGGCCATATCTGACCTCCACAGGAAAGCCTTGCATTGACAGAATCCAGGAAGTAATTCGGGAATTACTCACATTTCCGGCCCGGATTCTATCACTTTGGAGATATTGCAGAGGCTGGTGTGGAGTCTCCACTATGATGTGTTCCCCCTGGATAAACGGGCGGTAATTCTTCAATGCCCACACCGTTGCCAGGAGTGCCTTCTCACAATCGTTGAATTTTTCCTCCACAGAGGATAAAGTTTTGCTCGCATAGGAGATTACTTTTTTGACCTTGTCATGCTTTTGGTATAATACTGCTGTCAAGCACGTATTAGAGAACCCCGTCTCCAGGAAGAACTCCTTGTTTCTGACAGGGTAAGCTAGGCAAGGCGCTTGTGAGAGGCTTCTTTTGAGTTGTTTTACTGCCTCGGCTTGTTCTGGACCCCATTCCCACTTGACCCCCCCCCTTCAGGAGATGAATCAGGGGTCTGGTGATCTCTGCATAGCCCTCAATGAACTTTCTGCTGTAATTAGTCAGTCCAAGGAGGCGCCTTAGTTCCCGCAGAGTTGTGGGGTCTTTCAGTTTCTGAAGTGCTTCCACTTTCTTTTCCTGGGGACAGAGACCCTGAGGAGTAATCTCATGCCCCAAGAAATTAACACGGGTTCTACACCACTGTGCTTTCTGAAAGGAAAGTTTTGCTCCGGCGGCCCTCAACTGGGTCAGAACATAACGGATCTCCGCTATGTGTTCCTCCACAGACGAACTTTTGATGAGGACATCATCTACATAAGCCAGGTTACCCCTCGAAACCCAGGTCGGGCATGGCCTTATGTAGGAAAATATTGAACTCATTACCGGAGTTAAGGTATCCGAAGGGAGTCCGGGTCCATGTATACTGCTGGCCCCCAAAGGTAAAAGCCAGTTTGTATTGGTCCTCCCTGCTGACAGGCACAGTCCAGTATCCATTGGTCAGGTCTATTGCAGTGAATACCTGTGACCCCTGGATCTGGGCCAGCCCTTGGTCAATGTAGGGCAGAGGCCATCGGGAAGTATGGACCCGTTTGTTGAGCTCCCTGAGGTCGGCGCAGAGTCTCCACTGGCCGTTTGGCTTCAATATTCCCAGCACCGGATTATTGAAGGTGCTGTGGACTGGACGGATTATTATCCGGGACTCAAGGTTCTTAATTATTTCAGTAAGGGACTCCATTGATGCGAGAGGCAAGCGATATTGCTTCACAAACACAGGAGTCATGCCAGGGTCCGTGGGGATTGTTGTTGTGTGGATGTCAGTGCGACCACAGTCATATGAGTCTACCGCAAAGAGATCTTGGAAATCCAAGAAAACTTGTTTCAACTTTTGCTTTTGTTCCAGAGTCACACAGGCATCAGCTAGGTTGACTCTCTCTTCCACCATCTGCCTGAAGCCTGGAAAGACTTCTGGTTTGGCTATTTCAGCGGCCTCCTCCAGCTGGGTGGAGAAGTCCCTGGTCAGAGTGCTGATTTGGACTGGGGGCTTCAGGCGGGAAAGGCAGCCCTCATGGACCTGGAAAATCACCTCATCCCTTCTGAAGTCACAAGTCACATCTTCCTTACCATAAGGGCAAGAAGTGTACACCAGGAAGTTCCCCCCATGCCGGGTAAAAATCCTGTCTGGTGTTGCATTGTCATCACTGTCACTGTCAAAGCAGTCCTTGGGGATTGGCCCTAACAGTTCGTTACCTAAGTCTATGGAAAAATGTCGGTCATCAACCGCCATTCCAATAATGGTGCCTGCGGCTAGAGTAATACTCTTTAAGTCGCTGTTATCCACCTCTATTAGAATGGTGTCATGTTCTATGTTGACTAATGGTGTTGGGTTTACCCCTAACCCTTGCTGTTGGAGAGAAGCATTTAGATGTATGTAAGCATCAGGGTTTTGCAAATATTGTCCTCTTTTAACTTTCACTTCCAGGGAGAATTGTCGGGTCCTTTCTGGGATGGTGACTTCCTCTTTGATCTGAATTTCAACTGCATAAGGTAGCAATTGAGCTGACCTAAATGCTTTTTCTGGATCATCAAAGCCCATGGGATTATCCGCTAACCGGGACCAAGCTTTGAAGTTTATTAGGTCCAAACTAATGGCAAACCGATTGAGAATGTCACTGCCTAAGTAAAAGGCGGCAGGGACGTCTGGCACGACCCAACAATTGTGGACTATGCTCTTGTTGCCAATGGAGATTTTGAGCATACACCTGCTTGGCAGGAGATGTTTGGAATTAGGTGCTTCCAGGTCCATTTCCCATTTGTCTATCAGTTTGAAGGTGGGAATGGCTGGATCTTTTGGGAGTTGGCGAAACATGGCTTCGCTGATGAAGCTCTTACCATTGTTCACGCCCACTCGAGCAAGAACAGAGTCCTTCCCATCATTTAACTGAACAGGGATGAACAACTGCTCTCCAATTTGCTGAATATCAGCCAGGCTCTGAGCTGATTTCACATCTTTCTGGACTATAGGAGTGGGAGTTTCTGATTGTGGATTAGTAAAGAATTTCAGGGTGTTTCCTTCCAGTGTGGAATACCACCTTAAACTGGAAGGAAGGTTGATTATCAGAAATAGAGAGGACCCCCCATCACCAGTCTGTTGTCCTACTGCTATTACTGTCACGTCTGGAATTTGGCTATTCTGGAAGTGAAATTCTACTTGGTTAGATTTTTGTTCAACCATGTGGCAGGTGCCATTTAAACTAACATGGTTGACACTCTGTTTTAATTTTATTGGTCGGCTAGTCTGGGTCCAGAGGACCTTGTTTACGCAATCTATTAGGGGTGACAACCTTCTCAGGAGGTCATTCCCTAGTAAACAAGGGGTGCCCTCTGGAGTCACAACTATGACCGGGTGTTTCAACTTGTGTCGCCCAATTTTAATGTCCAAGTCTGCCGTCCCCTCGACGGGAATTTCCTTCCCGTCAAAGTTCTGGAGTTGTCCAGGAAGTGAGGTGAGAGGAATTTGGTAATTCCCTCCCCTTCCTGCATTCAGTTCATCAAAGGCCCTTCTGGACAGAAGGGTAGCTTGAGATCCCGTGTCCACCAGCGCTGAAATCGTACCCTGCCCCTGGACTTGTACCGGGGCATAATATCTTCCCTCCTTCTCCTCAAGGGGGCACAGATAATGCACATTTTTGGACAACTGGTGGGCTAACTTTCTGGTTTTGGACATTGCTAGCGAAGAGATTTGGGCAGAATTCTGTGGAGAGCCTTGGGAATCTGAAAGAAAAAGTTGGCAACTGGAGATCAGATCCATTGTGGGTTCCCCTGGTTCTGGTTCTGGGACGCCCCGCCCTTTTTGGAGGCAGTCATCAGGATGGGTTTGAACCAGGGGATTTTCTTGCTGTTGGTTCTGGGATGAGATGGTGGGCGGCGGTAGCTCGGTCTCCACATCTCCCCAGTCTGGATGTGCATCCCTAGGGACCCATTTTTCTTTGGGAGGAGTTCCCCCCTCTCTGAAGGAGAAGATCCTTTTCCCAGGATCCTCTGAGGATCCCTCTCCCTCAAATTGGAAGATCTGTACCTCCTCCTCAAACTGAGTCTGTTTGGGTCTTTTGTTTCTCCTACCCCCCCTCTGCTCCTTAGGAGGCAGACTTTCAGGGGCAAGAGATTTTGTTTCCGGTTCCTGGGTTTCCAGGGGCTGTTTACAAGTGAGGAAGGAAGCTTCCTCCAAGGCTTTACACCCCCCTTCCCCTTGTGCCTCCTCCCTGGGAACCGGTGAGTTATCGGGGTGCTGCCCCTGTCATTGTTCTGGAGCACCAGGTCCAGAGTTGGGTGCGTTCTGCGCCGGCATGCCCATCTGAGGGTTCTGCTGCGCCCTCAGTATTTGACCCAGATCCCGTGCCATATTTTGGACCTGGCGCTCTAACTGGGAAACCCGCTCAGGCTGATACGGGGCCCTGTTTTCTCCCCTGGGCTGATCCCGGTAAGGGTAGCTATCCCTTCTTTGGTAGTACCCCTGGTTGGGAAGATTTGGATACCCCTCCACCCTTGGCCTCCCCTCTCCCGGATTAGGTTGTCTGGGCTCAGGGAATTGGGGAAAGAAGGATGGATGATTTTGGGGTTGGAAATTGGGTGGATACCTGGGGAAAAAGTTCTGCCCAGGATTTGGAGAATTTCTGCCCTCCTGTGGGAAGTTGGGAGGGAAGTTCCCTGGGTTAGGTGCTTGGCTGGATCCCCCCCCCCTTGGGCTGGAGGAGTCCACACATAACCCAGGATGGGTCGATTTCCCTTGTAACGGGGACTTACATAGTCAGGAGAGCGAGGGACCCCATTTGTGGGACTACCTCCTTGACTCCCGGTTTGTGACTGGCCCGAGGACCTTCTGGGCCTAGCATTATTAGGTGCAGGTAGGTTTTTAGGCCCCCCCATCTCCAAATCCAAAACGGGGGCAACCTTTACCTCTGCCACCTTGGCAGCAGCAGGGGTGCTGTTAGTTTTGGGGTTTTTGGGCTGGTTTTTGTTTTCCACCGGTTTGTGCACCTCATAGATGCGGGTGGCTTGTTCAATGACCCATTCTAAAGATCTTTTCTCATGAAAATCTCTCACGAGCTGGGTCATTATGTATTTGGGCAAGGCATGGAAAAACGTATTAATAAATTCTCTGCTATCCGTGCGCACCCTTCTGGTGGTCTGCGCAAAGGCACGTTTCAGTTCTTGCACAAACTCTTGTGGGGCCTGATCCTCCCCACACTGCAAATTGTAGGCTGCCTTGCGAGCCTCTTGGGGATTTCTGTGAACAGAAAAATGTTTTAATATGGCCGCCCTATAGGTGGACCACCTGGAATGATTTTGGTCCTCCAGCCATGCAAAGAAACTGGAGTACTCTGGGGAGAATGTCCACTTTACATATTGGATACAGCTTTGGCTGTCCTTCAAATGAAAAGTCTCCATCATTTGCTCATAGAGCTCCAAGTGTTCCCAAACAGAGTGCTTGGCGTTCTTATGATAAGGCGTGATGACACTCCTGATTGCCTTAATCTGCTTTAAGGGGTCCTTAAGCAAGGCCCTTTTTGTCTTATTGGCCCTTTTGGTCCGGGTAACCCTGGTCCATTCATCTTCTGACTCAGAGGCACTGCTCCCAGAGGTTCCCATCTGTTCTTCCAGGTTTTCCCGGATTCTGCGAGCCTGGGAATGGCTGGCAGAATGTGGGGACCTGGTCTCCTGTGTCCTGTACCGCTCAGAGGAGTCTTCAGATCCCTCCTTGCTGCCAGGATTTGATGGGTACCCCCCCACTGACCTAACTGGGCAGAGGTTTTCAGGATGCCCTTAATGGGCCTACTCTCCTGGGGTTCCCCATTAAATTGCACTGTGCTTGGGTGCCCATACCCGGATGCCCGCCCCTCCATTCCTGGGTGGTACTGGCCTAGGAGCCCCATGCTTCTGGCTGGATAGTAATCTGCCATCCCTGTGGCCCGGTGCTCATGTGCGCCAGGGGACATGGGGGTGGCAGAGTCCAGGGACTGAGAGAGATAAAGGCCTCTGGTACTAGGGCTCCTGAGGTTATGCTCAGGAGTTTCCCTTTCCCAGCGAACCTGGTCTCTATCCGCCCCTGCTCCCTGTTGCAATGCAAGAGCCTGTGCCTTCAGTTCCTCAGTTAAGGCCTTACTAGACTCTATCAGTCTCTCCTGCATCACTACCTGTTGTTGGAGCCTATCATTGTGCTGGCAGAGAGCCTCATTCTCTCTCTGCGTTTCCTGATTGGTCCTGGAGCACTGGGCCAGTCTTTGCTGCAGGAGGGTTACCTCCTGAGCTGTGTCCCTATTGGCCTGCTCCTTTCTTGCCAGAGCATCCTCCACCTTCCTGGTGTGCTCTAACAAGTTATGGTGTTCTTTTTGGAGGTCACCCAGTCCCTGGAGGGCCAGGTGATTTTCTTCCATTTTCCTTTTTAAGTGGCAGACTTCCTGGCCTAAGGTATCCCTTTCCTGACTAAGAGCCTGCATCTGTGCCGCCAGGTCGTCCCTTTGCCTTTGGAAGGCACCCGCTTTCTGGCGCTCCTGGTCAAACTCTGCCTGGGTATCCAGGTCTTTCAAAATCAGTTTATTGCTCTCTGCCTTCTCCCAATCTAGGTGACTTTGCAGGGTGACTACCTGCTCAGCACATGCCCTATTGAAGTCTAACTGTTGCTCCAGCTTTTTCTGGCTCTGCAGTAGGGAGTCCAAACCTTCTTGGTACTCCTTCTGCAAGGCCAGAAATCTGGTATCCTGGTCAGCCTTTTCCTGTTGCAGGATGTCCATATCCCTCTTTATTTTAATGATGTGCTGTCTACTCTCATTTTCTGACTCCTGGCTCCCCTGCAGCCTCTGCTCAGAAGAGACCAGGTCAGATTGGACCTTCTCTAACGCCATCTGTCGCTTATTCGCCAGATCTTGGCTTTCAGTACATTTATCCTGCATGTCTCCCATATATAGGTACAGGTATGCCGCTATCCTAACCATCTTGTCTTGTTCATCCTTAGCCTTCGGGGCCAAATATAGTTCACTCAGGGCCACATGTAGGGGACCCTGATCTCCCCATATATCTGACCCTGTTTCCGTAATCTGGGGTGCGATTGCTTGCAACCAGACCGTCTGGTCCTGATGAGTCCACTCACCTCTCACAAATAGCTTATGTAAGAAGTGCTCTCTGGCTATTTTCATATCTACTAAGGTCGTCATTCTAGAGATTGGTCTCTGTCCTGACTTACAGAAGTTTATATTTTATTTTTGCAAAACAGACCTTTTCCTTAGAGCGTTCCTTTGAGGAGTGCTTTACAGCGTAACACAGCGTGGTGATCCGACCGGATATGTGTATCTGGTCAGCTGGCATGCTGTATTAATCTGCACAAATGGTAGATCTAACCCAAACGTCCCGCTCGAGCCCCCAATTTGTAAGAGGATTCAATTCAACACTACAGCTAAGTCAATGCCTAGTCTGGGATACTGAATGGAAACCCTTATTGATATATCTTTATGTCCAGTTCATGCGTTCTGGATGACTACCCCTATATAACACCCCTCTCTTGGAATCCCCCTGACCCCACTGAGCCAAAAAGTAGTTCTGTTTTGCAAGTTTAAAGGTTTATTTGATAATTTAAACAATATATATATATATATCATGCTTTATAATAAATTAATAATTGAATATCACACTGAATCTGAGCAGTAATCAATAATGGATAGTCTGGCACTAGCACACTTGTGAATAGGAACAGAAGAATAAGGTGGTAGAGAATGCTTTATATAAGTTCAGATGGATGTAATGTTGAATGAAAATGCAATACAGAAAATACTCAATATGATTTCAACAAAACAATGTAATCACTTTTCTCTGGCAATCCCCTCCCCCCTTTATGCAATGCAAGGAAATGGAAGGAAAGCACACAGTTCTCAAAAATGCAATCAACTGTAATTCAGTTCACCCCAGCAAGCTTACACTACAGAAGTTGGAAACACAGGCCCAAAATGCTTTTATATGTGCTGGCAATGAAGTGAAAAATATGCTAGAATGCTTTTAATTCCCTCTAGAGGTTCAGGGTGAGTGGTATCTAGTTAATATTAGTCCAGGCTCACTCTAGCAATGATTCAGGGATGGTTCTTAAGAGGCAAGCGAATTTTTAGCAAGGAAACTGCTGTTTTCACACGTGGAGAAATTTGCAAATCGCGGTAAATTTGCGAGTGCGTTTTTCACGATTGCGGCAAAGGTGTATGGAATAGGAATGCGGTTCTAGGTTCGTTGAAAAGCTAAGATTCTAAGCTTTCAGAGGAAAGTTACTGCAAGTCTCTAAGACAAACGGTCACGGAGATATGAGCGATATGGTAAAGGTCGTTTTTCAGATTTGAAATTTTAAAGTTCAAAATGACAAATGACAGCTAGCAGCTAGAAATGACAGGTGACAGCTTTACAAATGACAGGTGACAGTTAGGAGGCAGTTCTACTTAGATTAAAATAGATTGAATTATATTATTTTAACTAAGGGATTGGTTCTGCACAGTCTGCTAGGTACTCACAATATATTTTTTAAATAAATGGGCCTCGCCACAGATCTGGTCAGGTTTTAGACTGGACTCTGGTCTGGTCTCTGCACTTCACAATGATCTGGGTCAGCTCTCTGGTTCTGCTAGCAGCGGTCTGGGTCAGCTCTGCTCTGCTGGTCTAGCCTCTCTGGATTCTGGAGATTGATGGATTTGAAGTCTGGATCTCTGGATGTGGTATGGTCTGGCAGAGCGCGTTGCAGCAAATGGAATTGAATGTCCCTATCTGTCCTGACTGTCTGCTTTTATGTGTTTTGAAAATGGGTGGAGAGGCTAGCTTCCTAGGCCCTACCCCTCTCCACTTGTCATTGGCCACTTCATTTTCTTCCCCTTGATTGGGGGAATGAAATGAAGTGTCATCATGATGAGGTCTGTTTATGATACAGAGAACCCACCCCTGTCAAATTACACACAATCTATATTTTGACCCAAAAGACATATTTGCACAGGTACACATTTGTTTAAAATTACATACACCCATCACATATCACAGGAGGTATACCCTGTCCAAATCTGCTCTTCCTGGGAGCTTGCATTCAGAAATGGCAACATTTGCACTTTTTAACTGGTTTCGTAATATCGGACATTACCCCAAATTTATACACATGTGCGCAAGGAGTATGGACATTACTTGATGAAGTGTCAGATTTTTAACATGCATACATTTTAAGTAATACCCTCTTAACTGCTAGCTTGCCCCAAGATCATGCCACCGGTTCTAAAAACCTCTTAAAATGTGGGCAGAAAAATCACAAGAATTATGGTATCATTTAAATAATTATGGCAAGTCCGTACTATGAGTTATTCATCTTTTTCTAAAACCATATTTTGGCTACAGGGGTGTGGTTTCCCCCCAGCACAAGGTTGAATTTCTGGTTTTTCCAGTTCTGCCAAGCCAGCTTGCTCTCACAGGCAGTGCTCCTCCCCTTTCCTTCCAGGAGGAAGCCACTTTTTACGGCCCCCATAATAAAACATTTGCCTGAGTCAGGACAGGGCTTTGTTCTATTTCCTGCAGAGCCCAGGTAATTCAATCAGGGAAGTGTCATATCCCTTTTGGTGGGAGCAGCAAAAGGGCAGCTAGGCCTGGGAACACAGCTTTTGTGCAAGTCTCATCTCCTGTCGGGGGTAGCTGGTGGGCAGAATTCAGTTTCATTAAGCCAGGTTTCAGATAAAATGTCACTTTTTGTTACCCAGTTTAAGTCAAGACAATGTTTACATATGCAGCTAGAATGCTGATTCTAAGTTCAAAACTATGGCATTTCAACAATTGCAACCTATGTGACACTCAAAAGTAGGTCACTCATTTCTCTTAAACATTTAGATTTTTAGTGTCTTTCAGTCCAAATTTACTTAAACTGCTGAAATCCACAACTCAGCCAGTCTTGTTATAAACCTTCAAGTCACTTCAGAATATAACTTTAGATTGTATCCACCTCTCAGTAAGTCTTTCTTTGGCCTGCCTTGGGTTCATTTATTCAGTTTTACACAAAAAAGAAAAAAAGTCTGGTGCTGTTTTAAAACGCCGGCTTTCTGATAGTGGTGAGTACTGGTAATGCACCCATTTTTGGGATTTAAGAAAATGAATTCCCCACAATTCTAGGTTGCTTTTGGCAATCAGCATTGCCATTCCCAATGGTTTCAGGCTACTGTGTGGGTAGTCCAATGGTGGTTTTAGGCAGTGCCCTTTTGTGCCCATAGCATCGGCAAAATGGGTGGCAGCCTATTCTTCATGCACTTCCCTGGGCATTTTCTGGGAATCTCTGGCCATCATGATGTTTTCCATGTCAGTACTGCACAGTTTTGAGGTAGGGCTCGGATGTATGGGTAAAAACATCCCACAAGCATGTAGCAAAAAGGTTGCATAAAACATTAGCAACCTTTTTGCTACTTAACCCCTATTCTGAAGGTGGTGCATTCTTCCGAAGTCGGAATGAATGCGCCACTTTTGGAATATGGGTGCCGGTTGCTAGGAAGGGCTGAAAACTGACTTGCCAACCGGCACTTTTGTTATGTGGCATTTTGCATGCCTATTCTTGTGGCACGCCTCCACTTTCGGAAGTGCCAGAAATTGGCACCAAAGTACGGCACCAAATTGGGCTCATTCTTGTGGAGGAGTGCCAGAAGAATCATTGACTTTTGGGTGAAGAGATTGCAGGAATTCGTTTGAGCATCGATGAGGGCTGCACTCAGATAACGCAGCTCTCTGATGCCCACAAAGCGTCCGCTCACACAGAGACACTCCTTGCTCGGAGTTGCGAAAGTAATGTGGCTTTGCTTTACTTCGTGAGATTTTTTATGACCTTGGGCATGGTTCCCGTGTGCTGAAATTGGCATGTTGTTGTCTTTGACCAAGATTGCTGTTTGTTATGATTCTGCAATGATTTCTCGAAAGAAACAGGCAGATTGCAGCCAGGGCACTGTCATGCTCTGTGAAGACGCCCAGACCCACTTGAGAATACTCATGGTGCCTGGGCGTCAAGAAAAGGCACAGTGAAGCGTGCTATTTAGCACGATCACTGTTCCTACATAAGAATTGGGCCCTCAGTGTGAGTCTAGAGAGTGATCTCTCTACGTAACCTTCCCAGATACATGTGTTGCTTATTTTATCTGCCTGCCAACCACCCCCGGAGGCAGGGGGATGCTGAGGTTTTTTCAGATGTTAAAAGAGTGTTTGTTAAAACCCTCGCTGGACATTCATCACAAGTTAAAAGAAGCGCTTCATTAGTGTTGCACTGTCCCCAGACACCAGAGGGTTGCAAGAATAGCAGAGGACGGGAAAGTGACAGCTCTGATCTCCTGCAGCTGAAGGAAACCACGGGATAGGGACCTAAAATGGACACTCGGTGATTGCGAAGAGCAGCCTTTTGCGAGAGTGAAAAAAAACCTGTAAATCCCCTGCAGGATAGTGGACACGAGAGCTGCAGGAACAGCACAGGACGGTTAATGGCAGTTCTAGTCTCCTGGAGCTGTAGGAAGCAGCGGTTGGGACACTGACTCAAAATTAATGCTCAGTGACTGCGCACAGCAAGCTTCTGTGAGAGTAAAAAGTAAAGCCTGTTTTATCCCCTTGGGGGGGCGGTGAACCAAAGACACTTTTTTTTATTTGTAACTGGTTTAATCAAACCTTTACAAAATTCATACATTATATAGCACAAACATATTTTTTAAAAAATCTGCTAACAATTCATTATAAAGGGGGCGTGGCTAGGAAGCCATGTGAAAGGACGTGTCTGTACGGGGGCTCCCGAAGATCCGTACATTATCCGACGGAAAACCGTGCAAGGACCGATGTAATTTGGCTGAGACTGATATGACTGCGTACATGAATCTCAGGTGAACGTGTGGACACGTTTCGATACGGGCCTGCACTGTGAGAGCGCAACAAGAAGCTAAAAGAAGATCTGGAGGCGAGAGTGCGATGAACGAGAAAATGGCCGCTGCCGCCTAACGAAGGAACAAAGGAGTGATTGATCTGGGCGCCTGACGGTTGCACTGGAGCGTGGTGGTGGGGAAGGTGCATGACTCGGGTGCATCGTGGTCATTAAAGACACCCAGTCCTGCGAGGCCGACGGCGCGGACCTGGGAAGGGAGCAGGGCCTGGCCGAAGATACTTTGTAACCGGAGTGTGCGGTGTGACCTGGAACTGAGCCCCGGGCCCTTCATGGCCCAAAGTGCGCTTCAAAGGGCGAGACGCGACCTGGCTTAGCCAGATGGCCGGGGGAGCCGGAGGACAAAGGAACTTTGTGTCAGAGATGTGGCGATAATGATGGGGCACCCGAAGAGCGCACTGTGACACCCTGCCCTGGATCCGAGCAGGGATAGTAGGACGGGAGACATGTCAAACAAGCCCCTGAGAACGAAGACCAAACAGCCCACGCTCGACGAATACGCTAAAACGCCTCCCGGCCCAGACGGAGCCAAAAACAAAGATAAAACGCAAGCCAAGGAAATGGCCGCCGGGGGTGCGAACCATGATGTCCTCGCTGCCATCGCAGACCTGAAAGCGACCTGGGAGACCAAGCTCCAGCTCGCTGTGGCTGAACTGAAGACCGCAATGGAACTCCAGGTTGGGGCAGTACAGGAGGACGTGAACCTCCTAAGGCAGGACGTGCGTACTCTGGCTGAGCGCACGGAGACCTTAGAAAAAGAAATGGGCCCTACCGCGGCGGACTGCGCTGTGCATAAGCGTGAACTCCATGCCCTGGTGCAACGCGTGGGCAATTTGGAGAGTAGGGCGGAGGAGGCAGAAGGACGCGCCCGGAGGAACAACATTCGTATTGTGGGCCTACCGGAGGGAACCGAGGGCCATAATCCAACGGAATTTATCGAAAACATGTTACTGCAGGAGATCACGGGAGGCACTCTGTCGCAGGGTTTTGCGGTTGAGAGAGCGCACAGGGCCTTAACTAGGAAGCCGCCGCCGGGAAATCCGCCCAGGCCAGTGATAGCCAAGATCCTTAATTACCGGGACCGAGAAAGGATCCTTGAACACTTCCGCAAGGGAGGCACAATACAACGAGGAGCGGCGAACATAACTGCCTATCCCGATTACACCCTGCAGGTACAGCGCAGTCGTATGAACTTTGGATCGGTGAAGAGGAGATTGCGGGAAGCGGGGCTTAAATACATGTTGCTCTATCCGGCCAAACTGAAGGTCTTCTTTCAGGGCAAGCTGCTGTTCTTTGTCACCCCGGAGGATGCCATGGAGTGGTTGGATGCACAAAACTGCCCTCAGGAGTCAGATGTTCAGACGGCCGTTGGAAAATAAAAGACGAGATAAGTAACGCTGTAGGCCCGGTCGGGTCACGAACATTGAGACTTGAATATAGTCACTGAACTCGCTGGAGAACATGCGCGCGTCAATGGTTATGAAACATGGTCCGTAAGCACGGACATGGTTGCGAAGTAGAGGAGCCTCCTGAAGCCGCTCTTTACACCCCCTTTTTTGTGTTTAGTTTAGTCACTGTTAGTGGGGTGACACCCTGTCGGGTTCTCTATTTGGGTTTTCCAAGGAGGACCGAACACAGGGATGCCTGAGATCCAGGGATGGAGCTGGGCAGTTGTTTGGGGTAGGGGTTTGGGGGGGTGTTTTAGTTTTTGTATGAGCCTGGGGGTGAAACCGGGATTGGGTGTTCGCAAAGTGGGGAGGGATTGCCTCGGACGGGGGGAGCAAACTACTGATAGGCCATGGGAGACCTCAGGATATTAACGTGGAACGTTAGAGGGCTTAACAGTTATCTTAAGCGAAATAAAGTCATGTTGTATCTTAAGAGGCAGAAGATAGACGTAGCCCTGCTACAGGAGACACATCTAAAGCGAGAGAAACTGGAGCTGGTAGGGAGGAAGTGGAAAGGAACAGTGGTAGGATCAACGTACTCCGCCTATGCCAGAGGAGTGCTGGTGTGGGTGGCGCCACACGTCCCATTTAAGCTAATTGAGGAGGTTGTAGAGGAGGATGGGAGGTTGGTTATGGTGAGGGGGCTGGTAGAGAACAAAGTAGTGTGCATTGTAAACACATACGCGCCTAACCAGGAAACGGCGACATTTTTTAGGACGCTGTGCACCAAGCTCAGTGTCGGGATGGGGGGAACGGTGATATGGGGTGGCGACTTTAATTGTGTGTTGAATCCCAGGGAGGATAGGTCGGATGACAAGATGGCTAAGCCCAGCCCGGCGGCTAAGGTATTGCAGACGCTGCTGGCGGATTTTGGCCTGGTAGATGTGTGGAGAGCGAAACACCCGGGCGTGAGGCAATACTCACACTATTCGGCTCCGCATCTACTGCACACGAGGCTTGATTACTTTTTCGCTACGCCAGACATAGTCGCGGAGTGCGAACATATAGACTACAGGGCGAGAGTCCTCTCTGACCACTCGCCCCTGGTCATGCGATGGCAGCTGTATTCCCCACGAGCGCGTATACCAACATGGCGCCTCAGGGCGGAGGCGCTTAAGGACCCTGCCTTCAGAGAGGATATGAGGGAGGAGATATCTGCTTATTTTGAGGTGAATAAAGGGAGTGTTAAGTCGGCTGGCACCTTATGGGAGGCCTTTAAGGTCGTAATGCGGGGGATCGCCATTGCGAAGTCTAAGGGATTGATGGGGGGAGTCCTGGCGGATCTGCATAGAGCTGAGACTGAGCTGGAAGAGGAGTTGAAAGGTGGTGGGACAGATGCGGAGGCGGTCTCCAAATTGCAACAGGAGTGTGCGGAACATTGGGATAGGCTCTGTAATTTGAACTATAGAAAGTATATCGAGAGAGTGCATGCGGGGGGAGATAAAACGGGCCGACTCTTAGCTTGGCTGTACAAGAGTGAGACCCCACGATCCCCGATCAGATTGGTAACCAATGAAAGATGGGAGGAGGTAGACACCCAAGAAGGCGTGAACAGGGCATTCGTGGAATACTATAAGGTTTTATACGAAGACTGTGAAGGGGGCAGCCAGGAGGAAATAGACGAAGTGCTGGAAGATATAGGCTTGCCTAAGGTCAGCGATGAGGAGCGAGAGGAGCTGGATGCTCCAATCACCCTGGAAGAGCTGAAGGAGATTGTGAGACAGTTGCCCACTAGCAAGGCCCCAGGGGCAGATAGGTTCCCCAGTGAATTTTATAAAGTGTATGCGGAGGAAGTGCTCCCGCCCATGCTGGAAATGCTCAACGAAGCGTACGAGATGGGACGGTTGCCGGAGTCACTTAGAGAGGCGATTATAATACCGCTCCCCAAGCCAAATAAACCGGGACATGATTGTGGCTCCTACAGGCCCCTGTCGATGCTGAACCAAGATAGCAAGATCCTGACAGCTGTCCTGGCTACTAGAATGCGTAGAGTGATCAGCAAGTTGATCCACCCTGACCAGACGGGCTACGTCCCTAATAGGAACATTACTCACAACCACAGACGCCTTCACAGGGTGGTCGAGTGGGGTTGTAGTGATGACGGCGAAATGGCAATAGTGGCATTGGACGCGGTTAAAGCGTTCGACTCTGTTCGGTGGCCTTGGTTGCTGGCGGCTCTGAGATGGTACGGGATGGGACCAGGTTACGTTAGGTGGGCCGAGATGTTATACAGTGCTCCACTAGCCAGGGTCCGCACGGGTGCAGTGGTGTCAGAGAGATGGCAGCTGTGCAGAGGCACTAGGCAGGGGTGCCCCTGGTCCCCAATGTTGTACATCCTGGCCCTAGAACCCTTAGCGATTTACCTCCGGCAGCAATATGACCTGGTCGGCATCGATGTAAGAGGAGAGTGTCACCTTATATCCCTGTATGCAGATGATATGCTGCTATACCTAAGATACCCAGAAGAAAATTTGCAGTTTGTCTTAGAGGTGATGGGGAGGTATGCCTGGTTGTCCGGTATAGCGGTAAACCCCCAGAAATCCATTCTATTTCCGCTAGGGGGCTATGTGGGGACTCCGGTAGACAGGTTGCCAGTGTTGCAGATCCCGTGGGCAACGAGATCCTTTAGATACTTGGGAATTGACGTGTATCACACGACTGTGGAAGAGCACAAGCATAACACTGAACTTGCTGTGGGGAAGATCGAGAAATGCATGAGGTTCTGGGAAAGATTGCCACTGGCGATGATGGGTCGGGGAGCTATGCTTAAAATGGTGGTACTGCCCAGGCTTCTGCATTATTTTAACAACATCCCATACATGATTCCTGGGAAGTTTTTTGTGAGGCTACATAGTATTTGCAGAGAATTCCTGTGGCACGGCACGCGCAACAGAGTTGCACTGTGGAAGCTGCAGAACTTCTACGAGAAGGGCGGAGTCAAACTGCCGAACTTTGAGGCCTATTATGTGGCAGCGCAGCTACAATATGTGTCCAGGTGGCTCTCTGACGACGAGACCCCTGAACACAGGCTGTTTGGGAGGGATTGCTCCCCGTTTTATCTGCGAGAGGTGATCTGGGTGACTAATGCATGCATGAAGGAGCGGCCTAGAATGCTAGCTTTGGGATGGAACATGTGGAAACGGGCCTGCAGGATGATGGGTAACCCTTTGCCGTGTGTGTCGCAGTTCCCATTGGTTGCACTGGCGAAGGGAGATGGACAGCTCAGAGTAATCATCCGGATATACTGGGAGTCAGTGGGGTTGGTCACCATGGGAGATATTTGGCAGGATGGGACCATTTTGGAGTTCGAAGAATTAGAGGCAGGGTCGGGATTGCACAGGGGTCAATATATGACATATCACAGGATAGTGCAGGAGATCCGGAATAGGTGGCCCGAAACTACCCTGGCCGATGAACCGGACGCCACGGTGGAGATACTATATGACACATCGGAGGGCGGGCATGAGGTCTCTAGGTTGTACGAGATGTTGATGACGAAGGTTGGGAGCGATTTAGTGCACTTGAGACTGGAATGGGAAACAGAGATGGGGGCCCCGATGGCAGACGGGTTGTGGGAGCGAGCCCTGGGGTACCATAAAAGAGTATCGAGAAACGCCAGGTTTAAGCAAATACAGCTTTACATAACGCACAGGGCATACATGACCCCCCTGAGAATATCCAAATTTCGGGATGTTGGACGCCAGGCGTGCCCCAAGTGTGACGAGGAGAATGCAGCCATGATACACATGTTCTGGGCGTGCCCAGTAATTGCAGGCTATTGGGGTGAAGTGGCGCAGAAGCTGGCAGGAAAGGGTGTCACGCTCAAAGTGGATTCGGCCTGGGCCTGCTTATTGGGGGGATATCCCAGAGCGCGTAAACTTAGACATGTCGAGAAATTGAAAGACTTGGCTTATGTGCTTGCTAAACGTAGGATTGCCATGGGATGGAAGGAGTGTCATAAGCCACGAATGGAGGTCTGGTGGAGGGATCTCCAGAAATGGGCGGAGGCCGAGACGGCTGTGTGGCGGGAAACCAGTATTGCAGGGGAGGAGGAGGAAATGTGCTCCCTCGCGGCTTGGAAATTGTTGATAGCTGAACTGTTCGGAACGGGGTCGGCTCCAACTGAATCTGAGAGCGATGACGCCCCCCCGTTCACAGCGGATACCGATGGCAAACACCATACAGGCTCATAGGGGGGAGGGATGGGGATTGCAGTGCTTTTTGTTGTTAAATGTGTTTATTTATGTTCAGTTGTATTGTTGTTTGGTTTATATACAAAATAAAAATATATTTAAAAAAAAAAAAACAATTAATTATAAATCATATTTAAAATGTTATCATTCATTCCTATATTCCATAACCTTCGAGGAATACTATACAAACGAACATTACACATTTAAAATACATACATAGATTTCAAGAAGTCAACATTAATTAAGTAATAAGCCCCTCGCCACAGGGGCATTACCGAGTCAGGTAATGCCCCGGGGCCCCTTAACGATGGCCCCCAGGGCATTACCTGACTCGGTAATGCCCCTGCAGAAAGTGGCTTATTGCTATTAGTACTCAGGCCTACAGGACCGGGGTACGGTACTAAGAGCATTGTTATTCTGTTCCGAAACGCTCTGGCGTTTCAGAACAGGGAAGGGAAAACGGAGTCCATTTTCCATTTCAATGGCGGCCATTCATACGCAATGGAAAAAGGCAAACAAATGAAATGGCCACCATGGAAAGGGAGAAGGGACTACAAGTAGTCCGTTCTCCCTTTCCATGGCGGCCATTGAAAAAATAAGACAAATGTAAACAAAGAAAATGGCCACCATGGAAAGGAGAGAAGGGACTAGATGCAGTTCCTTCTTCTTTTCCATGACGGCCTGTCACGGATTGGGAGCAGACGCGCTGGGGACAGAAGTTTTGCCGGCACGTTCGCTCCCGAAATGGACCAAAAAGGAGGTAAGTGGGGTTGGGAGGGTGGGGAGGGGATTGTTTGGATTAGGGGTGTGGGGGGAGGGAAAATACTTACCTGAATCCCCGGTGTGGGAAAATGGCAGCCTCCAGCCGTGTGGTGGCTCGGAGCGGGGGTTACCTCATTGGGTAAGGGGCTGCCACAACCCTCCGCTGGGGAGAAAGGAAAGGAATGTTGGGAGAGGGATTCCCGTTCGGGTGCAGCCCTAGCAAGGGCCAATCAGATTGATTGTTACAATCTGATTGCCCCTCGCCGGGTAGTAATAGACAGCAAAGGTACAAACATTCAAATTGTAAAAGGACTTCAGAACAATAATGGCAGAAATGCAGCCACCCAGAGCAATCACATTCCTGTAATTTGTGATTCAATAGTAATTAAGAAAAAATATAGGGACAAAATTAATGAAACATTATGGCCCCACATCAGCCTGACCCAAAAGAGGTTTCCTGCAAAATCAAAATGAAGGTTTACCTCATTTAAAAAAAGGCTAAGTTGAATCTGCCGAAAGTGTGGGTAAACAGTAACCCAGTGTTTTAACGTTTCCAGACAATCCGTCTGGTTGCAGAAACGACAATTCGTTGAGACACCCAAAACCTTAAAAGATGTGGAATGTTTCATCCATTCCCTCATGGCAAATTGGTTTAATCTAAATCACATATACAGTGCCCGTGCCTTGCTACAAGGAAAAGGTGTTCAGTACATAGGAAAAGAATCCCTCTTTTGAGGGAATTCTAGCATATTCCATTAATCAACTGTAAATCCCTATCGGCTCTACAGTCACCAGCCAATCATATCTGAAAGGTTTGTATTTAATGGTATATGGTAAAAAAACACAGGTTTGGCAGAAAAAGTCACAAAACCACAGCGCTTGTATGAATAAATATTAAGAGTGCACATAGCCTGGAGGTGCCTGAGAGGTGTGGGAGTACTGCCAAGTACAACCCACTATTGTGGAAACAATTAGAGCACAGGCAATTCTCAGTCGCACTGCGCCCAAGAGTGCAATATAGGCATGTGTTGCAAGTAATTGAAGAGAGATGTGGTTATAAGACCGATGGATTTATTTGCAAAGTAGCCTGACACGTGTTTCGAGTCTAAACCGACTCTTCATCCGAGGCTGTAAATGGGAGATGGGACCTAAGATAAATTGAATGAAGGACAGTGCCAGAAAACTCTCTCACGGCTTCGCAATTGCGGTAATTTCAGCACAGCAGGAAAAGCCAAAGTGATGTGAAAGGAAGCAGCCCGATTAATGGTACATGGACGACTAATTAATTCTACTTCAGTAGAACCTATCTCATAGAGAAGAGAGCACATCTTCAATTTATACAGGTTGACAGATTTCGAGGAAAAGGCCAACACAATTATACTAGAGTCAACATGGAGTGAATTACAATATGGATACATACATTTGGCAAAATGTAAAAGCTGTCTCCATCGGTATCTAGCCTGTAAGGAAATAAGTCCCAGCTCATGTCTAATAATGGCATTAGGCACAGCACTTGAAAATCAAAAGATCTCTTTCCAGCCAAGACCCTGAAGACTATTCAGGTATTAGCCTTACTCCAATAAAGACATATCCAATCCATACAACAGTATGGGCTCAATCTTCGTCAGCTAGTATTTTAGGGCTGGAATAATAGAGAATTTACACAACCTAGAATATAGAAATTTCATATGAGACCGAAGAGGCCGAAGTTTTACTTCCAGAGAAGCCTTACCCATACTGATAGAAGAAGAATTACTGAGATTGGAACACAAATATCTCAATGCAGGAACACGTCCAATCTCTCAAAACACAAAGCCCAATGCATTGTTTTTTCTTCATGAGACTTTGAAATATAACAATCTTAGATTGTATGGCATTAGCATGCAAGTTATTTGCTACAGCGTATTTCAAAAAAAGATTTAGTTTTACTTGCAGCCCCATAGCGGTCCTATCAAAAAATATGACATCATCAGCAAAGGCTAACCAATGTAGTCTAAGCCTACCCAGCCTCACTGGTGAGATGTTCAGGGCACTCCACAGCTGTCATGATGCCTACCCCCGGGCATCCGGATCAAGCCCATCAGCCCCGGCAGCAGGCATCCAGGTATTTAATAAAACCCCAGCAGCCCTGGCTGTGGGCTGTCTTGGTTCAGTCCTGGCGCCCTAGGCGCCCTAGGCGCCAGGCTCATAATAGAAATCAGTCCTGGCGCCATAGGCGCCAGGCTCAGACATTACTTGCCTCATGCAGACCATGCTGCAAATGAATCCAAGCCATTGTGAGACCTGGATGGGACTATTTTTCTACAGGGACTATTTTTTACTCGGGTGTGGTTCTAGGGACTTCTTACCTGGAACTACTTTGGAGGCGATTTAAACCACGCCCGAACAGCAGCACATGCTTCGTGTTATTCTGCATTCAGCAGCGTAACGCTCACCGTGCCTGCAGTCAGCATCCAGTCTTCAGCCACGCCCGTCTCGAATCCAGAGCTCCTAGCAATAAAAGAAAGAAGATGGAAAGGTTAGAAAACAGATATTATTTCAATCCTTACCTGAATTCCGGATCCATCACGTCTTCGAACTTGAAAAGGACATTATTCTACACGCGTCGCATCGCCAGCTGCAGCGCCGCGCCATACTCACCAGTCCTCACAGCATTTTTCGATCCGGCGCAGCCGCCATCATTTTCTCTGCCGAATTCCACCATCTAGGGGACAAAAGAAACATAAGGTGAGCCGAGAGAGCCAACAAATACAACCTCTCCACCATAGACTTACCTGATTAACAACCAGAGGCATTATTCTGTAACAAACCGCAACTTCTTATGCCGCACCTGTAAGGAGAGAGAAACCAGCAATTTAAACACATGCATCTTTTGCCGGACAGTGTTGTGTAATACAGACTCTTACCTCAACACCATCAGCTGCCACAAGACAATCTTCCCTTGGACCCAGCTGCAACACAAGAAAGGAATGTACAAGAGTGAACATCGGACATATTGAACTCTTTGAACTGTATACTTACGGGTTCTCGCCTGGAACCTCAGAGTCAATATTCATCCGGAACTCTTCCAACGCCCTCAAACTAGTGAAGTAACTGGTATCTACGTGCCCCTGCATTCCACGCAGGATGGAGAGCTCATCATTTACAAACATAAGGAGAATATTTCTACGGATCAAGCAGACGAGATTAGGCAGTCCAGTCCAGTCAGTCATCTCTGCACTACGCTTCACGTTGGAGGAGGTCGCAGCTGTCCGGGTCCGATTGACGCCCCTGTGGGAGCCAGGTGAGCGTAACAACAGCTCATCAATGTCACTAAGATATAAATGAAGGAGTGTGGGTGGCAATAAACAGCCTTCCTTAACCCCAACATACTTGGCAATATATCTCATTAGAGCCCCTTCCTCTGAACGTCTAATCTTAAATGAGGTACTCTGATGATGTAGCTGTACAGGTTTCGGGGAAATATTGTACCTCAATGATTCGTTCCTCAGGATAGGCCTTATCACACAGTCAAAAGCAGATGACATATCCAAAGATGCCATATATATTGAGCCAGATTGGCTATGTTTCACAGTATTTCAAAGATGAGTCTGCACAGTAGCATTTAGAGGAGCCCCCATACCTTCCTAAAGCCCACTTGAAAGCGCAACAGCACAGCTGGTTGTTGCATAGCAGTCTGCGGATCCTTCAGCAGCAAGAATGCAGAAACCTTGGAAGAGCCATCAGTAAGAGCTACAGGCCTCTAATTCCCAGCATCAGAAGGATCAGCCTTTTTGAAAATAGGAATGATAAGTGATTGGGCCCAAGAAGTTGGAATACAATTAAACTCAAAAATGTGATTGAATTTGATTTTCAAAATAGAGGCCCAAAGGAAAAGCGCATTGTTCAGAATAAGAGGTGGAATACCATCTGGACCAAAAGCCTTCAACTATTTTAATTTAGATATGGCCCATACAATGCCTTCCTCCTTCCATGGCCACACAGCCTGAATAGAGGGACCGTCAAAACGGATCATGTAAAACAGAGAATGCCTGCGGCAATTGATATTTGTCTTCAAAGAACTAAACCCAAGATTCCTCAGAAACTGAAGATTCCAAGGTACAACGGGAGGTACCAGTAGTTTTATTAATAATGGACCAGAATGGCCCCGCCTTATTGTCGCAGAGATGTTTAAGCATTAACTGACTATCCCTGATCAACCCTCAAAGATTTTACCAGATTCTTATGAATCTGACAAATCATATTTTTTTTCCATCACATATTGCTGATCGGACAGTCCCTGCCTCTGCAATTGATTAATACGCCTCTTCTTGCACCACTTTGAAGCAGTAATTTTCGCATTGAAGTTATGAACAAACTGTTTACCGGAATCTTCAGTACATAGGCCAGCCATGCGTTTTAAACAGAACATGACAATCTCAGTCAGTATACCATCCCTCTCCATAGCAAACCAATCAAAATCACACAGGACCACAGTGCCCTCTATCTCCTCCCTCAGAAGATAAGTAAACTTTGCACTTAATCTTGAATTCTATTTAAGCGTGGCACCCGGTCTATCAAAGGAAAAACAGGAGAGAGATGGATTGATTCAAATGCACTGCGACTGTAAAATAAAATATGAAGTCCAACATCAGATGATTTCCGAATCAAGGATCCCGGAGATTCACGAGTCCACATTTCCATTCACATTAGAGGATGCATAAAAAATATCAATCCTTGAGGACAGATTTCCCCTGTACCATGTATAAATTAATTGGATGCTCATCAGAGGTTACAACCTCCAATTGTGCTAAATCCCATTCTGATAGGAATTGATCGCAGGCCATACCTTGTTGGACACTAATTGGAGCAGAAAAAGAAGACATATTCCTTGAATTCCGCTTAGATCCCTCTGCACAATCACAGTTGTAGTCACCCCCTACAATTATTAAACACTCAGAACCTGCAATCACCCATTTCTCAAAACATTCCGAGAGATTCTGATGGAATCCCTCAATGTTGCACCTTGCAGGGTTCCAATAGACATTAACAAGCAGTACAGCCCATTTCCTATCTATGGAGACAACACGAACAGCCAAACAGCCAACTAAAGAGTGGACCAAATCCATTGACACTTTTAGGTTTAAATCAATGGTGATGGCCAAACCACAGCTTGGTCGACCGATGTCGGGACTAGTAAAGGTCAAAAATCCACTGAGATCAAAAAGAGGGGTGACCATTGTCTCCTGGAGCATAAGAATACCACAATTGTTCACAGTATGAGGGTTGTAAAACCATATTTTAAGATGTCGAAGGCCACAAACATTCCACGACAGAACACCAACTGACTCAAGGTTAGGATTGCATCAAGACCTGCTTAATAGCAGAAAATGTTTTCAAACCTGACTCAACCCAAGACCAATCCTGTGCCTCTTTAAACAGCCCGATAATTAGACCGAGTCCACTGGAAAAGAAACCTTATTGTTAGTATTCAGTTCTTTAAATCCTTCCTTAGCCCCCTGTATACAATATGATACAAATTCATCAGCATCCCCCATGGAACTAATAGGATGTAAATTGAAACCAAGGATCTGTAAGTTACATCGCCACTCCCATACAAGGTTAGCAATTATAAAAGATTGGAACTCGCAAAACATACGATTATTATTAGTTGGCGGCAAAGTGATCCACTCAATGTCATCAGAATGCAAGGATCTTAAAGCAGAAATCATTTTAAAAATTTCCAACAATTCAGACCTATTCAGTCTTGCCTCTCCATTCATCTTTAGATCACTTCCCCACCCTGTGATCTTAGAAATATAGCGCTCCGGAATTAAGTGAGGAGGATCCTTGCATTGTGAAGTTCCCAAAGAAGTGCCAGTCCCTTCCATACCCACCAAAAGGGAAGAAGCAATGACCCCTGAAGCTTCTGAGGCCAATAGGACAGAGGTCACATTTGTACCAGGACAGCACAGTCCTCTATTGTCATTAGTTTTCAAAGACCCAGCCCTAGTATTTTTAACCTTCGAGGTTGATAGTACAAAAGAGGGTCATTTTAGTTTGAAGAGTCCAAGCTGCCTTGGTGCTAGATACAGATGGTGTGGAAAGAGGCTCTGATAACATAGTAATACCGGTAGGAATAATTAAACCCATTTTATTTGAGGCACATGGGGCACAAATATCAGGAGCTCAGGGTGGGGATGTAGGGAGGCAGAGGAACTGTGGAGCCCCTGGTCCTCACCACATGGGATGAGACATGCACCACAGTGCTGGACATGGAGGGCATCGAGGGAGTCGGAGGTGCAGAGGCGGGTGCCAGCAGCCAGGAGGCAGGCCGTGAGTCAACCCCCGCCAGCACATGTGCATGCAGCAATGACAGCCTAGCGCAAGATGGCCCAGCGGACGGACCCAGGACCAGGGAATGGCAACAGGGTCCAGTAAGTGGGTGCCACATCAGCCACCTACCACACCAGCCATGTGCCAGTGCACCAAGGCCACCCCTGTGAGTCAGAGCAGTGAGGAGGGGAGCCAAGGGACCCATCCAAGTGCTATGCACCACACACCCATGCTGGCAGCACAGCAGTGCCCCATAGGGAACTTCCAGGGATGTGTAGCAAGCCACTGCTCCCCAATTAGAGGGGCACTCAAGCAGGAGGCGTGGGTGTATGGTGAATAGATGCATGCATGGTAGAGAAGAGCTGACCCAGCACGGACCCCTTGCTATCCCCACACACAGGCCAAAGATCAACTGGTGCTGTGACACACAACCATATCCACATCCGTGCCCATCATTGTGAACCCACATGCAAACAGCTCTGACCAACCATGCCCATCAGCCTAATTGTCCTTGGTCCTACTCAGCACCATGTAATGAATGTCTTGCTTGCCAAAACACGCAGGGGAATGAAACCTGACAACATCTCCTATGTCCCCTACAGGCACTCAGAAACCACCAGTACCACCATCACCACCACCCATCAAAGGGGCATACAGGCCACACAAAGGTGGAAGTCCTGCCATGACACACTGAATTACAGCAGGACCAGGCCCACTCCCCCCGACAGCCCACCAAGAGCATAGCTGCACCTACGCCCGTAGCTGTGGACCCCTCCACAGATGCCATGCCACCTAGCAAAGTGACTGTGGAAACACACAGAGACGGCAGCCTGGTCAGGCTGGAGTGAGGTAAAGAGGCCACGGACATAGTCAATGGTGTGACACCAATTGCCCTGTGTGGCCATGGCGTGCAGCTGGTGGTGGGTGGGGGGATGGAGAGTTGAGGAGTTGATGGTGGGCGGGTGGACAGAGTGTTGGGGACTTGGTGGTGGGAGGGGGGATAGAGTGTTGGGGAGTTAGTGGTGGAAGGGGATAGGGGGGATAGTTAGTGCACAATATTTCATAAACAATGTTGAACTTCAACAATGCGAGGGCATTCCTGATTGTGTACATGTGCAGATAATTCAGAGTGGTGGAAGTTGCTTGATACAGGCTACTGTTCTAGAAAGAATTGGCTGTTAGTGCCGGACGGGTCAGTCTACAATCCCTCATGTCATCCCACGGAGTGGCTGCTCTGGCACCTGCCTCATGCATTTCATCTGCGTCTTCCTCTGGTTGTGGCATGTCCACATCTGGGGGTAGTAGCACATTCCTCCACAGGCAGATGTTAAGTAGCATTGCGCACAGTAGCACAACTTTGTCAGGGGCGTACATTAGGGCTCCACCAGCACGATCTAGGCATCAAAATCGTACCTTGAAAAGTCTGAAGGTGCGCTCAATGCTGTAGGTATGGTTGCAGGTGGTCTCATTTGGTGTATGTGGGTCACGCACAGGGGTCATCAGCCACGCCACCTGCGGATAACCAGGGTCACCTGCAGATGCACAGATATTAGTCACTGTGTCATACTTGGGGGTGGTCTCACACAGTATCAGGGCAATGTTCATCATGTGCATGCATGTGTTCGACCCACCCATGCCATGTGTTTGTGTGATGTCTGTGCAGCCTTTGTCATTGGTGTGATGCATTCCTTTGCCTGCACATGCACCCTGTGCCGTTATGGCAGTAGTTCAGTGGTGTGTCCTTTGTGACTCTCTTGCAGCTGTGTGCTGCTCTCATTCATGGGGCATGCTGGGTTGCCTGTTGGCCAACCCTACTCTTCTAGGGGCAGTGCGTCAACATTCCCAGGTGTCTGCACTTGAGCACATGGCTGTGGCACTAGCTGTCCTCCTGTTGGGTGCTGGTGGGTGGTTGTTCACTGTGCCTCATTCCTGATGCATTCTGGTACATGTGGTCATGTGTGTTGTAATTGCTGTGGTATGTGTACATGAGCATGTGTGTCCAGATGTGTCCAATGTGTGCATGCTCCCTTGGCTATCCCCTGACGTTGGTGCAGGTGCTGGCCGGGTGTTGCTGGTGCATTCACTTGTCATGCCATGCTTCGTGGTAGCATTAACATCCCTCAAATTATGGTCAGGTGCTTCACTGTGCATATGTTGTGGGGATTGTACTCACCCACTAACCACGACCGTTGTCCTCTGTGCCTCTCCATGTACCCTGGCATTGTGCTGTTGCATAGGACCATGGAGTCATGGGTGGAACCTGCTAGGGGCACAGCAGTGGGTGATGATGAGGTCAGGGTTGTAGGTCACCTGCACATTGAGGAAGTGGTAGTTAGTCCGTTTCCTGTATATGGCCTCATGGGCCTGGGGTGCCACCAACATCACATGGGTTCAGTCAATGGCTGCAAAGGCATTAGGCAGTTGGGCGGTGGCATAGACCCTTGCCTTCATGTCTTTGAGCTCGGCCTGGGTGGTGGGCAGTGCAATATCAGTTGCTCATATGCCGCCAGAGGTATTCCAGCACCTCTGTCACGACTGCACAGAATGTGGGCTGTGCCATTCCGTGCATCATGGCCACAGAGTTCTGGTAGGTACCTTTTCCCAGGAACTGCAGGACTGCCACCAGCCTGACCAGTGGGGGCACTGCTGTGTGGATGTTTAACCTGCTCCCTACAACTTCCTGGATTGTGGCCAGCAGTTTGGTGATGGCCTGCCTGTTGTGGTGGTACAGGGTGAGAAACTGGGTGTCGGTGAAGGCCCAGGGTGCTCACCTTGCTTGGCCACTTCTCCTACTCCTCCTCCTATCCCCCCTGTGCTTCGGCTCCCTGTGCCCTGACCTGGTTGTGCTGCATCTCAAGATCCAGGCACAGCATGAGCAGCTGCTTGTCCCAGCTCGCAGCAAATAATGCCAGCATGGTATTGGAAACAGTGTTTGGGGTAGGGGTGTGCCTTATGTATCCCTTAGGTGTGCATTGTGTGCACCTGTGGCTTCATTTCTGGCACCTCTGTTCATTTACATCCAGCTGGAGGCTGGAGGTAATTCTCAGCTATATTAACACCAGATTCCGGCGCTATTACCACCATACATGGACTTGGGATACAGCTGTAGTTGCGCTTTGTGTTGTCGGCACTATTAGCGCTGTCATAGCGCCGGCTATGTTAGCGCCTGGTTCATTTTGTGGCTTTTTGCGCCGACTCGTGATCCGGCGGAGCGACATTGACGGCACTAATTCTGTTACTACTGGATTTAAGGGCTCCAGCCCTACTCGTGATGAGGCCCTTTGTCTAGAGGGAGGAACGAGTAGAGAGAAAGGACAAGCAGTAGGCATGAGCAGTAGTCAAGTTTGCTGAGCATGAGGGCAGACATTAGAGTTTTTGTAGAGTGGTTAGTGAGAAATGGGCCCATTTTCTGAATGTGGAGGAGGTTAATACGAGCCTCAGAAGCCGTGATTAACTGTTTCAGTCAGAGGTTTCTATCGAAGAGGACCCCAAGGTTTCAAGCCTGTGGCGAGGGAGTAAGAAGGTCAGGCGGGAAGGAGATAGGAGAGGGTAGGGATGGCATTGGAAGCCGGGAGAAAGTGGACTTCCTGTTCAGCATGAGGCAGATGATCTCCATTCAGTGATGAACTGCACTGAGACCATTGGTTATCCATTCTGAGATCGCTGGGGCGCAGGAAGGAAAGGAGAAACTTATGGGAGTGTTATCAGCAAAGAGGTGATACTGAAAGGCAAGGGAGGAGATAAGTCTTCCCAGGTAGGAGGTATAGATTGTCAATAGCAGAGGTCCAAGAACTGATACTTGGGGGACACTGTCAGGGAGAGGGGTGGGATCAGGGGTTTGGGAGTTCCGGAAGATGTCATAGCATCACCCTTCAAGGTAGAAGGTGATCCTGGCAAGAGCACATTTTCCAAAACCCAATGTCTTGCAGAGATAGGAGGAGAGAGGAGTGGCTGACAGTGTCGAACATGGTAGAGAAGTCTAAAAGGTTGAGCTTGGAAGAGAGTTTGCAAAGGTGAGCATCAGAGAGGACGTTGGAGACATGCATGCATGCAGTCTCTGTGGAGAGTTCAGTATGGAAGCTAGATTTAAGTGGAGCTCCAAGACCATTGTCCTCAAGGAATTTATTGATTGCGATGAAGATCATCCATTTAAGGACCTTTGAATAATGACATAGAGGGGAAACTATGCAATAGTTTGCTGGGAATTTTGGACCAGCAGAGGGTTTTTTCAAACGGGATCAAACTGTTTGATTTGATTTGATCTGAGGATTTATATAGTACACCATGTGGAGTCAACCACATCGAGGCGCAGGTTTTCATGAAACATTTTCCAATGACCGAAACCAAGTGACCTCCAGAGTTGAACACATATTGCTTAAAGAGGTAGGGTTTTAAGGCTTTCCTGAAAGGTACTTGAGAAATAAGTCTCTGTAAGAATAATAGTAATGAATGCCAGACCCAGGGGCCATAGACAGAGAATCGTCTATTGCCTCTGTGAACACAGCGGGACGGTGGGAGTGTCAAAAGATACTTATGAGCCGAACGAAGGGAATGAGTCGGCTAGTAGTATGAAATTGTGCTAGCTAGATAAGCAGGCACAAGACCATGAAGACACTTAAAGAATAGGCATAGGATATTGACATCTATCCTCTGTTTTACAGTTAGCCAGTGGATGGATATCCGACGGGTTAAAATAGAAGCTGTTTTGGGTAGCTTAAATGTCAGTCTAACTGCTGACTTTGTAGACGATGAAGCTGCTTTAAGGAGGCCGGCTAAGAGCCCGATCACATAATACTCTAGTAATAGAATGGAATAAAATGGAAAAATGTGATTATTGAGGTGACATTGGGTGGTGTTATTTACAGGCATCATTTTTTATTGTGAATTGGATGAAATTCGGCACACAATTGGGGTGATAGTGGTAGTTCTTACACACGCTGAGTGCTCATTATTTCAAGTCCTCCTGGAGCCGTTTGAGCCAGCAGGTGGCAGGTAAGCCTCGTTTTTATGAGGTTCATGTTGTACGGGCAGGGGTGTTGCTAGGTCTGGAAAAGACCCAGGGCTACGCTAATGTCGGCATGGTCGGGACTGGGGGCTAGCTAGCCTTTTGGTTTTAGCTCCTGAGATTCTATCCGGGGCTACAACCAAAAGACCAGGGGCTATAGCCCCCTTAGCCCCTCCCTAGCAATGCCTGTGTGTACGGGTAAGAGGTGTAGGAATTACAATCCTTCTTCTTCTTCTTGTCCCTGTATCTTTTTGCCAATAGGTGGGCCATTTCTCAAGAGGACCAGTCAACAGTGAATGATTGCAAACAGTAACCAAGGACTAGAACCCAATTGTTGAGGTATAAATCTTAGTTATGGCATTAAGTGAAGTATAAATTGTTTGTTGATGTATTCAATCGTGAATTGAGATAGATACAGAGCAAATATTCTAATGTTAGCCATATGTTTTTCTTGTAGACAATTTTGAGTACAATATGATGTGAGGGTTGGGGCATATTGTGTTACCCATCTGTGACCTAAAGAAGGCCGGAGCAGCAATGGACCGCATTTGAGGGCTCATATATTCTGGCTGAAATACATGTCAGTGACTCTATGTTGTGAAGAAATAGAGACATTGTAAAATTACTAGGTGTACTGTAATGAGGTAATCATATTGTTAGTCTGTGGTCTTGAGTTACACAAAGAGGCTGTATATATATTGTTGGTTGCAACTGTGGGAGTGGTTGTAAATGGTTATTCATGATCTGTTTGGTATGTATGTACTCGTATAAATGAAGTGAGTGACTTCAAATGTGTGAACATTTTTCATTTTTGTATATTGTCTACCGGTGGAAACTATGATGGGAAATAAATACGATTGATTTGTACCTATTGAGATGCACGGTTATAATTAGAGTGTGATCAGTTCTGTCTATTACATCAGGCCTTGATCTGTTTTCATTTTGCAATTGTTATCGCCTGGGTCATCAAGACTTTACCAGCTACCCTTAAATATTTGTAGATAAGAAATGGAAGGACTTTCACACCGAAGATTCGACTTGCAAAAGCAGCCCAAATTCCTCACCTTCATAGAGAAGTGCATATGGAGCCCAAATATGCAGGGAGGAGGGATAGTAAAAGATATACCAGGAAGATGTGTTTGTCCAAACAAAATAAGCTCTGTCTTATTCGGATTCGTCATCATACACTGACCAACTTGGATGGCACATTGTGTTATGTTATGCAGTATCTGGGAGTTGTGAGCATGTGAGTGATAACAAAGAAGATATTTATTGAAAATTGGCCTAAGTGGTTGAATATAATTGTTGAACAACAAAGGGGTTAATGAAGAGCTTTGAGGAACTCCACAATTTAGTGGGATGGGATCTGTGGCGAAACTCACTGTCTTAATGCTTTGAGAGTGATTGGTCAAAAAAGGCCGGAAGAATGTCAATGCGTATTTAAAACTACAAAAGGATTTGATGATCTGGAAAGCAGAATATCCTGATCTACCCTGTTGAATGCTGCGGACAGATCCATCATGATCAACAGTGTCAAGTCACCCTTATCTGCATTTTTCAGATTATCATCACCGCAATTAAGGCAGTTTCCGTTCCATGAAACGGGCGAAAACCAGACTGAAACATCAAGTACATGGAATGTCTCTGCATGAGCCTGCGGTTGAAGTGTTACAACTTTTTCCAAAATGTTTGCTGGCCAAGGCAGTCCTCCCAGCTGAGGATAATTCTGTAGGGATTCCGGGGCCAATGACAACTTTTTTAACAAAGGAGTGACCGTTGACAAGTTCAATGCTAGTGTCACTGATCCTTGATCTAAGGAAAGATTTACACATGTTGTGCACCAAACGCGTGGCATGCATCGTATCAGTATAAACTGGGATTAAATCAAATGTGTGATTCATGGGTTTCAGACTTTGAAGGAGGTACCAAATGGCACCAGTGGACTCTAAAGTAAAATCAAAAGAACTCTCAGCCAATCAGGAATCAGAAATAAGATATTCAGTTTGCAGGATTGGCGTATCTTCTGCTGAATGAGCTCAATTTTGTCTATAACAATGTATTAAAGTCATTAGCTAGGGCAGGCAAAGGGCTAAGACAAGAAACACAGCTTGAAGGATTTCATAATTTAATAATAGCAGAGAACAGTACCTTAGGTGTATTCAAGGTAAAAGAAATATTATTCTGCAAACATTTTGATTCAGTCTTGCAATGGCTTTCTTCTATATATTTAAGGCTGGTGTAGTGCTAGCTATAGCAGCTAAATGCCTGGATTTCCTCCATGCTTGTTCGTTCTGGTGATAATTTTGCGTTAAATTTGCAAGATTTGGAGTGCACTATGGATTAGAAAGTGGTCTAGGTGATTTAAGTTGCAATGCTGTGCGGTTATCACAGATCAGTTTTAATCAATTCATCCCTTTTCCACCCATCCTTTTGAAAGACAATTTACTTGATGTATAAACGCCTTACAAAATGCCCAATAAATATATAAATAAATAAACGTACAGAGACATTACAGCGAGAATCTACAGCAATGGCTGAATCTGCTCCAGAGATCCTTGTTTCGTCTCCAGATCTCATCCAGGCCCTGATTCATAGAATTGTTTGCGTGTAAAAGGGGGATTTGCGTGCCATTCTAGCCACAAATCCCTTTTGACGAATGGGGATTTGCAGGCAGAATGGCACGTCAATCCTCATTTTACACACAAATTCCATGAAATAATTCCATGGCTCAGGGCCTAAGTATTTGACCATTAGGGGAGCAAAAGGGTAAATGGGAGCGCACGTTGGTGCTGCAATGGGTTCTAATATGATTGAAGAGTTGGGGGAGAAATAGTCAAAAGTAGAAGAGGCGAGGGAGACAAATGGTGAACAGAAGGAGGGTCGGGGATGGAGAGAGAGAGGAGGGCTGTGAGAGTGTCCCAAATTTCAGAGGGTTTAGAGGAAAGATAGTGAGAAAAGACATTAGGTGAAAGGGAGGAGGGAAAGACTATTAGATTGGGAGGTGTGAGCAAAGCTTTGAGGGTACATGAACACCTGGTGCCTTCCAGGTTGCTGCTCTTTTTCCCCACTTAGCAAGTCCCACCCACCTGGTGCCTTCCTGCCTGCCGCTCTTTTTCATCACTTAGCAAGCCCCACCCACCTGGTGCCTTCCTGGTTGCCGCTCTTTTCCCTACTTAAGGAGCCCTCCAGCCTCTTTTCCTTTGCAGATGGGGAGCAGGTGCAAGTGGATCTAGGTCACCTGACTTAAGCGCTTCCCACCTTCTTAGCCCTGCCTCTTCCTTCCTGCTATTAACTCTTAGATCAAGGGCGTATCTCGCCTGGGTGTCTGAAAGCAAAGGGCTGACGAAGAAAAGGGCAATTCCTGTTTGGACCTGTTCAGACCAGGAGGACCCAGGGCCCGACTCCCAGCTCAGACAGCAGGTAAGCATGCACCAAAATGTGTTTACTCCCTCTGTCCCCACAGGCCATCCCCAGCCCCTCTGGCCCCCCTGTGATGTTCCCTTGTGTCCCCCTCCATTCTCGCACACAGGTGTTGCCTGTTTTGCTTGATTCTTCTACCCGGCTCCCCCTTGCCCCCTCCAGCCTACTTCTGCAGGAGTCTGTCCTGATACATTCTGGTTTCACCATCACCGTCTTGTGGCCAATGCTGGATTTTACTTTTATGGACTTCATTGATTCACTGTGAATCACCCTTTCTCAACTCTCATGCTGGACTTCCTTTGCATCTTGTACCCATGGTGGCCCTGAATCATGCTGTTCCCATCTTCATCTTGTATCCTGGCTTGCAACATTATTTGTTACTACTGACTTCTTCAATTGTATTCACGCTCTCTCTTGCTTCTCCACTTTGTGTGACTGCTTGCTCTATGTTCTCTCCTCCTCTCCCTTTCTCTATCTCCTCCCCTTACTTTCTTCTATGTACTTACTCTATCAGAATTGTCCGATGACCTAGTATGATAGCAACCTCGTCTGTCTCCTCCCCCCTCACTTTACTTGTCCCTCCCAGCACTATCTGAAATGTCGTCAGGCCTAGTACGATAGTCGCTTGTTTTGTTTATCCCCTCCCTTTCTGCACCCCTCTCCCTTACCTTTATTTTTCTCAGGCTCTAACAGAAATGTCATCAGGCCTAGTACGGTAGTCGCCTGTCTGTTTACATTTCCTTCCCACTCTCCCCCTCCCTTCCTTATCTATGTCTTAGCTCTTGCACTATCTGAAATGTCGTCAGGCCGAGTATGATTGTTCATTTCACATCCTTACTGTTCATGACCTGTAAGAATGTCATTGTATTTTCCCTTGTTCCCTCCCTTGCCTTGAAGCACTTTGAAACACATTGTGTATAGGCACTATATAAATAGACTATAATAGCATATCATATATCATTTGTAGGAGTGATTGCAAATGGAGGATATTAGGTTTGTGAAGTAGGAGGATTTGGCAGAATACAGTGCAGAGGTTATGGCAGCAAGGATAGGGTAGCTGGCTGTACTTTGTACCAGCTTCGTAGGTCATGGTGCATGTTTGTTTTTAGGGTCTGTAAGGCTGCAGAAGTAAGGCGCGGACAGAAAGGTGACATAGTTTTGATTATAAACATTTATTAACCAGTAAAAGGGTTGGAAAAAAGGCCTCTCTGTCCCTAAAGCAAAGAGGGACTTCCCTGCCTCATAGAAAGCTAATGAAAACAAATAGTCAGTCACTGACGTGTCCAAAAGCCCTGCTTCCAACCCTAACACTAGTAACGCAAATCTAATGTGCAAGAATGCGATATTCAGAACTAAAGCAATAAAGACAGTTCTGGTCGAACAGAAAGTTCCAAATACCTCAGGTTGTCAAACAAAACAAATGTTCCTTTTTTCTTAAGGTAATAGTCAAATGATTAGGGATTAGATCCTTTCCTTCTTGTTCTACTGGACAGGTTTAGGAGCGTGTCTCCTTATTTTTTTATTTTTTTTTATTGAACTTTACTCAGTGAAACTAAGTTTTGTCAAAAAGAAAGTGTTTTGATCGCCTTCAGAGTGCTGCCGTTAGGGCAACACATAACTTTTTCAACACGTTTGTAGACCGACAGTGGAGATTTGAAGTTAAAAGTCCAGAGTCCCCCCCCTGCCTAACACACCGGGTCGGAACCCTCGGCGGCCCTTTACTTTCCTCTCGCACTAAACCGTTACGGGTTTAACCTCTGATCTGTTACGGTTTATCAGTTCGAATGCGAGTTCGATGAGTTTGGCCAGGGCTTGCGTCCATCTTGTGTTTTCGCCAGAGATCAGTCTCTTCCATAGTTCGTCTGGTTCAAAAATCCACAAGTTTTCCCCCAAAGGGTTGAGATAGCTAGTTCTGTTTTTCTTTGTAATTTCGCAATCCATCATCAAATGTTTCAGCGTCTCGACAGAGGAATCTTTTTTACATAGGCGACACCTTTTGTCGGATAAGTCTCCTCTGATTGTTAAAATTTCCCTGGTTGGCATCAGGTTTAGTCTTGCTCTCATGATTTACATTCTTAATTTCTTATCTGGAAACTTAACGCAGTATTTTAGGGGTTGTTTCACTTTGTTAAATGATGGAGGTAAGTGATTTAAAAGTTTGTAGCTAGTAGCTTTCTCCATAGTACAGATCCAGTCCATTTCTACCATTTTCCTTTTTATACGGTCCGGATTTTCTTTCAGGTCATTTTCCAAGCAATCTATGTTTGCCAGATCGTCTTTTCGAAGCTTGGTCCATTTGGCCAAAGCCTCGCCATTTCCTGTTTCGATTTCCTCCCATAAGATGTTAAAAATGGGTAGAGTGTCCGACATGATTATTTTTCTGTATAAGCGCATCGCGCTTTGGTCTATCATTGATGCTAGAGACACCAGACCAAGTTCTCTTCTAATGGCCGGGGTGGGCGATGATTTAGGTAAACACAAAACTGTTTTCCACACGTACCCTTCGACTTTGGACCAAAGGCTGCGTGGGAAATACAGCGAAGCCTCCATGCCGTAGGTCAAGGCCGGGACCACTTTGGCTTTATAGAAGGATAGCGCCGGTGTTACAGAAAATTTGCCGAACTTTCGGTCGACTGCCCTCATTTGGGCGGTCAGGCATTTCGTTTTTTCCCATATTTGTTTTTGGAGGGTCCTTTCTGTCCTGGAACTGTCCAATTGAATCCCTAGATATTTGAAGTTTGACACTACTTCTATTTTGGTGTTATTTAGAAAAACACTAGGCTTTTTCACTGTTTTGGTTTGAGCTTTTTCTATCACTAAGATTTTAGTCTTAGATTTATTGATCTCCAGATAATTTTCAGCGATGTAGCTCTCCAGGTTCCTTAGTTTTCTTTGTAATCCCACTTTAGTTTGGTCAATTAATATGACGTCGTCGGCGTACAACAGACGAGGAATCTCACATTTCCCCATTTTTGGTGGAAACGATCGAATACTGCTTTCCGATGATTGATAATCGCCTAGGAATGCGGTAAACAATGCTGGTGCCAGTGGGCACCCTTGTTTCACACCTCGATTTACTCTAATTTCGTCCGACAAGGATCCCTGATAGTTTAGTTTGATTCTGATTTTAGTGAGCGAGTGGAGGGCTTTTATGGGCTCCAAGATCGTTGCTGGGCAATTCCACCCTTGGAGTTTCAACCAAAGAGTAGGACGGTCAATTCTGTCAATGGCCTTTGACAGGTCCACAAAGGCCAGGTGGACCTTAGGGGCACCTTCTTTCACTTTCGCTTTCAGAATGTTGAGTACCATTAGGTTAATCGAGGTGGATCCATTTTTCTGGAATCCCGTTTGCAATATGTCGAAGGACAGGCTGTTTTTACTCCATGCGTGTAGATGTTTTAGGAGACCTGTGGCGTATATTTTGCCTATTATATCAAGAAGGGCGATTGGCCTATAGCTCGCCGGTTCATTTCTCGGTCCTTTTTTGTAGATGGGGACTATTACAGCCTTCTGCCATGATTCGGGCACCATCTTTGTTTTGCCGCATTCGGCGAAGATCTGGCTGATCATTTCCGCCCATTCCTTGGGTGACATTTTTAGGTCCATGTTCGTAAGGCCGTCCGGGCCCGGGGCTCTCGAGGTCTTCAATTTTCGTATGGCTAGTTCGATGTCGTCCTTGTTCGATAAATCGACCCATGATGTTTCAGGGCCCTGACTTTCAAATTCTGATTCTGTCAATCGACCGTCAAATTCAGCCGTGAAGTATTTACACCAGGTTTCTTCGGCCACTGCGTTGGAAAGTGGGGAAATCTGTGTGTTATTTGACTCTTTTATAAGGGTCCAGAATTCGTTTGATTTTTTTGATTGAAGTTTACACATCATCATCTCAGCGTCGTTTTGATATTGGATGATTTTGTGCTGTTTCAGCCAATTTTTGTAGATTTTCACTTCTTGGCGCCAAGCCATCCAGTCGCCCTCTATATTGGACTTCTTAGCTCTTCTTAACAGTCTACGGCCCAGTTTCCTTTTTTCAACCAGGGTCTTGTCGTAACTGTGGTGGCTAAGAGGATGATGTCTCGTTTTCTTTTGCCCTTTCACCCGGAATTCTAGTAGTAGTGGTAAATAGTTTGGTCTTTCGATCGTTGCTTCATTTCCATCCTGAGTGGCTTTGTTCGCCCAGGCCTGCCTGATTTTCTTGATGTTTTGTTTGTTCAAACGCAGGCGGGTCTGTTGTAAGTTAGTTTCGATTGTCGATTCGTAAGAGCTAACTTTCCGGTTAGTGGTTGACCACGTACAGGAGAGTAAATTGTGATCACTGTTAACCGTTTTAGTCACCTTGAAGCCTGAGAGGTCTTGGATGAGGCCGTTTGTTATAAAGATGTAATCTAGCGTTGCTTTCGAGCCGTTTCGCTCCATCGTAGGGATGTTTAATTGTTTTGGGAACAAAGCGGTGACATTTTGAAGGTTTCTTAGTGTGAGGACTTCCTTCAGGGCTTTTCCTCTTTTGATTGTGAGGTCAGGGCCACCCCGTTTCAGGGGGGGGCATTGTCGAACATTTGAGGCGGACGTGTATTTGGCGTTAAAATCGCCACAGATGATAAGCTCGATTTTCTCAAATTCTACGTAAAGCTGATCAATCGTGGTTCCAACGGAGGAGCAGAAAGATTTTATAGACATTCTCTGGAGGTTCCAATAGCAGTTTAGAATGGCCAGATGGTTCAGGCGCCCTTTAGTCTTCTGTACCCCATGATCAGTTTTGGAGGTCATGGTGACCAGCATTTCGTAGGACTGTTTCCACGTTGTTGGTTCCCTGAAACCCACTCCAGTTTTAATTGCGGTTATCAAACCAGACGATGGTCTGCCGAGGAGGCCTTTCACTGCCGGAGAGAATGTCACTGTGAAACCATCCAAGACTGGTTTATTAACCAGCCAGGTTTCTTGCAGGCATAATATTTCATAGAGACCTAAGTCGACGTCGCCAGGTATTGTCAGGTGAGCGTGGCCTCTCGTGTTCCAAGATGCCAAGGAGTAGCATTCATTTGTGGGTCGCTCACGAGTTTCTTTGCCAAATGGTGCTTTCAGGCAAGCTGACCCTGGTCGTTGCTATTGGCCCTTCTTGTTGGACCAGGTTCTTGTTAGCCACTGCCAGGGGCCTCTTGGTTGTCTTTCATTTCCCGTGGTCACTCGGGGCTTTTCTTGTTTAATTTTTGAGTCCTCTTGCTTTTCTCGTGGTCCGTCGCGAGTGTCCATGCTTTGGTATTTGGCCTCGCTATTTTTTTTGCTCTCACTCCAGCTCCCGTCGGAATGAACCTTCCTAGTTTGGCGATGTCTGTAATTGCAGTCGTCTCTCGATCGTAGTTCGTTCGACCTGGTCCCTATCCAACCGGACCTCTGTGGTCGCTGGTATGTTTCCTGTCGCTCCTGATAATTACGCCATCGAGTTTTTTGGAGTAAATCGTCCGTTCTGGATCGATAGTGGTACTGATGTTTCAAATTTACCACCTCTTTCTCTTCCGTGTCTTGGGCGCTCCGTCCCCTTTCTTGTTCCGTCAAACGGAAGCCCAATTGGGCAAATTCTTCGTAAACCGATTCGTCAAGATCCTTAATTGCAGTTGTTTTTAAATGTAGAAATGCTTTGGCCTTTTTTTCCCTATGATAGGGTTCCACGAGCACGAGATCATCTGATCTAATCTTTTTCAAGGTTTTCATTTTCTTTGTTATCTGGAGCACAGTCGGTCTGTTTAGAATTAGAGAGTTTTTGTCCGCTTCCATTTGTTCAAGCTTGAACAACCGGGATCCTTCTTTAAGTTTTTTCCTGGTTGTGATGTCACTTTTAGACGTGCCATAATTCCTTAGACTTCTTTGGTTTATAGGAGTGGCTTCTGGACAGCGCGGGTTGGGGGGACTTCTTCTTGTACTGGAAACTGAGTTTTCGGGGTTTATGTCTTCAGAGGACAATTTGGGTGGTGGGCTCTTTTCCTCTGCCCGATGTGTTGCAAACTTCTTTCTTTGGACTTCTCCAATTTCCACCTTTTCTGTTGTGGGCCTGCCATTTTGCCTTTCCACGCGCTCTGCGAGACTCTTTTCACTTCCGCTCTCTTGAGGGCGCGGATTTGTTGGTTTCTGCTGACCATCTTCTGAATAGGTGGAAATGTCCATGAGGTCCGTACAAGTTAGAAAGTCTTCTACTGATCTTGGTGACCTCGTAAGATCGATTTCTTTTGACTGAGACTTTTGGTCGGATCTATTTGCGGTTGTGTGCTTTTTGCCCTGTCTGGGTCCCCTCGCGGCTACTTCTGCCAATGTGCCAGGGGCCACCTGTCCAGTATGAACGGTGTTTTGTAAATGCGTCCTTTCAGCTTTGGCCAATTTTTCTCCTTCTGGTTTTTCTTGTGCCAGTCGAAATAGGGTTGGTTCTCTTCCCTTTGAAGTTTGTACTGCCTCGTTTGTCCCCCCTGCAGGCGTTAAAGGATCGGAGGACATGGAACTCTGTACAGTTTCGATGAACTCAATCTTTTTTTCAAGAGCTTCCAGTTTCTTCTCCCAGTGTGTTTTCTGATTGGACATCGTCAGTTGATCTTCCAGGGTCGTTTGACTTGTTTTAAAGGAGCTCATCCTGGGTTCCATAGTCTCGATCTTTTTCTCCAAAGCCTGGATAGTGGATTCCCATTGATTATTCTTATTTGGAGCTTTGTACGCTGAGCCATGTATGAGGCTTTCCACCTGGACTAATTTCTCCATCATATTCGATAGCAGTGCGGAGTTGTCCTGAACATTTTCTTTGATCGTTTCGTATAATTTACAAAATGGGGCCAAGACGATGGTCATAGCAGACATAATAGCAATCATTTCCGGTTTTTTATTGGGAGACTCGTTTTGTAGGGCCACCGCGATGTCGCTCAAACGTCTCTTTTTTGGCGAGACTTGATTTTTTTCGGTTTTTCTCGATGAGGCTGACGAATTCATCCCTTGAGGGTCCCCTGTTGATCGTAAGTTTCTGTCAAAATTTGTCGACGTTTTCGGAGAGCCAAACTTCGTCTGCTGAGTTTCCTTATACGGTTTGAACGAGTCTCCTTTTGTCGAGGGTGAGAAGGGGAGGCAGTTGGTCAGATGGGGCTTTGACCAGGCCAGCCGCTCTTCTGCCTCAGGATAGGGCTATGTCGTTCGCTTTACCTCCCCTAGTTCTTGGGACCCTTTAACCCCCTCCTCTCTTTTCTCATCTTCCAGCACCAGTATCTCGTCTATGGTAACTGGTACTCCTTTAGGATGTTTAGGGGTCTGAGATACGGGGGCCTTTTCTCTTGGGATGCTCGTTACGTTTTGTAGCCCTGCTATTAAAGGTTCCATGGTCTTTGCTTTGTCTGTGGATGTATCAGCTGTTGATGCGGGTGTATGTGCTTTTCCTTGCACGATGTCTTTACACGGCCCTTGGATATCTATTATGGCTGTGTCTGTTTTCCTTTGTTTTTGCGCAGGCTGAGTGTCCACTGTTATTTCCAGCATTTCGGCGTCTGATATTTCTGTGCCTAAACTTTGTTTTCTTTTGTATTGTTGGGTAAAGAAACTTTTTAGCGAGGCTGACAGCAGAGGGTTTGGAAGACCTTTTGACGTTTGGCTGCTCTGTCTGGTGCGTTCTCTTGATTTTTGTTCCGCTCTGTGGAATTTTATTTGTGGTCTCGGTTTTACCGTTTTATTTGGTCCCTGAGCTTTAGTTGGGGTATTAGTTTTATTTCTTTTTTTCCTCTTTACTCCATCTCCGTTTCTAAGTTGCTCCCCATCTGTTTCCTTGTTTGAGTCGTCCAGCTCACCCTCTGTTTGATTTTCACTCATCACGCCATCTTCGTCGGAGTCCGTCGCTTTGCCGGAATCTGGTACTGGTTTTGTGTTGATGTACTCTCTTCAAGGTGAATGGAGCCTTATGTTACTTATGCCCATCACTTTCCTGTGTTCGGCCCGGTCATGTTCAGGGTCGTGTAGCATGACTTGGACCTCAATTACTTTTGGGTCCTGTTTGTCATTATCAGTGAACAGTGCTGCTCCCTTCGCCATTACACCTTCTTTAATTGAACAGTTTCTCTCCTCCTCCTGAATAGGTCGTGGTGGAGATAGCTCAATTATTTCAGTTAGATCCCTTGCCATAGTGAGATTTTCTGGTTTTTTTGATCTCCGTGATCCTATGTTGTTCGGAATATGCAATTTGGCCCCACTTTGCTGGATTTTACTTAGGGTTTCTGTGTTAGCCGGATCAGCCGGCTTTAAACTAATCACACCTTGCTCCTGTTCCAGGGCTGAATTATTGTCGGACCCAGTGTCAGCTTCGTGATTTAGGTCGAAAGGAAACTCACATTCGACCATGTGGCGGAGGACCCTTCTGTGGGTCCGAACTCGTTTTGCCACCCTTGAATGCAGGGGTAAGCAGGGGGGCCGGCTGTTCATTTTCTATCTCACGGTCCTCTAGTACGGTACGGACTTGCGGCACTTCGGCCACTTCTACCCTTGCTGTGGAAGGTTGCGCCGTCGACTGAGAAGCCATCGCAAAGAGTGACGGAGGCACGGCATCCTGTGCTTTGCCTTGTAGATCAGCCACAGAATTAATTTGTGTTCTATGTATGTTTCCCGAGCGCGATGTTGAGGCTGGATCATGCGATGAGCCCTGGGTTAACAGCAGGAGGTCTAAGATGGAAGGGGTTTCTTTTGATCTTTGGGACGAATCCGATTTACTCCTCCTTTTACCCGGGCTCGCTTTCTTCCATTGTTTTGCCGTTTTTTAGCGAATGCGGAACTTTCAAGGTACTAGTCACGGCTTGAGCGGGACGAACCTCTGGTTCCATTTGGGATTGACTTCGGGTTTGCAGCGGTCTGTTGCAGATAATGCCCTCCCTCACGCGCTCTCAGCGCAAACAGCGGAAACAGTGAGGTCAGATGCGTTGCCCTTTACCCCGCGTTCGGGCTTAAGGCCGCAAGGGTGAACTGGCCCTCTGTTTATGGGCTGGCAGTGTCACGTGAGCAGTCACGTGACCGGCGCGATGCTCCGCCTCCTCCTGGAAGCAAAGCGTCCGGCGAGCGTGAGTTTTAGGGAAACTCCCAGCGCAGAATAGCGTGCAGCAGCACCAAATGTCTCAGCTTGTGGTCGCCAAACAAGTCTTTCCACTTCTGAAGAGCGGTTCACGCCGCTCGGCTGCACTGGCCCTCTGTTTATGGGCTGGCAGTGTCACGTGAGCAGTCACGTGACCGGTGCGATGCTCCGCCTCCTCCTGGAAGCAAAGCGTCCGGCGAGCGCGAGTTTTAGGGAAACTCCCAGCGCAGAATAGCGTGCAGCGGCACCAAATGTCTCAGCTTGTGGTCGCCAAACAAGTCTTTCCACTTCTAAAGAGCGGTTCACGCCGCTCGGCTGCACTGGCCCTCTGTTTATGGGCTGGCAGTGTCACGTGAGCAGTCACGTGACCGGCGCGATGCTCCGCCTCCTCCTGGAAGCAAAGCGTCCGACGAGCGCGAGTTTTAGGGAAACTCCCAGCGCAGAATAGCGTGCAGGGGCACCAAATGTCTCAGCTTGTGGTCGCCAAACAAGTCTTTCCACTTCTGAAGAGCGGTTCTCCTCCTTATGTGGTTTCCTTTATTTGGCAATCTTACCCAAAAGGTACACAACAAATGTGTCCTGCTTTCCCGTGAACGTCTCTTCCTTGTTCACAGAGGATTTATGTCTGGTTCACTCTCCTGCCAAACACACCCCAGAAAATGACAACAGATAGTGACTCTTAATTTCCTCTTCTTTGTGTCGCAGACCCCATACTTTCTTGAATGAGGTTCACCTTATTCTTAGACCTTCATATGGGTGACAGTCCTGGACTCGCAATGGTGTATCACACCAGGCTAGTGTACTCCACTGCCAAGCACATGGCTTCTTCTTTTGTCTCTGTTTCCTACAAGGTCGCAGACCCTCTTATTCTCTGGAATAATGCTTTTTGCCTACTTGGTTTACTCTCCTGCTAAGCGTATAATCGTTTCTTTCTCTCTCTGTTATTCTCAAGGACCCTGCCCCTCTTATCTTGTACTCTGTAGTTGTTCCACCTCTCCGTCTACCCACATACCTGTGATGGCAAGTCCCACACCAGAGAGAATACAACGTGCTAAGGAAGAAAGGTCCAAGTCGATATTGTAGGGATAACAAGTTTTTAATCTCACACACAGATGAGACCAACAGCAAAGAACTCTGCTGCTAAGAATGTTTTGCCGAAAAGTAGTACAAGCAGAATCTTAGAAAGCGAAACATCATCATACATGACGCAATACATAGGGTAAAATCCAGCGTGGCTAGTTGGTGTATGCATATACAGGATCCACCTCCCCCATAAGGGATGCCAGGCTGGATCCAGCCCAATCCGTCTGTCTTCCGTCATGTGGGTGCTGCAGTGATCATCTTCTCACACCAAAGGAAAAAAAAATTAATTATATTCTTACCATACAACTATTTTATCACTCCTACTGTGCACTTCGCAGGCCTTAAGACATGCACAAAGGAGGTTCTGGGGCACTCTAACCTTCACAGATACATTTCCCTCACCCTCTCTGCGCCATCCAGCTCCAACGTCTCCACCCTCATTTTGAACTATAATTTATCCCTCCCAGCAACTCGCAATACAATTCATACGATTGTTGCTTCAACAATGTGCTCTGTCCGTCCACCTTGAACATCTCACGACTTCTTACTTCAGGGTTGGTAGTCAAAGGGCACCTGGTGCCATGGAATTCAGGGGTCTTAGGTTTTAGTCAGTTATAAGGGATATAACTCGTGGTTGCCTGGGGATGGGCGGGGCCATGCTTTGGCAAGTGTGAGATAACATGCACACCAGGCGCCAGTCTGTAGTCGCGGCCTTGTAGGGCACATTCCTCTCAAACATCTTTGCAAAACTGTTAGAACAATGAATAGGCATTGTTGTGGTTGGGGGTGTGGGCTGTTCTCATGGGAGCTCGGGCACGGCTGGGGATTTCTCTTGTTCTTGCAATTTAGGCCTAGTGAATGCGATGCCACATTTACCGCACAAGCCTAACCTTCCAACTATGATTACTAATATCTGCGCAAAATAACAACATTGCCTGCGCTGAACTATGTGGGTTTATTATATATGGTTATATTGGAGTAGAGTCATTTTGTATTGGGAGGTGATCCTCTCACCATCCTTCCTCCCCTCTGGCCCATCATAGTGCTTCGAATGCATCTCACCTCACTCTAAAGCACATAGGGGGGTAGGGCGGGCCTGCTCCCTTCCCAACACCTGTTTGTGTGGTTTGCATCTTCCATGTGGCAGTGCTCAGCTATGAGGCTCTAGTAGCATTCAGGTGTTCTCTAATGTTGTGGGCGGCTCTGCTGATCGCTCCTTCTTTCTTGGGCATTGCTTTCCGTCTCAGACACACTCGGGAATCTCTTCTCATCTGCAGTTGCTGAGCCAGTCACTGTTTCCTTCTCGGGCGCAGTTCTTTTGTACAGCAGCTCCCCAGACTTTGGAGTGCCCAGAGGGTTTCTTGGGCAGCAGTCAAAGTAGCTCCTTGGTCTTGGACTCCCTTTGTGCTCTCATTCGCCTCCGTGCACGGCATCTCGTGGTGCGCTTCCCTGCTCGCTTATTCAGCGTCTCCCAGGTTTCCTCTTCGAAGGATGGCTCTCTCCATGTTGCTTTCCCTCCACTATTTTGAATTGCCTTTGACCAATTAAATTTTGTGAGAGACTAGGCCATTCAATCCGGTTCACTGTAGTGTTCTTCATACTCCCGGTCATCTTCCTCTTCACAGTACTTGTATTGGAACTATGTGGAAAGGAAATTATGTTCTCTGGTGCTTTAGTCAGGTCTAACATACTAGGTTGGCTGACTTTACAATAAAAGATATTGGGATTGGTTGGGCAGAGGGATGGAGAGTAAGGCTTTGGAAAAGAGGGCGGGTGTAACAAAACTGAGGTATACCGCGTTCTCAGGGGATGGTCATCCCTAATCCCATAGGGGGCTTCCTCTACCATGCGATCCTGCCCCTGTGCGCAACCCCCAGGGGTACTATTTTACTATGGACGCACTGCCCTAGCCCCGTGGGAAAGGTCTCCCCCTAGGGAAGAAGGGACAACATCCGCAGATTTATCACAGGTCTTAATCTCAGAGGTGATCCAGGGCCGAGGACATGAAGGTAGAGCAGGAGGAGTACAGAGTGGAGGGACTGAGATGTTAAAATGGATTGATCAGAGAGAGAGGGGTCAATAGAGAGTGAATAAGGAAGAAAGACTAGGTCAAGATAGTTCCCACCAGATTGAGTAGGCTGATCATGGATGTAGGTAATGTTAATGTTAATGTTATAGGACATTTGTACCGCGCACTATCACCACCGTAGTGGTCCCTGTAGTAAAGGTAGTAATGAGATAAGAGGTACTTAAGTTCCAGGCAGGTGGCTGCAGACGGTTTGGGGACCCCCACCCCACGACCAAGTTGAAGCACAGTACCAACAGGTGATCCTATCATTTAGACCACCTTTGAACAGCATTTCCAGTGTCCAGCATACCCCAAACAAAGTTCTTTTGCTGCGTACGCCTCTTCTTTTGGCTCTCTTGAAGCTCTCTTGATGCTTTTAGTTCTCTTGATGCTGGTATGATATTGTTATTGGGCCCTCAAGTTAAATCTTCCACTAGCCCTTTAGCAGATCTGAATGATCTTCTTCCTGCTCCGTGATCTGTGTGTATACCCAGGTTCCGCGTCTTCCTTCTCTTGCTACTGGGTCAATCATACATCTAGTGTTTGAGCTCTGAGTAAATTCTCTGTTTCTTTCATCCATGTTTAGACAGTTCGCCAGGCTACTGGCCTTGGCCTGGCTAAGATGGTACACTCTACTTGCTGGTGGTAGTCCTATAACTCTGACTCTGTGATTATGGGACCTGGGTTCACTCAATGATGTTATGTCCCAAGAGCTTCTTCCTCAATCATAATTCAGCAGCCTAATTTGCACACCATGATACTGTGTAATGTATGTATGTTCATGTGGTTAATCATCCTAAACAAATAGGTTAATGAATGCCTAGTGTACATTTGTTAATTCACCATTTGTAGTAAAGACATCAACTTGCAACCTATTGCAGCTGGACCTTTCGCGGCAACAAATCCAACCCCTCATGTGCATTGTATCATATCTGTCATTTCTGTCTCCTTAACTTCATTAATGAGTGCAAAGCAAGTGCTTACATGTAGACGTAGACTCTATCACCCTCATTCACACCATTCATTTATATCTTTCCTGCATATGATATAATAGGTTATTTATAACGCGCTTAATACCCAGAGGTTTCTAAGTGCGGACCTGGGGATCGAACCTGTGTTGCTCAGTGTCGGCTTGCTTCCAAGGCGAGCACATGGCTCCTGAGCTATCCTCCCAGGTCTGCCATAAATGGCTCTGAAATAGACATACTTGCATTAAGACCAAAGCCTCTTCTAGACTCGTCACACGCCATGCCACCGAGACCACCATGTTCTTAAAGAATGCACTGATCTCAGTAAGTTCACTGCCGTACTTCATCCTACAGGGCCCTTGCCTGTATAGAGGAAACATTGCCAAAGGATGTGGCCCATGCCAGCCGGATGCTCATGCGTGTGGTGCGCATGTCTTCCATTGTGCCTAAAGGTCACACCAGAATGCAATGTAATGATTCCCCGCCCTAGCATCAGATAGAACAAATAACAGAGGAGATACTGTAACAATGGAGAGCCACTGTCATCAGTCACACCCCCAACCAAAGAGAAATAAGGCTTACTACACACTCACTCTCTCTCTTTCCCCTTCCTCTGGAACTTCCCACAAGGTGTTCTGTGTGTGGTGATGTGCCCAATTATTCTAACATAATGTTGTCCTAAACAGACCCTCCTCCCCCCAATAGTCAGCGATCACTGCAGAAACAGGGCTTACGCTCCACCAACCCAGAGATGTCCTCTGGGTAGTTCTCCCTCGTGTACAGACATATTCCATTCATAATTTTGATCTCTTTAGAGGAGGCTGTGTCCATGATGCCCTCAAAATAGATGAGAAGTCTTGCACCTGTTGTGGAGATGCCACCCAGGCAACTACATTTATCAGATGCTTTGTGGCGGGCCTGCTTGACAAGTGTCATTTCCTCCTGAGTGCCAGCCTGTAGAGTACTTCCAGTGCAACTATGGTCTGGTAGGACATCCCCAAAGTCTTTCATCATCTCCATCTAGACCTTCAAGAGGCCAATCTGCTTTTCCTTATTGATGTCCCGGATCATAGGGCAGAACCTGTGGAGCAGGAGTAAGACATGATTATAATAACAGAAATGAGCGCTGACTTGAATGGGGAGAGGAAGAGCGGGTGAGGTAGAGGGGTGTAATTGAGGTGGGAAAGAGTCATTGTGTGGAGTGTTGAAAATGGGTGAGATAGACTGGGTGGGCTGTGGAATAAAGTTGATGAGAAAGAGTGGGTGAGGTAGACTGAAGTCGGTGGAGTGAGGGAAAAGAGTGAGTGACGTAAGGAAGAGTGGGTGAGGCAGAGTGCAGTGAGTGGGATGAGGTGAGGTAAAGTGGAGTGAGCTGGCTGTACAAGAGTGGGTGGGTGCGGCAAGGAAGAGTGGATGAAGTATAGTGGGGTGAATAAGAGTGGGTGAGTATGATGGAATAGATTGGGTGAGGTAGAGTACTGTACAGTAAATTAACCCCCAGTCCTCCACTTCCAGGCCAGAGACCTGCAAGTATGATGGAGGGAAGCTACGCTAACATTGATCCTGCAGTCATGTAGAAATATTATTGATCAGCAAAACCTCTTCCATCCACAGGTGCAACTATTAATATAGGAGAAGGGACCTTTCTTCTTGGAATTTACAACAACGCCACGCGATCTTTGTCAAATTAATTTTTGGCGCAGTCATGGTGATAGTTTTGTGTATTTTGTTCTTGTGCCATTGGTTGCACAAGCTCCCCCCATACAATAGTTGTTGCTTTCTGTCTCATGTCGACATATCCCTCCATATGTGACCAGAGTATACTCTCCAAGAGCAACTCAGGCGGCAAATAAAAACATGCTATAATCCTTTTCTTTTGATGTAGACTGTGTACACCACAGGCACTAAACGTGTGTGAATTATGTTATAACATCATGTTGTAACAAAAACAGGCTTTTATCGGATCTATGCTTTCTCAAACGCATTTTGTCAGTTTACAGAATCGCCATTACTCCATGTCCTCTCTTCCTCGTCCCAGTCCGTACAAGTGAAGACTATCTGCAATCCCGAAACAGTCTCCCAAAGAATTCCCTCCAAAACTTGATGTTCTCCTGCCCCTCCCCTCTCCCATGGGAGTAAAGAGGGGTGGCCTTACCCACGATCCTCCTGCGCTTCTGATGCCGAGGAGTGGCCTTATCCATGATCCTTCTGCGCTTTTGAGGCCCCTCGCCTCTCCCGTGGGAGTAAAGAGGTGTGGCCTTAGCCACGATCCTTCTGCGCTTTTGATGATGAGGAGTGGCCTTACCCACAATCTGTCTGCGCTTTTGATGCCCCTCCCCTCTCCCGTGGGAGCACAGAGGGGTGGCCTTACCCACAATTCTCCTGCGCTTTCAATGCCCCTCCCCTGTCCCATAGGAGTAAAGATTTCGATGCCCCTCCCTTCTCCCGTGGGAGTAAAGAGGGGTGGCCTTACCCACGATCCTCCTGCGCTTCTGATGCCGAGGAGTGGCCTTACCCACGATCCTTCTGCGCTTTTGATGCCCCTCCCCTCTCCCATAGGAGAAAAGATTTTGATGCCCCTCCCCTCTCCCGTGGGACTACAGAGGGGTGGCCTTACCCACGATCCTCCTGCGCTTCTGATGCCGAGGAGTGGCCTTACCCACGATCCGTCTGCGATTTTGATGCCCATCCCCTCTCCCATAGGAGTAAAGATTTCATTGCCCCTCCCCTCTCCCGTGGGAGTACAGAGGGGTGGCCTTACCCACAATCCTCCTGCGCTTTCAATGCCCCTCCCCTCTCCGGTGGGAGTGAAGAGGGGTGGCCTTACCCTTGATCCTCCTGCGCTTTCGGTGCCCTTCCCCTCTCCCGAAGGAGTAAAGAGGGGTGGCCTTACCCGCGATCCTCCAGAGGTTTTCCACATAGTTGCCTCATGTGAGTCCTTCTGGGCTTGATTCTCAGTTGAGCAGTAGGGACACGACCCACTGGTAAGTACTGGCAGGCCACGTGGTATTTAGGGTGTGGCAGAGGGCAGGTGGGTTAGCTGGGTCATTCTCGCCTCGCCCACTGCTGCAGCCTGCAATGGAGCAAGGCTGTGCTGTGCATGCTGAGAGATCCAGGAGGGGGCGGAGCATCTGGGAAGAGGGAGAGGGAGAGGCGCCCTGCTCAGAAATGTCATTTGGAGGTCACCAGGGGTCGCAACTGCGACCCCTGAGGTCTCCCTTGCTACCCCTGTGGTCTCCCTTGGCTACCCCTACAAAAAAAAGTTTTGAAAAAAATCTGGAAAAAATGGAAGCTACTGGACAGTGGACATCGCCATATGGCTGTTTGCTTCTGGAGTGGCTTGCTTTCTTGTTCAGGCCTCTTTAAAAAAACATGGGGTTCCAAAAGTGTAACAGTGAGCAGCGACCCTAAATAATAAAGAACAGGAATAAGAAATAGTGTGTCTTTATGGAATTGTATACAATACTTTCTAGACTCCTTAAAGTTTGTTTTGTCAGTCTAGAAAAATGGATACCTCTACTGTGTGACCGCAAATGTATTTTGGTGGCCGTGGGCCAACCATCTCATGCACGATATGACAGAATATAGGTTTTCGAGTTTGCCAATGAACGGCCATTTTTATGTAACAAGAATCGCCATTTTGTTTTCTAACCATTGCTCATTGCTTTCTGTTCTTATTGCTTCACAGTATATTTTCTGCTTACACTGCTCGACTGTAAAACATTGTTGTCTGCACGTAAAAAGGACAAGGCCACAGGGCCGTGAGGCTAACAAGAGTTTGTTGAAACACAACGTAGGCAGCGCCAGGAAGAATGCCCGGCTCCCTCCCGAATGTAGCCTTGAAACAGATCTGCAGGGCATTTAATAATTTCGCAGCTGCCAGCCAGTCTTGTTATATGGTAGAATATGTTAGAATAATACAGCTAAAGGCTTGAATTATGCTTTTCTTACGGTCCCCCTTTGCTGAGCCCCGTTAGAGCGTGTCGGCTCCCAGGACACGAATAGCACCTCATAGATAGCAAGGTCTGGAATGGAACTCTCCCCCCCATATGTAGCTCGCTTCCAAAAACAGAAGCGCTGTGTTCTGTTCAACAACTGAAAGATGCCTCCGCACTCACAAATTGCAAATTGTTACTAGAATAGATGTTTGAAGGTGTCATAGTTGTCGAAGATGTCCATCATCACACCAAGTTCAAAGAAACCCAATAAAGGGGGGTGTTAAACATGTCATAGCTGATTGTTTGATATGCATTTTGTATATATGTAACTGATGTACGTAATTCACTCTCTTGCGTCCCTCGAGGTCTAGAGATACACGTCGCGGGGCGTGAGACCGAGTTGGCCAACTGAGACTTTTGCTTTGCAATAAACCCTAGCTTTGGGAATACAACCTCGTGTCTGGCGCATCTATCGTGTGTGGTGACTCGCCTTGTTTCCATAGACGTTAGGGATCCCTAGTGGCCCCTTTCAGTTTCAGGGGGTGAGTCACTGATTTAGTCTGTTCTTAAACTCCTCAACTCAGCCTTTCATCTTGCTGAGGTTAATAAATGAGTACCAACACAGGTTGGGTGATAGTGTATGTATATTTGTTCTATATAAAGCGCTTAAGCGTAAGTGATATATAATAACATATCATTATCATTTGGCCTTGGATATCTGCTTGCATTCAAAGTCATTTGGTAATATGGGCCTACACACACTGATATTAATGATACATATGGTGATCCATTCTTGTATAAAATGTATGTCACATTACAGTGATATCGTAACCATTTTTTTCATAGTGTACTTAGGAACAATGCTATGTGATGCTGTTATGATGTGTGTGTTTGCTTACCTAGAATCCTGCCACGGTGGGATTCCATTCTTTCTGTACACTCCTTGTTTACTTCTAAGAGGGTTCCAAATTCCACAGGAGAGCAGTTGGTAGATGTATTGGTGGAGTCCTGCTGGGCTCAGGTTGGTTGTAATAAAGGTGTTGCTTTACCCTCCTGTGTGTCCTCTTCTTTACCACATTGGCGACGAGGACAACCAACCTGTTGAACCCACGTGCCTTATAGACATATATCCAAGGCCCAGCAGGAGAAAGTTGCCTGTCTCCAGCCAGTGCGGCCATCTGTCATCCAGAAGACGGCGAGTGAACTGTCAGTGAGTCAGCCCTGAACTCCATGAGGCCTGCGCTCCCCAACCAAAGGGTCGAGCGCGGTGCCACTTCCTGCTGCCCTGAGGTGTCTTCTGCACCTGTGTCGTGCACCGAGGTTAGAAGCTGCATATAGAGTTCCCATCCAAGGGCGTCCAGGCTGCGCATAGCGTTCCTCATCTGTTGCTTCCAGATCGGAGATCAGAATTTCCCCCAGCGTTTCCCGGCGCTGTGAGTCGCGCACGGCGCATGCAGGAGGGGACCCGATCTAACCGAAGTTTCCCTGCCGGGGAGTGAAGGTTTCCCGCACCGGCGCCAGGAGCCCGCACAGCCTCACCCTGCTCCAGTCAGAGACTTCAGGGCCCGAGCAATAGGAAGGAGAGGGGTGTCTCCATCTCCAACCCCAAGACGGAACTGAGCACGCCAAGCCTGCGAGTGGAAAGGGGAAGGAGCATACCGCTCCTCGGGGCAAAAACAACCGAAGCACAAGCTTGGAAGTGAGCAAGGGGGAGGAGTGTTCCCTCCTCTCAAAGCGCTGCATCGGAATGATGCGCCCACCAACCTGGGGTGCAGAGAAAGGGAGAGAATAGGAGCACTCAAGAAGCACTTAAGAGCCCAGGTGAAAATTAAGGAAAGGAGGGGCCATCAGAGATAAAGCCTACATATCAGACTGTCCGTGATTCAACTGCAACAAATAAACGCCAGAACTAGTGATACAGCAGCACACCTTCCTCAGCATCAGCTCTGACTTCAGATAAGAGTGTCAAGCCAATCAAGGCACTGGCTACAAACTGAACCCTCACAGAACAGGTCAACCATGCAACAGAGCAATGCATGCCCACCTCCCGCCTTCCTCCCCAATCCGGGTGAACCCTCTATTGCATGGGACTTATGGGTAGACACGTTCAAGATGTATTTAAGGGCAGCGGCCAGAGCCAGACTCACAGATGATGACAAAGAATCCACTCTCTTGAATTGCCTAGGCACGGAAGGGCTCAGGATTTTCAGACACCTTCCAGGCCCTAATGTGTGTGCTCCTCGTACCGAAGGTGGTGATGGAGGAGATAGTGAAGGAACTGTGCTAGCATATGAGACAGCTTTAGGGAAGTTGGAGGCACGCTTTGGGAAAAGAGCCAACATGGTATTGGAGAGGTACCACTTCTTCTCTAGAACGCAGGGAACCAGCAAAAGCAGTCACCAGTGTTTATGTCATGCTGACCCCAAGGGGTCAAGCCTCGTGAAAGTGAAAACAAAGGGGCAAATTGATTTAACAAAACTTTGCACTCCTCCTGTTGTTCAGAAGTCAGGTTAGAAGAGAGATTGACTCCTTCTAATTGCTCATCTAAAGGTTTGCCTCTGAGAAGGTCAGGCAGAGGTTCACTCTCCTCCTCCTCTTGAGCTGAAGCTAGAAGCAAAGCTCCCAGTTCTGATCTCGAGACATAAGCTTTTAGACGGTTGGTGTGAAAGACTCTGTGAGCCTCCTTAGGATTGCCTAAGTCCACCAGATAGTTCACCTCTCCAAGCTTTCCCACTGTCTTAAAGGGTTTTATCCATTTGTCCTTCAAGACCATCTGCCTTGTTGGCACCATAACAAGAACTAGCTGGTCTTGAGCGAACTCAACCATGTTGGCCTTCTGGTCATACCAATGCTTACCCAGAGCCTGACCTGCTTTCAAGTTATCACTTGCCTCAGCCATCGAGTGTGACATTCTCCTCCGGAATCCTATCACATAGTCAGTCACTCTGACTGGCTTGGGGAAGGAGCACTCTACAACCCCTCCTTCATCAGGGCTAATGGACCTCTGACCGGATGGCCATAGAGAAGTTCGAAGGGACTGTAACCCACTCCCTCCTGAGGGACTTCTCTATATGCAAAGAGAAGGCATGGCAGTAGAAGATCCCACTTTTTCTTAAGGGGGTCCTCTAAAGCTCCTATCATGCTCTTCATGGTTCTAATAAACCTTTCTACCAACCCATTTGTCTGAGGGTGGTATGCTGTTGAGAACTTGTAGGTAGCTCCACAGTTTTTCCACATGGCCTTCATGTAGTGGGACATACAATTTGACCCCCTGACAGATATTGCCTCCTTAGGAAACCCAACCCTGGTAAAAATACCAAGGAGGGCCTTAGCTACAGCTTGAGCTGTAACAGTCCCCTCATAGGAATAGTTTCAGGGTACCTAGTAGTATGGTCTACTACAACAAGGATGAACATGTTGCCTGAAGAGGTTGGAGGGTCAAGAGAACCAACAATGTCAATTCCCACCCTCTCAAATGGTACTCCCACCACAGGGAGCGGCACTAAAGGTACCACGTTCTTGGAACCACTCATACCAGAAGTTTGGCAGGTGTGGCAACTCTTGCAATACTTATCTACCTCAGCCCCCATTTTAGGCCAATAAAAGTAGAGAGAGAGCCTTTCCTTGGTCTTCTTGAAACTCAAGTGGTCAGCCAAAGGTATCTCATGGGCTAGTTGCAAGAATTGGAGTCTGTTCTCTTGGGGCACTACAAGTCTTTTGTAGTCTACAGCGGTGGACGCAGTCGGTTCACTATAGAAGAGGCCATCTTCCCAGTGTAACCTATACTTCCCAGGCTCTTGCCCTTCAAACTGAGAAGCTGCCTGGTGGTGAAGACCTTTCAGAGTTGGACATTATCTTTGTCCCCTACTGAAGTCTGTCCTGTTGGGGCCACCTTCTGCCAGTAGAGACTGCAGCTCAGGATGGTCCAAAGGGTCCAGATCTCCAATAAGATCATGTCCTTCTACTAGATTTGAATCCTCAGGCGCTAGTTCAACCACACAGGGTGGTACCTCCCTCTCAGCCTCAGCTGGAGGAGGAATCACAGGAGTGATTTTTGACAACCTAGGAGATCTCCTGGTTGGAAGCACTGGAGTGCCTTCTGCTGGTTTCTTTTTGGAAGTCTTGGGTTTCCCCTTTGATTCTGGTTGCTTAGAAATTGCAGTTAGTAACTCCAGTGGCGTAGGAGTGATTTCTTCATCTCCTCAGGAGAGCCTCTCAAGGGCCTCTCCCTTGCAGGTCTGGTGAGCTCCTGTAATCTCTTACTAGGAGGTCTGGGAGTACTTGACACTACTCCAAGATCTTTGAGATCATTGCCCAACATCACCCTTCCAGGTACTTCAGATTGGATACTAACAGGTATTCTGACAGTCATGTCATTGCACTGGATGAGAGCTGGTAACTGGGGAAGCATCTGCACATGCCCTCCAGTTAACTTGGTGAGGCATTTGGGTGCCTTAGCAACATCTTCTACCTTGAAAAAAGATTCATCCACCACAGTTATGCTGGACCCAGTGTCTCTAGTGGCAGGGGTCTCCTGACCATTCACTAGGACACTGCCCTTATAATACTCTTTAGTATTATTTGGGATATAATTATACACATCTAAATTCTGTTGTTCCCACAACCCCAAGGATACTAAAGATACACTAGCTGAGACATGGATGGGGTCTTCAGCAAGTCGTTGAAAGTTTCCACTGGTCATTGGTACTTCCTCATCTGGAGTGAAGGCTAAGGAGACCGTGTGGATCCCTGAAGGTTTACCCTTACATCTGGGATCCCCTTTCACATGGTCAGTTGAGCCACAAACATAACATTTTCCAAATGTCTTTATGAATGGTGGTTTGCTCTGCCCTCCTTCTGGTCTTGGACCAGAAGGTACACTAGCCTGATTCGGTTTCCCTTGTGGCTTACCCTTAGAATTTTGTTTGCTGCCTTCTTTGGAATTGGAATTATTTGAATTCTCTTTGTTGTCTTTCTTAGGCTACTTTCCCTCATCCTATTTCTGAGTGACCCCTGAATCCTTGTGAGTAGCCCTGTTGGCAACCCACAAGTCAGCAGCCTTAGCTAGCTTCTTAGAATCTAGCTCTTTTGAATAAGCCAAGTGCTGTCTGAGCTCAGGAGAGCAGGCATCATAGATAAATTCCAACATTACAAGATTTCTCATTCCTTCATAAGTGTTCACTCTGTAACCCTTAATCCATCCCTCTAAGTTTTTCAAACATTCATTCACCCAAGTAGCCCAAGGGGTACTATCATGCTTTTTGAGGGTCCTAAACCTCTAAAGGTACTGGGAAGGGGTCTTCCCAAATCTAGCTATCAAAGCTAATTTTAAACATTCATAATCCATCCTATCCACCTCCCCCAACTCCATTACCACATCGGATGCAACAGGGGGAAGCCTAGAGAACAACCAGGGGATCAACTGATTCCCTGTGATATCCTGGAGCCCATGATTGTATTCAAACATAGCTAACCAATCTAATACATCCAACTTAGGTTCATACATACCCACAATCTCTTTAGGCATCCATGGTCTTTTTGGACTGGAGGATCTAGAGGATTCAGGGAGAGAAGCATTTTCCAAAGACAATTTCTTCATCTCTAGCTCATGATTAAGCTCCATTTCTTTGAGCCTTAGTTCTTGATGTTTCTGTTCAGTTTGGGCACTAATTCTTTTGAATTCAAGTTCAAGCCTCATTTTTTATAGAGTGATAAATTCAGGACTTAATGTGGGGCCTGACAATGGTCCAGTAGCCATAGGTTGAGGCCTTTGAGCAGGCAGAGGGCCAGAGGGGGTAACATTGTTATCTTCCTCTTCCTCATCAGCTTCGACAATAACATCATCAACATTATCATGCTCAATGTTTGCTACATTTGCTGGAGGGGTAGGCACTACAGCCCTACTCTCCAGTCTTCGGTGTTCTAACAATCTTTCAATCATTTCTGATTTCTTGCCTTTGACAGGAAGACTTTTCTGTCTGCACAGATCCTTTAAATAATCAGCAGTATTTACAAGGAGGGTCTCCTGGTTATAGCTTTCCATATTTGACTTTTAGTGATTGTTAAGCCTTGTGGTTAATTGAACCAAGGTACTAGCAGCACTCTAAAATGTAAATCCAATAATTTTATCCTCACCGCTGTACACCAGTGTTAGGCAGAATCCTGTGCAGTTCCCTTAGGGAGCACTACAGAAGATTAAGACTACAGGTATATGCAAGAAAATCCCCGTTGGTATCAGTCTGTACCACAAAGATTTAGTTGGTAGCTGTGGCTAAGCAGTCAGACTTATCTCAAGAGGGAGATGAGCAGGATTCAGGGTTTACACATTAGGACTACAGTACTATGGAACAAGGAAACACTGACCAAAGCTTGGTATCAACAATAATATATATATTTATTTTACACACTCTGATGTTCACACACAAGTCACTTTTATTAAAGCAAGTTAAATCAGTCAAGAAAAGTATACACAACTCCCTATTTAAATTGTAGATAAGTTAGAGCAAGAGTGAAAACTGAGCAAAAAGGCACAGTGAAAACCAAGCAGAAATGGCATTCTTACAATTTTTCAAAAGGTAGGGAAAGGACAAGTTATACAGGTTTAGACTCTAACACACCAGCAACACTTCCCAAGTGGATTGTGAACAAGTTAGGCAAGGCAGTACTTTACCATATGCAATACTGAGGTGAAAACCGACCAAAATGGCACTTCACAAGTTTAAAAAGAGGGAAGGAAAAGGTGGTTATAAGAGTTAGGTGCACCAACACATTTCTAGGTGAGAAGCAATCTAGAGAAGGCAGTGTAACAGATTTAGCCAGAGTCAATAGGCCTGTGCCAGTGTCAATGGTACAAGGCAATGTGCCCAGGATCAAAATGTTCTAGTAGCTGCAGTCAAGTCTTTGTTTAAAGATTCGGAAAGATGGTTGCAGAGGGTGAAAAACAATGTTAGATGAGAGGGGCGGCCAACCCAGTAGGTAAGTAAAGGATGTAAAACACTGTTAGCGATACCCAACGAAACAGGAGGCCTGGCACAGAACAATGTACCTTTAAAGGACAAGAGGCTCCTGCGGTGGTGGTAGTTCCTGGCAGTTCCTGCAGTTCGGGAGATCCAGCAGAGGAGGAGAGGCTCTCATCATGGAGGAAGGTTCGAGTTACTGCACTGCCCAGGGATGAAACCAGCCGTGGTGCTGCCAAACGAATAAAAAGTACGCTCCTTTAAATCGCGGTCCGGGTGGACGGGTGCCTGGCTATCCGGTCTCCTAGTGCTTGGCACTGGCGATTCGACCAAGGTAGGTCCGGGAAGGTGATTGGCGAACTGGTTGGCCCCACCAGCTCAAGGGAAGAAGGCTCTTTCCGAGAAAGATCTTCTCAAGTCGTTGGAGAAAAGTGGTGAGGATCTGCTGCAGGTCTTCACCAGTGGTTCAGTCGTTGCAGATGTCTTCAGCTTCTCTTCTCTTTGGTTTCTTAGTTCCAGTGGCAACATCTTGTCCTCCAGTCCTCAGGACCCTGCTTCTATGCAGCAAGACCCCCATTCATACAGCCTAGCTGTCACTCTACACAGTGGGGTGGCTCTCCTGGTGGGAGAACCCCCCAGCCTATCAGGGCAGAGTGTGACTTGGGATGCGTAGGCAACCCTGTCCAGGGTGCCTATTCCCCCTCCCACATATCCTGTCTACCCCAGACTCAGTGGCGCTGAGAGGAGGACTTCTGTGCAGAATCCCGCCAAAAGGATGAACAAAGGATCCCTGACCTGGGTTAGGATTATAGAGAAAGACACGAGAAAGAAATATTATCAAAGTTCTGGCAATAAAAACCTACTGGAGTAAAGTTAATATTAAAATAAACCGGCGTATGTTAGAGGCTGTCAGTAAAAGTGGTAGCCTCGAACAATGGGAAAATCCCATAGGGAAATATTTGCGGTTGAATATTTATGGTAGTAACCACTGCCAGCAGCCAGAAACATTTGAGAGAGGGATTGTACGGTACCCCCTCGAAAATGAACATTAGGGAAAAACTATTAAACCTTTCCAGTACTTCCATAGTAAGATGATTTGTACTGGTTTAGTTCATAAGAATTGACTAGTAAAGTCAATGGGGACTTTACATGCCCTGGAAGTCTCACTCTTAGCAGGAGAAAAAAATAAACCCTTCAAATCCAGCAAAGCTGCTGGGGGACTTTATAGGTAAGGGAAATTAGCCTTAGAAGAGAATTCTCCCTAACAGTTTCCTTCTGTGTTTAGTTCAACATTGGGGAAACTAAAGGGATTCTCTCACAAAATAATACTGAAGAAGGGGGCCACTCCCAGCATATATAAGGTTAGATGGGTTCCCATGCTAGCTCGGGAGGGGCTTAAGAGTGAACTGATTAAGCTCCAGGAGGCCGGTGTGATAGAGGAAGTAGAGAGTTTCGATAGGTTGGCGCCTGTGGTGTTTGCCCTTAAGGCTGATGGGAACATGAGGATGTGCGTATACCTTAGGGACTTGAACGCTAGCATTTGGGTGGATAGGCATCCTCTGCCCAATATAAACGAAATGCTTACCCTAGTAGGGGCAGCTTCCTGTTTTTCCACTTTTGACCTTTCATCTGCATACCATCAGATCGACCTTCACGTAGAATCCCGCCCGTTAACATCGTTTGTGACCCCTTTTGGAGCCTTTCGGTTCTGCAGGATGCCCTTCGGATTAGCGTCTGCCTCTGCAGTTTTCCAAAGGATCATGCAGAAGCTATTTGGGAACATTCAGGGGGTTGAATGTTTTCAGGACCACATTCTGGTCTGGGGGATGAGTTGTGCCGAACATGACAGTAGAGTGCTGGAAGTGATGGAGGTATTAAAAAGTAGTGGTCTCACTGTGAAATTAAGTAAGTGTAAGGTGGTTGTGCCCAGTGTAACATACCTGGGACACACTTTGGATGCAACCGGGATTCATCCCAAGGAGGACCTGGTAAGGGTATTGAAAGATGCCCCGGCTCCTGTGAGCAAGGAGCAACTTAGGTTGTTCATGGGTCTGGTGGAATATTACAGCCGCTTTGTGGCGTCTTATGCCGACAGAACGGTTAATATGAGAGCTTTATTAAAAAAGGGTGTTCGCTTTGAGTGGTCCAATGAGTGTCAAATGGAATTTGAGGGGTTGAAAACAGTAGTGGATCAAGCCCCTTCTCTAGGTTCATTTTCTCCCAGCAGGAAGACTATTCTGACGGTCGATGCCAGTGAGATAGGTGTTGGTGCCGTGTTAGAACAGTGGAGTGGAGGGGAGTATCGCCCGATAGCATTCGCATCCAGGCTTTTGAGGGAGGCGGAACAGAGGTACGCAGTCATTGAAAGGGAGGCCCTGGTGGCTGTTTGGGCCTCAAGACACTTTAGGACTTTCCTGTGGGGAGTGGAAGCCTCTAGTGCATGTTTTGACCACAAAGAGCCTATTGCATGCGTCATCCAGAATTATGAAGTTGATGGCAGACATGAGTGAGTTCAATTTTAGAATAGAGTATATCCCTGGGGCAAAGAATGCTGTTGCGGATTGCTTGTCGCGACTTCCCCGGGTCGGCAGTGTTGATGAGGGGTGTAAAATGGATAGTGATGAGTGCACCTTGGTGGCTAGTGTCATTCCAGCAGTTGATGAGCAAGTCTGGTGCAAGGAAAGTAATGACGATCCCACCCTTATTAAGATCAGGTCCGCCCTTAGGAGTAGTATCTTGGATGAGGATTTGAGCAAGCATTACGGCCATGTCTGGCATGAGCTTTGAGAGGATCCTTTGGGTATTGCTAGGGGCCAGAGGCTGGTGCCTCCGGAATCTCTCAAGAGTAAGCTTGTGGCATTGGCCCACGAGGGCCACCTTGGAAGATCATTGACAAAGAGGAGATTAAGTGAGTCGTATTGGTGGCCCAAGATGGACAGTGAAGTGGAGGAGGTGGTGAAGGAATGTGCAGTGTGTGCTGCGGGCGACAAGAGTAAGGCCCTGTGTCCCCAACCTGTGTATCCTGTTGAAGTGCCGAGGGAAGTTTGGTCAAAAGTAGTGGTCGACATAATGGGTCCCATCGATATCCTGGTTGGTGGTCTCAGGTTTATAGTTGTGCTGGTCGATTATACCTCCAGGTGGGTGGAGGCGACGGCACTGACTACCGTGACATCCAAGAAGGTTGTTGATTTCCTAAGCAGTGTTTTTGATAGTGAAGGGGTACCTGCTGGTGTTGTTACCGATAATGGGGTGCAGTTTATGTCTGATCATATGCAAGAGTTTTTGAGGAACCTGGGGATAGGCTATCACAAGGTTTCACTGTATAACCCAGCTGCCAATGGCCTTGTAGAAAGAATGAACCGTTTTGTGAAGGGGGCGATCCAACTTGCCCATGCCAATGGTCTACCGCAGAGGAGTGTGGTCTCTGAAGCACTCAGGGCATACAGGTACACCCCGTAAGCACTTAGTGGTTATTCCCCATTTGAGTTAATGCACAGAAGGAAGCCGGGCACCAAGCTGAGGGTGCCAGCGTTGGGGGGTGGGACCCACTCGGAGGTTAACATGCAAGAAGTTTTGGATCATGTGCGTTCTAAACAAGTGGTGTTCACGCGACAGCGGTGTGCGGGTAGGAAGCCTTTGGTTGTGGAAGTAGGGGATCGCGTCCAGATTAAGAATCCGAGGTTTGTACCCAAAGGTTGTAGCGTGTATATGCAGCCCCGAGTGGTGGTGAAGGTAGGATGAGGATATGTCAAGCTCGATGATGGTTCCAGGTGGAGCAAAAGGCGTGCAGTGGTGGTGGAGAGAATGCGAGTGGGTGGTAAACTCAATGAGGGTCATTCGGGTGTATCTCCCTCTGGCATCACTGGGGAAGATGTTTCCTGAGACTCCAGTTCCGAGGCGGCTGCAAGTGTAAATTCTCACACGTTTGGTGCTAAGGATTCCAGCGTCCAGTCAGGGTGTCTGGATCTTGGTACAGGATGTACTCCCATTGAGGGTGTCTGTGCTGAAGGGGGTCTGTGCATCGGGGAGCCCCCAAATCCCTCAAATTCCTCTGCCCCCGCTAATATCAACAGTAATCCTGTGCGGGAGCGGAAGATGCCTTCCAAATTTGATGATTATGTCGTAGGCTCTGTTGAGGGCTAGCCCCTTACCTTGAGCTTTAGCTCGTTCCCTTCCTTTCCTAGTGTATGTCTGAGGGGGCGTAGTGTATGGATGATGTGTATGGGGGAGGTATGGACGTGTGAGCTCGTTTGCGTTGGTAGAATTATGGGGGGCAGAAGTGTTATGATGTGTGTGTTTGCTTACCTGGAATCCTGCCACAGTGGGATTCCATTCTTTCTGTACACTCCTTGTTTACTTCTAAGAGGGTTCCAAGTTCCACAGGAGAGCAGTTAGTAGATGTATTGGTGGAGTCCTGCTAGGCTCAGGTTGGTTGTAATAAAGGTGTTGCTTTACCCTCCTGTGTGTCCTCTTCTTTACCACAGATGCCATTTCCTGTTTTGTCAAGGGGTGAAAGGTTGTGTTCCATCGCTTCCCGTGACGTCTCTTCGGGTGGGGTCAAATGACATCACTTCCTGTGATGTCACCGGAGGTCAAGGGTCGTGTGATGTCACTTCCGCTACCCCAGGCATTTTGGTGAAATGACGTCCCTGGCACTGCTGGAGGAAGTATTTAGTTCCACCCGATTCCCTTCTTCTTTGGGGGTAGAGGGGCTACAGCATGCATTATTGAGCTCCCCGGGAAATAAACAGACATCCATATGTTTCTATTACCTGCCATTGCAGAGTGCTGGGAGAGGAGTCTCGTTTCAGACTCACTGCACAGGCCCACAGGGGTAACCAGGAGCACAACCCCCCTGCACAGACTAGCAAAGGCACAGTATAAAGTAACCATGGCGACTCTGTTCCTGTTTATATATCACAACCTATTCTCCACAACAGAAAGGAGTTCTTGCTGTGATGCAACACACTGAAAAGAGGGGGCATCTAGTCTGATTCCAGCAGCTGCACCTCTCGCAGAAGAACTGGTAAACAACACAGTTTCCAGATCAGAAGGCCAGAGGCTGGACCAAAAGAGCTGTTCCCCTTCATCTCCCTCTTCCTTAATTGGTGTCTCTTCTTCCTCTTCCCTTTCTTCTTCAGAGTACGGCACAGGTGGGGAACATAAAGGGAAATATTTGTCATGCGATTACGTATGCCAGGTCCTTGAGAATGTGGCCCTACACAATGGCGTTCACTAATGTGAAACGACTGAATTCCATTGTCACGCCTGTAAGGTTCCTCCCTACCGGTGATGCCAGTGAAGAGAGGAACAAACAGGGCCTGCATCGATGCACAAGCACACAAAAGGATACAACACGCCTGGATGATCCACAAGGGAGGGCCCATTATTTCACGTGCGCCTCACGTCCCAGCTAATGTGGGACTTGAGGCGGATCCAACATTCCTCCTTTTTTCCAACAAAACACAATTAAACACACACACATAACCACGTCAAACAACATCACTAACTTTCCTGTGCAGATCCAGTCCGGCACAGTTACACGCTCAACACCTTGTCATTTGACCGGGTCATCAGGAGTTTGGGGGTAAGCTCTGAGCGGGGGGGAATTGCAGTAATAGCACCGAAAATTCCTCATTGGGCCCAATGGGGTATGGGGAATTCCCGAGTGGGCCCAATGGGGAATGGGGAACTACCGTTCCACCAAACCTGTGATCCGGCGCTAATAGTGCTGGACCGGTTGGCGATAGCGCTATTAGCGTGGGTGGTATCCCGGCAGGAAAACCGCTGGGATACCGCCCAACTCGTGATGAGGACCATAGTCTCTTAGACTCTCTGGAGCCTTTGGGCTGTGTTAGGTTATACCTGCTGGGCCTCTGCCTGGATGCTGCATCACGGCTATGTCCTACCTCTGGCTCACCTCCATCTTCTGGATACACCCCCTCAGATCCTTCTGACTGCTCCTCGGGTTCTCCACTCGGTGCTGCTTCTCCCTCACGTCAGTGACTCGAAGCATGTGGTGGCGGATCTGCCTGTCTGTCTTCGTCAGTCCACATTCGCTGGGGCACCCTCTTGAACCAAGAAGCATTCCTGGTGATCGCCTGATGTCCTCATGCCACTGTCACCATCGTTCCTTCTGTTCGGGTCACTTTCCAGGGTACACAGTCATAACGTGTTTTCAACTTGGACTTTGTAGGGTTTCGCAGCACCAATACGTGATTGCCAACTTTGTCTCTCAACCTTCTTGCATGTCTCCTGTCGCTCATGTATTCGTTTGCTGCAACCCTCATTCGTTGGGTGTGGTCACTGTCGAAAGGGTCTACTCCCATGCTCGGGTGGTGTGGTATGGTTGAGTTTACCACAGTCCCATACATGAGGGTTATGTTGGTGGAGCTGTGGGCCGTAACCCGGGAATTCCATAGGAATCTGTAAAGATCCACTCTCCAGTGGCTGTTTTGAGCCCTGGATATGTGTAACACTTTGTTGATTGTTCGCATGAAATGTTCCACATCACTATTCACCTGTAGCCACCGGGGCGTGATGTGATGTTTGATGTGCAAATAGTCCAGGTATTTCCTGAGCTCTGTCACCTGGAATGGTGGTCCATTGTCGCTCCTGATGTGTCTTGGCAGGCCATGTGTTGCGAACATCTTCTCGAGTGCAGGTATTACGGTCTCCGCTGCTGTCGAGGATATGATCTCCACTTCTGGGTATCGTGAGTGATCGTCGGTGGCAACCAGCAGATATGTTCCTTCCTGCACTGTGTAGAAGTCGACGCTGATGGCGCTCCACCTTGATTATCCATGCTCTGCAGACTGTATTGGCTCAGGGTTTGGTGGTGCTGCTGTGATTTGGCAAGATAGGCAGGATGTAATGACCTGCTCTACTTTGGTGCAATGTGAGGAATCCAATCCCAGTGTTGTATTCTGCCTTTTGTCCTGACCATTCCCTGGTGGCCTTCGTGGGCCAGCGCCACGATCCTGTCCTGCAGGCTGCTGGGGATCACTATGCGGGTTGCCCTCAAGATAATCCCTTCGCTGGTGACGGACAGTTCCTGTCGTACTGGGAATATGCCGGTAAGGAAGTCTCTGGCCACTGGCGTGCGGTTATGTACGTGGCGGAGGAAAGATTTACAATCACCAGATATGATGGTGTTCTTCACTATCTCACAGCAAGGGTCATTGTGCCTGGCCTTTATATGATATGATATCTTATTTGTAATGCGCTCGTACACAAGTGTTTCAGAGCGCGACAAGGCAAGGGAGGGGAATGGGGAGAACAAAACAACAATCTTACTAGGCTCAGTGACATTGAGATTGTACAAGTGCATGGGAAAGGGAAAGGGGAAAGTGCATGGAAGGCGGAGAGTGAAAAGTGCAGAGGATAAACAGATAAATAATAATAAATACAAATAAAATATATAATGGAGCAATAAACAGGGGTAGTGCAGCCAGCAAGTGGCAAGTGCTGTGTTTACGGCAGCAGAGCTGGGTAAGTCTGATAATTGCATAAAAAGAAGAAAATGGGGGGATGGGGGACTGTATGGGTACAGATACAGTCCCCAGTGCAAGGGGTGGCCGGGTGGCAATGCAGAAGGGTGGCAGGGTGAGCCGGTAACTGGGCCAAGGGGACGGTGGGTGGCTAGATGCACAGTGTCAAGAGAGAGCAGATCAGCAAGTGAGAGGGGGAGCAAAGGCAGATGCAAAGAGGAAGGTCTTGAGGTGCTTCCGGAACCGGAGCGGGTTCTCCTCAAGTTTTAGAGTGGCAGGGAGGCTGCTCCAGAGGGAGACCCCAGCCGAAGACAGAGATCTACCCCAGCTCGTTTCTTTGAGAAACAACTGACCCTGAGGGAGTTAGACCAGGGACGTCATATCACCAAAATGCCTGGGGTAGCGGAAGTGACATCACACAACCCTTGACCCCGAATGACATCACAGGAAGTGATGTAATTTGACCCCATCCCGAAGTGATATCGCGGGAAGCGATGGAACACGACCTTTCAAAACAGGAATGGGCATCACATAGCATTGTACACTCCGAAAACTATGGTTACGATATCACTATAATGGGATGAATACATTTAATACAAGAATGTATTGCCATATCTATCGTTAAGATCAGTGTATAGGCCCATATTACCAAATTACTGTGAATGCAAGCAGACATCAATGACCAAATGATAATGATGTCTTATAATATAGCACTTACGCTTAAGCGCTTTATATAGAAAAAATATACACCCAATATCACCCAACCTGTCTTGGTACTCATTTATCACACTCAGAAGGATGAAAGGCTGAGTTGAGGTGTTTAAGAACAGACTAAATCAGTGACTCACCCCCTGAAGTGTGCCTGAAATAAACCCTTAATGAGTCTAGCAATTATTGTATAGAATTTCAGAAAGACACATTATTTGGTATTCCTATTCTTTCTTATTTAGTGTCAGTGCTACAAGTTTAGACTTTTGGCACTCCTGTTCTTATTTTTCTTCTTTTTTTTTAAGGGGCCTGAAAAAAGAAAGCCAGCCGCTCCAATAGTAAAGAGCCACATGGTGCTGGCCACAGCCCAGGAGATTGCATTAAAAAAAAAAAGAAAAATTGTAATTAATTTTTAGAGGTCAGAGGTCGCAAGGGAGTCCACAGAGGTTGCAAGGGAGACGCCAGAGGTCGGCCCCTAAATGACATCCCTGAGTTAGAGGTAGAGGAGCGAAGAGCTCGAGAGGGGAGGTATTTGCGGCGGATAGCTGAACGTGTTTTGGACCCACGCCCCAGAAAGCCTTGTGGACAATGCAGAGGGTTTTAAATGGAATCCTTGCATCCCCTGGGAGCCAATGGAGACATTTCAGAGCTGGAGAGATACGATCCCAGGGTTTAAGGCCAAGGACAAGTCTCGCAGTCCTGTTTTGGATTAGTTGCAGAGGGCCAAGAGTAGAGGCAGGTAGATTTAGAAAGAGGCTGTTACAATAGTCCAACCTAGAGAGAACCAGAGCTTGGGAGACAGTGAGTTCTGGGGGAAGGAGAGGAAAGGAAGAGTGCCTCGGAGGAGGTGCAATAGGGAGTTTGACTTTTTAGAGACCTCAGAGATGTGGGCAGAGAAGGAAAATGTGGAGCCAAAGATGACCCCAAGGTTCTTAGCCTTACAGGTGGGGATAGGAGGAGGGCCAAGCAAGGCCGGCCAGAGAGAGAGGGGAAAGAATGGAGAAGGGTTGCCGATGAGGAGGATCTTCACGATATCATCAATGCCGACTGCCTTTGGCTTCATGGTGTGTGTGATTTGACATATGTGCTCCTCCGTTTCCTTGGCTTCTCTCACTTCCTACAGGGTCGCGGCCCTCGGGTGCCTGGATAGGAAATCTGCCGGATTGTCTGTGCCCACTTGGTAGGCCAACTCAAACTCATACTGTTGAAGGTGGAGCAGCCACATCCCAATTCTGTCCGGAGGGTGTGCTGATGACCCTGTGAAGATTGGGATGATTGGCTTCTGATCTGAATAGGCCCTGAATTTCCAGTCATAGCGGTAGATGTGGAAATGGCAGCAGCCCCAGAGCAGCGCTATGGCTTCCTTTTCAATGTGCGAGTATCGCTGTTCAGTGGGCGTGAGGGCTCGGCAGGCATATGCAATGGGCTTTTTTCACCTGTCCGTGATTGTTGGACCAGGATGGCCCCAAGGCCACCAGGGCTAGCATCGACATATAGTTCAGTCATCAACGTTGGGTTGTAATATGCCATTATTGTTTCCGACGACAAAGACGTCTTGATTCGCTCAAATGCCTCCTGCCATTTAGTGCTCCAGTTCCATTTGGTGTTCAACCTGTCGAGCTTCCTGAGAGGCTCAGACATGGTTGCCAGGTTGCGGATGAACCTACTGCAATGAGTTGCCATCCCCAAGAAACTATGTACCTCCGTGGGTGTTGTCGGAGGGGAGGCTCCTTTATGTCTGCCTCCTTTTGTGGGTTGGCTGATACCCCTTCACTGTTGAAAATGTACCCACAGAATATTATCTCTTCTTTCAGGAAGTCACATTTGTCCCGGTGGATGGTTAGGCCTGCGGTCGACAGCCTGCTAATCACAATCTCAAGATGACATTTGTGCTCTTGCCTGTCGCTGGCATGGATGAGGATGTCGTCACTGACATTCAGAACCCCTGGGATCCCCTGGATCACTTCCTGGATGGCTTTCTGGAACACCTCTGCCACTGAGGAGATGCCGAAGCTCAGTCTCTTGTACCGCTGCAGACCTGGGAGGGTGAAGAGGGTTGTGATATACCTTGAGTCACGGTGTAGTTTCAACTGGTGGTATCCAGTGTTAAGGTCGATTTTTGAGAAAACTTTCGACCCTGTGAGGTCCATAATTATCTCATCTAACGTGGGGGTGATGTGGTTCTCCCTTTTGATTGCTGCTTTCGGTAGGCGCATGTCAGTGCAAATCCTTAATTTTCCCGGTTGCTTCGGTTTCTTCGTCACCACCATAGGCGAGACCCAGGGCGTTGGTCCCGTGACTTGTTCAATAATGCCAGCTTTTTCAAGTTCGTGTAACTCCTTTGCAACCAGGTCTCTCACATGAAATGGAGTTCTCCTGTGGCGTACTGCCAGGGGCTGCACCATCTGGTCGATGTGAAGTTTTATGAGCTTGCCTTTCAAACATCTGATGCCGTTGAGGATGCATGGGTTCTTCTCTAGGAGGTCGGTGACGTCCGATGAGTCTGTAATTTCAGAGATGAACCAGATCCATCCTAGGTCTTCCGCTGCATCCCCACTAAGCAGGCATTTGATTCCAGCATTGACAACGTATATCTTTGATTTGATGACATGCTTAGTTCTGTCCTGAAGCATCTGGTAGTAGCGTCTTGCTTCCGTAGGAAAACAGGAGTGTTTAAGTTGACTTAAGGTCAGGTCGAGGACATAGTATCCAGAACATTGTTGATGGCATTACATTTACTGACGCTCCGGTGTCTATCGTCATTAGTGTCTCTTGGCCCTGTATGGACACAAGGAATTTGTGTCTTCTCTGTTTCTTTCTCAGCTCTGTGCTCCTGTGATTAAGTGCTGAGATTAGATGGACCTTGCTCCTCCTCTTTGTTCTCCCAGTCCCCACATCAGTCACTGTGTTGCCATTGTCATCTACAGACTCGTCTGTCAACGAGTTGTCGTCGGCCACTATGCAACGCATATCTGCCTGCTCCTTTTTCCTGGAGAAGGATTTTGCTAGTTGTGGTTGTGGGTGTTGAGGCTGCCCTGAGCATCTGCAGACATGTGCATAGTGGTTCTTCTGGCCACATGCCCCACACATGGTTCCCTGCGCTGGGCAGTTTCTCCTTCCATAGCATGCTTCACTGTATTATCCATACTCTGTAGGCCCTGGGATTCTCGGTTGCCACTGCAGTGAATTGTTCACCTCATTGAAGTCTTCCCTTGCTCTGTGGTGGTTGGATATCTGTGCTATCACTGTTGTTGTCGGTGCCAGTTCGAGCTTCTGTAGTGTGGTGCCCATGTGTGCTGCCCTCGTGTGCGACAGCTTTCTTTGGCGTCCATATTCAAGGATCCTGGCTAGGGTGATATCTTTTTCGCCCAACCCCATTCTGCGCAGTTTCTCCGAGTGCATGCCATTAATGATCTGCGCATTACTTCCTTTTCGACGTTGTCGAATTCACACAAGAGTGCTAGTTTCCTAAGTCTTGTGTGGTAAGCATCCAGTGTTTCATCCTCCATCTGTACTGTGGTGCAGAAGTTGAAGGTTTCCTAGTCCGAATTCAACTGTGGCATGAAATGTGCTGTAAGGGCGTCTTTGGCCAGTTGGGATATCTTTGGCCAAATCGTCGATGACCAGCGTGTTGAAAATGTGCAGGACGTCATCACCAACGTTGAGCAGAAGGTGTGATCTCATCTTCCTGGGTGCTGGGATGTCCTTGCAGTCCAACGCCATCTCAAACATTTGAATCCACAGCATCCAGCCGAGCCCCACTGATGATGGATTGATGTAGGGGTTGAAAAACCCTAATGCATCCGAGGCACCTCTATGAGGTGGGGGGACGGCGCCAGTGAAGCGGCTATCCTTGATGGTTTTCTGGGTCTGGGTGTGGAAAGGCTAGTTGCCATGTTCACCCTGTGTATGTGGGCAGCGATGGATTCTTCCTCACCTTCGTTTGCCGGTCTTTTGGCGTGGCACTGTGGACTTGACAGCTCCTGGGTGTCCCTTTGGGTGGCGCAGTGGCTCCCTCTGTGCTGCTTGCTGATGTGTCAAAGAGAGAGAAATAAAAGTTCTCCACAGTGGCATCCACTGTATTCCGTTTTGTGGATGCTTGAAATTGGAATTTTGAAAGAGAAAAAAATAATGTGCCTCTGTCGTGAGCTGATGTATGGCCTGGAAGCTGTGAGCGTATTTCCTCTCGTCGCCAGTGTAAGGATCCTCCCTTCTGGTGCTGCCATCGGAGAGAGGAACAAACAGGGCCTGCATCAGTGGCCCAGCTGATGTGATGCGACACGCCTGGATGGTCTTGTGCCCAGAACTTCATGCCTTCCATCAGAGTGGGCCCTTTATTTCACATGTGCCTCACGTCACCACGCATGCAGGACGTGAGGCAAATCCAACTGTGAAATCTGATAAAATGGGGATGCCTGGTTTGTCATCATTAGAGAATCATTAGAGAATCAGTACTCTTTGTTACAGAACCATTACCCATTATTACCCATTGTTAGAGAACCATTATTTAGTATTACCCCTTTAGGAATCCAGTTATTCATTCATCATGTTTAGTTATCCATTATTGCATCCTGTTTAGTTCTGATTAGTACATGAAGAAGTAGCCTCATTATTCTATCCATATATTAGACTGCCACTTTGTATGCATTAGCCATTTGCATTATGCATTTGAAGAGAGAAATAGGACCTGTTATATGAAGGGTTTGCTTAGTTATGTTATTGCCATATATGATTGAAAGAGATGTTTTTAGAATGATATGTTTGCATCATAGCGCTTGCCATTAAGAGAGAGACGTGCTAGGCACTAGAGAGAACGAATGAGGTCTGAAATGACACACTGTCATATTTGAAAAGCCACGTAGAGCCTTTTAGAATGAAACATTGTTATGCTTTTTTGGAGTGGGTTTGAGGCTCTAGGATTTGAACCTGCCTGTGCTGAGCTCCATTTATATTGCGATGATGAGTTCTAGCGAGATCACAGGAGTGGTTTTGGGGTTTAGCCTAAGCCCCAGTTTGGTAGTTTAGAAGAAAAGTCTTTTTACTCCCGGGTATCTCGGTTGGTTTATCAAAATAATTGTTTAAACAATTATTTTGATAAACCAACCGAGATACCCGGGAGTAAAAAGACTTGTTATGCTTTGTAGTTACACATTTAGAGATATGTTTGACACATATGTATGTATGTAGAGTGTGCACTTAGAATGAGTTTGCATATAGCTAGCGCTTGGGTTTGCGAGAAGAAAGCGTAAACGCTATAAAGCATTAGGTTGGCATTTCAAGCCATTCTGATGGAGACAGAGGGGCACTGGGCTCAGTGCAGAGATGTTATGGTACACTGTGAGGAGGAATTTGTAAACAATAGCTTTGCAGGCAGACAGATAACACAAACCTTTGTCCGAGTCGAGACGGCCTGGCTAATCAGCATGTGTTGGTGTGCCGCGGAGACAGAAACGGTGGGAGGGAGTGCGACAGGGGGAGATGAGAGAAGTGCATTTTGCATGAGAGCAAGATGGCCTGTTCTCTGGACAGAGAGAGGATTTTGTGATGCAGACAGAGCCAACAGTGGAGTGAATGGAGAAATGGAGGAAATAGATGGTGTTTTGCACCACACACAGAAAGCCAAGGCAGATATATGATGTCCTATGTCACTTTGACACAGAACACGTAGTGACCAGAACACGAAACATGCATAACACAGACTGGCAGGCACTGCCTGAATATAGAATGCTGACAGAGAAACAGACATTTTTAGCTTAGAGAATGTAAGTAACCATGGGAATGGGTGCGTCATTGGATTAGTATAAGCAGAGGTGAAGAGAGAGGAGAGTCCCTAGTTGCTGGTAGTCGCTGTTGGAGAATGGGGTCAGATACAGATGGAGTTTGTTCGAGTTAATTGCTGATGGAGTTTTGATGGGAGAATGAGGGAGAGATGTCTTGGTGCAGCAGAATCTGTTGGCTTTGGGAGATCGAGAGCTTGGCAGAGCTCGGCAGTGACCAGATCTTGAGGGGCCTGCCACTGACTGGCTGATTGTAGAGTTGTGCATAGAGGAGAGACTGACAAAGACAGAGCTGGAGACAGAGAGATGGACAAGCAAATGGGATGTATGGTCCATAGCCTAGACAAACTGATTGATTACAACCAGTGGGGTGGCTTTGTTGATGGGGTTGGGAAGGACATGGCATCCAAAGGGGAGGTACCCGAGCCAAATGAGTGGGGACAGAATGGTGTGCCATGGAGGTTGAAAAAGAAGGGGCGGGCACCCCTGTCCACCCCCTAGAATTACGCCCATGATTAGAACAGACACTCACACAAAGAGCTTTGGGTTTGGGAGAAAGGGGAGATCAGACAGGGATTGTCTTAAGAGAGTGAGTGTGAAGCATGGTGTGGATTGGTGTGGATTGGATTGGAGAGGTTTGATTCTGTATGAAGGAGAGGATTGCTGGATGTTTGACGCTTGCATTAGACTGCATTAGAATCACAGGCTTGCATCACAGGCTTGCATTAGAAACCTGTAGGGCTAATAGTTATTGCATGGTAGATTTGCACCAGAAGCATAAAAGGTGCAAATTTGATATTTGCTAGAGTTTTAGAATTGTCTGCATCATGCTTTGCTGTGCATAAATAAATGTATTCCATTGTTATAATTGAATTGATTCATGTGTTTTCTTTGTGTCTTGTGTTTTGTGTCCATAGAAGTAAGATAGGTATATGTTATTAGGCGTAAAATAGGACTAACACAGTGCACAAAGGCCCAGAGATACGAAAGCAGGGAGGGTATAGTGATCCACAACCCCCTAGCAGATTGTCTAAGATTGTCTAAGACTGCTGTATGGTTGCCCAGTGGGGTAGCGATTCGTTTTCAGACTAACACAACAATGCCCACTGCTCGGCAGTGCACAAATCCTCAACATTCATAACAAGATTTGACAAGAGAGGCAAGAGCCTGGCAGAATGTCCATTGCCAGGTCCCTATGGAAGCTTTAGGCTCTGAGGAGAGAGGAACTACCATGCCTGATGCCAGCTTCTCTTGAGGAAGACTCTCTCTTAACCAGCCTCAATGGCACCCACAGAGGCTGCAGTCCGTGCCACAGTAGGAAAGAAAGTCCACACTGGCAGTAGTAGTACAATCATTTATTAAGCACAACTTATCACCAGAACAACCGACATACTTAACAATTCCAATAAATAGGATAAGACTAACAACATATTATTATACAAAAAAGTATGATAAAAAGAGTGCCCTCAGATAGAACTATATGGGGGCCCACCTATCCATAAGAGTCTTGCTTCCTATATATCCCAGACGCTTATGGAATATTTTTGGGATCTCTATGCCTGCATGGAGAGGGGAGATGACTGCAAGACCCTGGTTGCCCCCATGCACAAAGAGGCTGCATTCCACTTTCATCTGGCGTCGACGTAAGTAGGGCAGCCACTTGCACTTGCAGCATTGTGGTACTGAACAGGAGCCAAGTGCACATCAGGGATTGGCAGACCGAGTCGACTCAAAAACCAGTCGACCGTCACTTGCTGTTCCAGGGGTCAAAACTGTTTGGTGAGCCGCTGGAGGAAAACGTTTCCCCGGCTATACAAGGAGATGCATATTGGTACCTTCTAGAAAACAAGCATTGGCAACGCCAATAGTTTTGGCGTTTACTGTTATTTGCATTTTGCATTTATAGGCCCTAGGGTGCAAGGATGAGAGTGCAAATATGTAAAGGAGGATGTGATATGGGGTGCAGGTGTGGTATCAGGTAATAATGTACCCATACATAATGCCCCCATACATAATGTTGCCAGGAAAAGCCACTGGTGACATTATATATGGGATGTCCCCTGCTCCCATTGTTAAAAAAAAAATCAGGGGTTCCAGGGGTGTCCCCCGCATGTTCAATGTAATAATGTCCCCGCAAAATAAATGCAACTTTTCAGTCAGAGGACATTTTTTGCGCGGACAGGTGTGCAATGGGGAATAGAGCAACGGAGGAAGCCATTGATAGAGGGTTCCAATGATGAGCAAGAGGAAATATGAGGGTGAGAGAGTAAGAGAAAAAGTGAGTGTGAGAGGAAAGATGAGAGAAAAAGTAAAAGCTGACAGCAAAGGTGAGAGTTGGAGAAGATGGAATAAGGGGATATCTTCAAGTGTGCCAGAGAGAGAGATCGACAGCGCATGCAGGGAGAAAGAGAGTGACAGCGTGCGCGGTGAGAGAGCAACAGCATGTGGAGAGAGTGAGAGCGACAGCACATGCAGGGAGAGAGAGAATGACACTAGATAGCGACAGCACACGCGGGGAAGAGAAATCAACAGCGTGCAGAGAGAGCGACAGCACTCAGAGAGAGGGAAAGCATGCAGAGAGAGAGAGAGAGAAGGACAGCGTGAGAAGCGAGAGATAGCAACAGCGTGTGGAGAGAGAGAGAGCGACAACGTGCAGAGAGAGCACAATTGTTGTAGAAATTGATGATGCAGCAGCAATAGAAGCCTTTGTGGCAGCAACATCTGGGAGAGTGGTCTTCATTTTGACACTGAACATAAACATGGGCTAATGAAGGGCTCAGAAAAGCCAAAACATAGACTCAACCTCCCTCGGTCCCAGCCCTTAACCTGAGACATCCAGACGAACAAAGCAGACATTTTCATAAGAGAAAACACAGCTATTGCTGGATGCATGGCAACCTAATTTTCTTTGTTGTATTTATTTATTTATTTATTTATTTATTCACATTTAAAAAGCGCGCATCAGCCCGGAGGCATCATGGCGCTGAAGGCAAGGCAGACATAACAAACCCATGTACTGGGCTTAGATCATAGAAAATACACACCTAATAGCCAATACAATGTTCAGTGAGAAATCCATCAGTGGCGGACATGTACGTAAATTCAGCATAAAATGTTAGGTAAGTGACTCTAATGACATCAAATTAAGTGTCCAACGTTTGGGTGTGTGATGCAGACTTGCAGGGAGGGGTAACTCTCTTAAGTCTTTGAAGTAAGGGAACTTGTTGGGTGGGTGCAAACGATAAAGAATATGAGTGCCCATGGGGGGGAAAGGCATATGTGAATAATCAGGGGTGCATCCTGGGATCAACAAAAATAGGACCTTCTTCTGTCCTTGACAGTAAACTGAGCTGGTGTTAAGAATCAAATGGTGTACAGAGTGACAGGGAATGATCTGGTAACCACCACCAAAAACAGGAATTGTGACACGCCAGTACAAAGGTGGCATCACCGTCATCTCCTCTCTTTAAATGGCATGTCAAACGAGCAGGCCAGTCTGTTCCAATTCATGCTTCAGTTTAACACTGTGACGTTAAAATCACAGTGAGCCTCATAAATCGGTTAGGGAGTGCGGGCCAGGGGCCTAACTGCATTGGAACTCTCTTTAACCTCAGCAGCGCCCAAAGGCAGAATCTCGACTCTTTACCATCTCCTAGATAGATCTGACCCGGGGATAAAAGATAAGTACATGCTTGATTGGGAGAAGGACCTGGGACGGGAGATTGAGGTGACGGACTGGGGAAAGATTTGGGAAAGGCTACATAAGAGCTTGCAATGTATCACTAACAGGGAAGGTGGATATGTTACAGGTACTACATCACCCCAGCCCAACTGAGTAAATCTAACCCTGAGATCTCTCCGGGGTGCTGGCGCGGTTGCTCGTCCAAGGGCACCCTATTCCACTTGTTATGGACCTGTCCTAAAGCTGAGGCCTACTGGCGGGAAGTGACGAACCACACAAAGGCAATTACTGGACTCGCATTCCCATGGGATCCAGGAATCATACTCTTGGGGGAAACAGGGGGAGGGGAATTCCCGCTTTCTAGGCGAGCTTCTCGTCTCCGCACACATCTTCTGCTAGCGGCAAAGGTTGCTATGGCTCGTCTGTGGAAGCACGCTGATGGCCCCTCGGTCCCAATGTGGTGGTTTAAATGCTGGGTAATTGTAGTTGCTGAAAAAGTCACAGCCATCCACTCGAGTTCCAGAAGTGGCGCGGGCAGGAGCCCCCACCAGCAGCCACCCACGCGCTCCAACTCCTGGAGGCAGCGCAGCGACCGCAACCACGACCGCGACCGCAACGGGCCATCCCTCCCAGGCTCGGAGGTGTAACCACCAGCCCTGCCAGGGCCCCTCCATCTGCCCACACTGCCCCCACATCAAGGACAAGCACCGGTGACCCATCTGGGCACGCACCACACCGCGCCGACATTTCTTCCTGAAACAAAATGTCGGGCGCGATGCGGCATGAAGTCGAGGCTCGGCTTCCCCCGGTCGCCTAGCAACGAGTTCATTTAAACTCGAACTTCCGCCGGCAGGCGGAATAGCCGGCGGCCAGTCGAAGGCCAGTATAAGGCCCTGTTCTGCCCCTGTTCGCTCCGGGGAGCTACTGTTACTGATAGACCCCTGATTCCCCAAGCAAAGTTCACAGGCAAACTCCGCATTAAGGAAAAACTTTTTTAAAGCACTGAACGCGGATGATCGTATATATACTGGACATTAATCCACGTGAGTACTGTTACTGCTAAACTGCTATGCTATAACTAGCTACAGTAGTGCTCCCCTGTTACCCCTGTCACGTGCTATGCCCCATGCCCTGGATCAGACACCCTTTGTCCTATGTTGTGCTTTTTGATCGTTATACGGTTCATGCTATGCCTGGTGTTGTGCCTCACGGTAACCCACAAGTGAATTGTGCCCCATGGTCGCCTACAGACCAGCTTAGAATTGTATTGTGCCCTATGGTCGCCCACAGACCACATTTCAGTTGTGTTGTGCCCCATGGTCGCCTACAGACCAGTTTAGAATTGTATTGTGCCCTATGGTCGCCCACAGACCACATTTCAGTTGTGTTGTGCCCCATGGTCGCCTACAGACCAGTTTAGAATTGTATTGTGCCCTATGGTCGCCCACAGACCACATTTCAGTTGTGTTGTGCCCCATGGTCGCCTACAGACCAGTTTAGAATTGTATTGTGCCCTATGGTCGCCCACAGACCACATTTTCAGTTGTGTTGTGCCCCATGGTCGCCTACAGACCAGTTTAGAATTGTATTGTGTCCTATGGTCGCCCACAGACCACATTTCAGTAGTGTTGTGCCCCTTGGTCAAATTGCTCTTTTGTGATATTGACTGCCCCAAACTGCCCTGATTTACTTTATGATCTGACCAACAGCGTTTTTGCCAACCTACCTGTACATCTCTTGTTTACCAATGCGGCCCCCTAGCCCACACCCCAAAGCGCCTACATACCTCCCTTCCACTTTTTCCATCTTTCTCACATCCCTCTCCTTTCTGGCCACCTGCAACATGCTGCATGCGCACCCAGACCAACATGCCCACCTTTGCCCTACCCCACCATCTGATCTCATACACAACACACCGTCATATGCACTCCATCCCACATTCAACCTCCTTACCGATCCGGTCGGACACCACCCACTCCACCTCAGGCTCTGTAGACTAAGAACTCGCACCAAACACCTCCTTACTCTCCGCAGTACTCCACACTCCACACTCCTTAGGAACTACAGACTCAGCTCTCGCACCCATACTCCAGCCGCCCAGACCTCCTTCCCTGACCACGCTCACTACCTTAGCTCGCATCACACTGCATGTGCCGCGCCCAAGCCTCACACACCCATATTCACACCGCCCACCCCCAGCACCACCAACACACACACTCTACATCCAAACTTAAGATGCGCTCTCATCATCGCGCGCTCTGTCCATGCCCATGCCATTGAAATCAATGACCTTATCACCACCCACAATCTCGACATACTTGCCATTTCCGAAACCTGGCTCCATGAAGCCTCCAGTCCCTCCATTCACCTCGCTCTCCCTGAAAACTATACCATCCTTAGACAGGACCGTAAAAACGTACAAATTGGTGGCGGCGTCGCCCTCATTTTTAAGGACACCCTCTCCATAAGAATGTGTAATCAACAATGGGACAATAACGCCGATCTCCTCACTGCCAAACTAGCCCTTTCACCTAATTGCACCATAAACTTCTTTATCACCTACAGACCACCAGGATCTCCCCTTGACTACCAAAAGCAACTCCTCCAAAACATAGGCAACAACCTCAAAAGCACCACCAAAAGCATCCTTCTAGGGGACATTAATCTTGGCTTAGCTGACCCGAAGGACAAAGCAGCCGCAAATTTAGCCAAAGAATTATCTAACATGGGGTTCGAACACAAAATTACTGCACCCACTCACAGCAAAGGCAGATCCATTGACTGGCTAGCTGATCACAACTGCTCATCTGCAATTACCTCCATCTCAGCCCTTCCATGGACGGACCATCACCTCATCCAATTCACCATTCCTACCACGCCCACTCATAAATTCTTAACTCATGCCCCACCCGCTAAAGTAAGAAGCTCCAAAAAACTCACTGCTGCCAACCTCGCCCCTCTCCTTGATACCCCGCAACTCAAGCATCCATTCCCCCTTGACCCTACATCTCTAGCCAACATCTACTCCAGCACACTCACTCAAGCCATCGATTTCATTGCCCCGCTAGAAGAAAAAAAAGGGAAAAAATCAATACACTGCAATTCCTGGTTCACTGAAGAACTATCCGTCCTACGCACTAAGAAACGCAAAGCCCTATCCAGGTGGCAAGCAGAGCCTAACCAATCCTCGCTTAATGACTTTAAAGAGATCTCTCTGACCGACAAAAAAGCCATATTCCTTGCTAAATCCGAATCCTACAACCAGAGAATCACTACTGCCAGTTCCAAATCAAGTGAAATTTTCTCCATATTCAAAGAACTCACCACACCAGCCTCCAGCCCAGACGAAATCATCAAGGATGAAGCATGGTGTACAGGCATCCAGGCTGCTCTCCTCAACAAAGTTAAATTACTCCAAGACAAAATAGCCTCCCAACGCAAAGCTCTCAACACCCCCACCTGCCCGCCCATACCTCTCACCTACAACTCTCCTTCACAAACACCCCTTTTTGCCTTCAGAGAAGTCTCAGAGACGGAAGTCAAGGACCTCCTTAAAAAAATCAAACCCTCCACATGAAAAGGGGATATCTGCCCACCCTCCGTAATCAAAGAGTGCGCAGAATACCTCACCCCCATCATCACGGCTTTTATCAATGCCTCTTTCGCATCTGGAAGTGTACCACAATGCCTAAAAGAAGCCTGGGTCCGCCCGCTCCTAAAAAAACCCTCTCTCGATCCTTCCTCCCCTAACAACTATCGCCCCATGACCACCGTCCCCTTTCTCCTTAAAATCCTAGACAAAGCCGCACCCAATCAAATCCAACACTACCTGGAAACCAACACCATCCTAGGCAAAAGACAGTCAGGTTTCCGCAAAGGCCATGGAACTGAATCTGCTCTTCTAGATTTAAAAAATCAAATTACTAAAATAATGGACACAGGCAAACCTGCCCTCCTCCTCCTACTCGACCTTTCTGCAGCATTCGATCTGGTCGACCACAGCATTCTCACATCGCACCTCTCCAATGCTGCACACTTCTCTCACAAGGCTACCACGTGGATCACATCCTTCCTTGAAGGCAGGGCCATGAAAGTATACTCTGACCAGGATAGCGCCCCCCCCACCACTATCAATTGTGGAGTCCCACAAGGGTCCTGCACCGCACCGACCCTCTACAACCTATTCACCAAACCCCTCTTTGACTTACTGGACTCCCTCAACATAGCGTACACCAACTACGCTGATGACACGCAGGTCCTCCTCCCCCTCTCTGGAGACTACGACCTTGACTCAGAAGCCCTCCGCAAAATCTACTCGACTATCCAAACATGGATGGCTATCAATGGTCTCTGCCTAAACGGAGACAAAACCGAAATCATCATCCTAGCCCCTAACGAAACTCTAACCAAACTCAGCCCCGATTATTCGCACATGATCATCGACAGTATTAGCATTCCTGTCTCCTCTGCCGTCAAGACCTTAGGAGTCTACATTGACGCCACACTCTCAATGACTAGACAAACCAGCGCCATTGCCTCAGCTTCTGCTCTGACTACCAAACTCATCTACGCCATAAAACCCTACCTCACCACGCCCAACTGCCTCTCCATAGCCAGAGCTACTATAGGAGCCAGATTGGACTACTGTAACGCCCTCCTGGCAGGCACCTCGTCAAAAAACCTAAACAGGCTCCAAATAGTGCAAAACAATGCCCTCCGTGCTGCACTACACATTCCCAAAATTGACCATATCTCACAGGCCAGAAGACTTGTCCACTGGCTCCCAGTCAAGGAAAGAATCAACTTTAAAATCCTCACTCTCACACACAAGTGCATCAATCACACAGCACCCCCCTACCTATCTGAAATTATAACCAAGAACTCCTCCATCCGCCCCAGAAGAAGTCATCACGCCAACCAACTCCAAGTACCCACTGTAAAAAGAGCCAAAGCCGGCGGCATTGGCTTCCCTCACATAGCACCTAAGCTCTGGAATGCCCTCCCCAACTCGCTCAGAGCAGAACCATCTCTGTATCTCTTTCGCAAATCCCTCAAAACCACGCTATTCAGCTAACTCCACCTTCCCTTCACCCACTTCAGCTCGCACACATCTGATACGAAAAGTGTTCGACACGAAATGCTTCCTGTAATGAAAATTGCTTTGTAACCATCTTCCTTCCATTGTAACCAGACTATGTATGTATTCATGTAACAGCGCCACGATGCCCCCGGGCTGACGTGCGCTTTAAATAAATCCGAATAAATAAATAAATAATAAATGGGTAACCTGAACCATTTCCTGAACACCTGTCTCACCCTTTTTGGACTGTGCTGAGCAATTCCCCTGCCTCACTAGAAGCCCCCCATTAACCCGTTGGCTGCACGGCTGATCTCTGTGAAAGGCTTGTGGGGTGGGAGGAGGGTGTATCGATCAATGCCATATGCTTTACCTCTGCCTGTGTTTCTGTATTTTGTTTTCATTTATGACTCTCAATGCTATGCTGTCCTCAGTGTGTATTTGACATTAAATGCTTCAATAAAATGTTGAATTGTAAAAAAAACACAGTGGGCTTTGCCAATGCTTGGTTTTAACAGGACTTCAGTGAAGGACACACAGAGTGTTTAGAAATCGAGTGGCTGATGGCAGAGCTCGCAAGACATTTTTTATGACACAAGTAGCACATTTACAACTTCAATTAAGCCATTAACTCTTAGAAGACTGCTTTGAAAAATCACTGGCAGGCACTTGAGTGCATAGTTTGATTGTAATGCTTGATAAAGCTAGCTCAAAGAGTTCCAATGAAGAGGTGTTTTGGGCAGGGAGGGGCAGGAATGGCCATAGGGATTAGCATGGCCATGGGCAGTCAATGGGTGGGCAGATTACCTACCAAACACCAACTATAGGATGCCCCTCTTCAGATGCCATTCCTCCCTATCTTCACTCTAATACAACAGTGGTTGACTTAACAGCCAAAGTGAAAAGAGTGTGTTCCAGGAGGAGGATTGTAACCTTCATTCCTATTGGTAGTCGACTAGTCATGCTTTAACCCTTTCATTCTTTGAGGGGAAGATGCATTGCGTTCCTTGCAGTTTTTACCACCCGTCCCAACCCCCATCCCCAATTTTTTTTATATTGCAGCACAAGCTAAAGCATTATCAAACTGGTCCAATCCAAACATCACAGGGTGGACTTGAGTTAATCAGTATATTGGAAATATGTTTGACCTTAATAAAAGAGGGAGGGAACTTCTTTTACGGTTGTCAATTTCCTATACTTTCACATCAACTGAAACTTGTCTTGCTTGCCCTGTGTGTAATGGGGGCAGTCCAGATGACATTCAGGAGCCTGGTCTGTACCACAGATATGGACAAAAAGTATAAAACACTATTTTATACAAAAGCTGGACAAAAATCATCTTTGTCAATGGGAGAGAAGACTATCTCACCTGTCATGGCAAGAGCGCCAGGGGACCACTCCGGTGGTGATAGTGCGCAGTACAAATATCCTTTAACATTAACATGTGTACATATATATTTAATGCTGATAAATGCACTGCCAGCAACAGGGCTGCAAAAGCAAATCAAAACAATATTGTATATTAAAACTATACAACTAAAATGTTCAGGATTGAAAAAGGGTGAGGCTTAGTTCTTCATAGTTTTTTGTGAAGCACACTGCCTGCGACAGCAGTCGCTCTGTGCCCCCACACCTCACAAACCTCCCAACAAGATCTAGGCAACTGAAGTCTCCCAGAACTCCAATGAGTCTCCCATATTTGTTAGATAGAGGGCAGGATCCTGCTTTTAGCAGGAAATTGACAAGTGGATCAAGGCTACTTAAGCGGAAATGCCCCCAAAACCCTGTAAAATTGACTCAATTATTTAATATCTCTATAATGCAACCTCTGTTCTGGACTACGACTTCCACGATTCCCTCTACATTGAGTTTGCTGGCTAGAACTAAGGGAATGCTGCCAAGCTAAGACGCCTGCCCGAATAAAGTGTGTGGGGGGGACCCATTGCCAACTGACAAGCCCGAATGTACTTCTTTATATACCCCACATCCTCACTCTCAACTACCTCAAGAAACGTTTCTCAATGCTGGCCCACGATAGCCCCGATGCCCCTGAATTAACCCCTTTGGACCTGCTATGGAAGCAGCTTAAAAGCATCCACCCCTTACAAACTTCGCCACTGAATTATCCCCACCCACTTACATAAGAGTACTTTTCCGTGCCCACAGGGAGTTCCCAAACCTATGAGCTTACCTCCCAAATGCAACCTCCTGAGCCAACTGATGCTGAGCGCTGAACTCCAACTACGACCCTATGCTGTACCCTTGAACAAAACCTGATGGACGGATGTGGTGGGTGGTCCATTCTAGAACAACACTAATGGGCATGATCATGAGTGCTGTATTCAATAAAGGAGGAAACTGTGTTATCACAGCCAACATGGCTGCCGTGTGCAGGCTGAGCTTAATCCTGCACTGGGCCCAAAAATAAAGCCATCTGCAGAACAACTTACCTCAATAAACCCTCCCAAACCAATGGGGAGGGGAATTCCCCCCTCGGCCGCTGGCACGCACTGAAAGCAACATCTGAGGCGCTCAGTGCAAGCAGCCAGGCGCATATCAACGTCAGTCTTCCCTGGGAGGCACTGCCAGACGGGACCTTGGCAGAGAGCAGACAACAGATCACTCTGCGGCAGACATTAAACATAGTCCGTCAGGAGTTGCACTGACCAAAAGGAATGGTAAATACAAATTCAAATATAACTGCCATCTAGTTTTGTGCATTTATTTTGCTCCAACTTCGGAGTATCATACACCAGCAATAGCAGACGGCCAGCAGACGTGAGCCAGATGGTGAAAGCCTGGCTGGTGCTTCTGCCATTTCTTCACTAAGCTTTGGCAAGTTGCCATGCCAAAGCCATGCACTGCTCCCAGACTCCCCTTTAGAGATTTTACGGTGGAAATGCTTTGGAAATATGTTGGTGGTTACACCATCACAATGCACCAAAACCAACAAGGCACCAGGCCCACCATATACAGGTCGACTGGCTCAGAAACAATAGTTTCTTACCTGCCAACTTCTGCAAGCAGCCCTAGAGTCAGGTGAAAACCAAAGGCCTTGCTACAGAAGACCAGGTGAACTCCACCACCCAAGATGACACAAACCTGACTGGGCCAGATCCCTCGCTCCAGGCCTGGTGGCAGGCAGTCTGGCTCAGTACTTCTTCCAATGGTCCTGTTCTATGCCAAGTATTTGTGTTCTGGAATGTATAAAGAGAGGTTATACCATCAAATCCTCCTCACTTTTCCTCGCCCTCCTCCCAGACTCTGGAACAAAGCTCGCTCCATGGCTTAGGAATCCTCCCTGGCAATCCTCTAAAGAGGAAAGCCATACACCTGAAAGTTTGCAAGCTACTTTGAAGAAGGCAATCTCTCCTGTACATTCAAAAGACGTAGAAAAGGAGTTCTGTTCTTCAGATTTCCAAAGACTGTGGGGTTTACCAACTGGTCATCAACCACAAGACTTCGGCCAGTTTGTCTTGAATACCATTTTTAAGGTCGAAATCTTGCAGCAGTTATTCCCCTGGTATCCATCGTTACTGGCTCGCTGCCCTGGACCGCAGCGATACCTACCACTATGTATCAGAGGTCCACCATGAGTGTCTGCACTTCCAATGTACTGCCCTCTCCTGTGGCCTAAAGTCTCATCTCCACGGTTTTCACCAAGATCCTTGCTTCTCTGATGGGGGACTGCATGTACAAGGGGTAACAATCTTCCCATATTTGGATGAACGTCTGATTTTGGGCCTGCATGTGTTTCTGATCAACAACTGGAAATCTCAAACATCTCCCTCAAAGGATTTCCAGTTTATCAGAGATCTCTTTCGGACCAAACAAGGTTGAGTTCCATTTTCCAGTCAAGAGAAATCACATGATCCAGGAAGTGGATAGCCTATTTATTTTATTTATTTATTTTATTGAGCATTTTTAAGGCGCTTCATACAGCAGAATTGTGTTTCAAAGCACTAGCAGGCTAAATGGGAAGGGAACAGGGGAAATAATAACAATAGCAAAAACAGTTAAAATACAGTCAAAGTCCTATTAGGCCTTGTGGCATTTGAGCATGCAAGTGCAGTTAGGAGAAGTGCAGGTGAAGGGGCTAGAAGGAGGAGCAGGGGGTGGACAAGTGCTGGAGGAGGGACTGAGGGGGAAGTGCTAAGAGGAGCCAAGGAAGAGAACCTCAGGCTAAGTGCTAGTACGGGCGACTCTCAAGTGTGGGATGTGGAGCCACCAAGCAGGGGCCCACAAGTGCAGTGGAGTGGGAGGGGCACTGGTTTGACTGGGAAGAAGGGCGTGGGATCCAGTGAGATTCATGGGGATCAGGCCCCCGGTCACAGTGGCAGTGGGGTGGTTAGCAGGGAAGAGAAGGAGGGAAAGGTAGAGAAGAGCAGACTTTTGAGCATTTTCCAGAACTTAAGGGGCTATATCTGATACTCTTGATGTTCTTTCCCCTGTCGTGAGGATCCGCTTGAAGCCCAAAGCCAAGTGTAACTCCTGGTACAACTCTGACCTCATCACCCTCAAACGCATGTGCAGGGTGGCTGAGAGGAAATGGCGTGCTTCCGATACATCCTGTGACAAACCGGTCTGCTGCCTGCTCCAAAGGCAATACCAGCTCTCTGTCCACACCAAGAAGAGAGCTCACATCCAGGCCAGTGTCTCAGCGGAATCTAATAACTTGGCCAAACTCTTTCAAATCTGCAAGGAACTGGCCAATCCTGCTGCAGTCTCTACCTCTCCTGTCCCATCCCAGGCACTCTACACGGCTTTGGCTTCTCATTTCATCTCTAAAACTCAGGACATCCTGTCCTCTCTCTCTTCCTCTCGCCCTCCTCCCTCTACTCCTTGCACTTCCTCTGGCCCTTCCTTGGCCACCTCTCCTCCCTTCTTCTATGTCTTTCCCCTGTTCTCCCCAGATGACGTTTCTAGACAAGTCCGATCTATGAAAGTCTCATCAAAACAGGTTCACCCCTGTTCCTCCAAAACCATCAAAGACCACATTGACACCATGGCTCCTGCCCTGGCTGATTTCTGCAACTACCACTTTGCCCCCCTGAAGCACTCCTTTGTGCACCCTCTCCTTAAGAAACACTCTGCCTACACGTCCTGCCTGGCTAACTATCACCCAATCTCCATCACTCCTTTCCTGGGAAAACTCCTGGAAAACTTGGCCATCTCCCAGCTTAATCTTCACACTGAATCTGTTGGTTGTCTCCATGACCATCAGTCTGGCTTCAGAGCTGCCAGAAGCACGGCAACTGCTCTCCTGAACATCCGTGAATACCTGCTCTCTAACCTCGATTCCAACACCCCCTGTGTCCTCATCCTACTTGATCTCTCTTCTGCCTTTGACACGGCAACCATGCCATCCTGCTCAACCGTCTCTGTGATAACCTGGGCATCACTGATCAGGCCCTGGCTTGGCTGACTTCTTTCGTCTCTGATCTACCCTGCAGGTACAACTTGGGTCCTTCCTCTCCTCTATCTCTACCTGTGGTGTTCCCCAGGGGTCTAAACTCTCCCTGGCTGTTCAACCAATACCTGGCACTTCTTGCCCACTGCATTGCCGCTCTCTGCCCCAACCAACTTTCAGTGCTATGCAGATGACACTCAGCTCATTTTCAGGCTCCCTTCAGCCACCTCTGCTCCTTCTCTCATCTCTGACTGTCTGCTATCCAGGAGTGGTGTGCCACCAATGATCTCTGCCTTAATGCCAGTGAGAATGAGATTCTCCTCATTGGGACGCCCGCTCCCTCCTTTCCTGCCACTCTCTGGCTGGCCTCTCTTGGTCCTCTTCCTGCTCCCACCTGTGAGGCTAAAAACCTCAGCATCATTTTCGACTCCACACTCTCCTTCTCTCCTCACATCTCTGACGTTTCTAAGAAGTCACACTACCAGCTGTACCTCTTCAGAGGTATTCGTCCTTTCCTCTCCTTCCCCCAGAAGCTTATTGTCTCCAGAGCTCTGGTTCTCTTTATGCTGGACTATTGTAACAGCCTCTATCTAAATCAGCCTGCCTCTAATCTCGGCCCTCTGCAACTCATCCAAAACAGGACAGCAAGACTTTTCCTTGGCCTGAAGCCCAGGGATTGTATCTCTCCATGACTGAAATCCCTGCACTGGCTCCCAGTGGGTGTGAGGATTAAATTCAAACCCCTCTGCATTGTCCACAAGGCCTTCTGGGGCCTGGGGCCTCAATACCTTCAACTTTCTCTTCCTAAATATCTTCCTTCTCGAGCTCTTTGCTCACCCCCCTCCAAATCCATCAGGGTAAGCTGCTTCTCCAAGCAACGAGTTGGTGGTAGATCTCTTTCTTTGGCGGGGGCCTCCCTCCTGAACAGCCTCCATGCCTCGTTGAAAATTGAGGAGAACCATCTCTGGTTCCGGAAGCACCTCAAAACCTTTCTCTTTGCTTTTGCTTTCTCTCCTCCTCTTCCCTGCTGAATTCCTGGCTGAATATGATACTGCACTGGTCACCAGGCTACCCTCTGTTCTTGGGCCCAGGGCCCCTCTCCACCGGTTGCACACCTGGACTGCACCCCTACCAACCCTTACACTCTGGGGCTGTTTCTGTGTGCCTATAGCCGCCCACCAGCACTTGACACCTGATGTCTGCACTTACCCTTGCACCTGCCACCAGCTGGCCACAATTCTTATTGTTTTGTGTTTATTTATTACTGTTATCCTATGTACTGCACTTCCCTTCCCCCTTTCCCGTCGCACTTTTCCCCTTCCCTCCTCCCCTGCACTTGCGCGATCTCAATGTCACCTGACGTAGTAAGATAGTTGTCTCTGTCTTCCCTCTGTTCCCCTCCCTTGCCTCGTCGCGCCTTGATTATACAACAAAAGGATATCCTACCACATTATTCATGATATGCCCCTCATACGTAGTTCAAGAAAGATCTGATAGCTTTGAAAGATTTGCTATACGTACCCAAACTAAACACTATTTTTCAAGAACAGAATCAATCAGCACAAATATCAACAAACAATTATTTGCTTGCAAAACAGCTTTATTAAATTCGCTGTCAATTTGTCTGGTGACTAAACCACTTTCATTTGCTATTTTCAATACATAGTTTTTTTAAAGAAAATAGTGTGAAACACAGTACGTTGTAACAGAAACGTTTTAAATACAAATATATAAATACATTTTCATTGTGAAACAAGATCAAACAGCAAGTGCTACTGTAATAATGTGCATTCAGGGGTCTTCTTGGGCTTCTTACAAATACTTTATTACATAGTTACATGAAGCTACATATCAGGATAGCCACTGGGTCCCATCACCCAGGCTTAACTGACATCAGGTAGAACACTCCTACAGCATTTACACATCAACATTCCACATGACATCACAGGGTCTCTCATTCACAAACAAGCACTTCACAACACATCTCCTTCCTTTCCAATGACGCTCAACCACACGACATTCACCAACAAGCACTTCACAACAGACCTCCTTCCTTTCCCACACCACACCAACGAACACATCACAACACATTCCTTTCATTTTTACAACCACCACTGGCCTGGGAAACACAACACAATACAGGGAACTTACACAGGACATCCACACCATGCATCTTTTTATAGAGAGATGCAGCTCTAAAGAAAATATCTCAGGGACGCTATCCCTATATTGTTGCGGGACGCTATCCTTACTCTGCTCAGGGACGCTATCCCTACTCTGATGCGGGACGCTATCCCTATACTGGTGCGGGGCGCTACCCCTACTCTGATGAGGGACGCTATCCCCACTCTACTCAGGGACGATGTCCTATACCGGTACAGGGCGCTACCCCTACTCTGATGAGGGACGCTATCCCTTACTTTGATGTGGGACGCTATCCCTGCTCTGACATGGGACGCTATCCCTAATCTGCTGGGGGACGCTAATCCTACTCTGCCACAGGACACTATCCCTACTCTGCTGTGGGACGCTATCCCTACTCTGTTGCGGGACGCTATCCCTACTCTGCTGTGGGACGCTATCCCTACTCTTTTGCGGGGTGCTATCCCTACTCTGCGCGGGATGCTATCCCTACTCTGTTGCAGGATGCTATACCTCCACTGCGAGACACTATCCCTACTCTGCTGCGGGACGCTATCCCTACTCTGTTGCGGGGCGCTATCCCTCCACAGCGGGACACTATCCCTACTCGGCTGTGGGACGCTATCCCTACTCTGCTGCGGGATGCTATCCCTCCACTGCGGGACACTATCCCTACTCTGCTGCGGGACGCTATATCTACTCTGACGTGGGACACTATCCCTACTCTGCTGCGGGACGCTATCCCTACTCTGTTGCGGGGCGCTATCCCTCCACTGCGGGACACTATCCCTACTCGGCTGCGGGATGCTATCCCTACTCTGCTGCGGGACGCTATCCCTGTTCTGCCTCGGTATGCTATCCCTACTCATCACTTCACTTCATGTTGAAAGGGAGGCTATCCCTGCACTTCACTTCAGGTTGAAAGGGACACTATGCCTACATTTCACTTCTCATAGAGGCGCTACCTTCCTCTATTGGGAACGTGATCCCTACACTTTACTTCAACTATCACACTTCTGGTATATTTGCACTATCACACATCTGGTATATTTGCACTTCATACCAACCTTCAACAATGGCAACCCACTTCTAAAAAAGGACATTTTGAATTTCAATATCTTATTACAGTAAAATCTGCAAATATGTGACTCTCTAAAAGTCCATGCCGCCTTCATGCAGCCTACTTTCGCTTTACGCGCATACCTCTAAACTTCTATAAGTCCATGTTGCACTAGACAACATAACCCTGAAATACCTCAAAAAGTTAATTATAGTCACTCAGGCTCTCTTTCTTGCAACTCCAGGCATGCATCATGCACCTGCAACTTTCTCACTTAAGACAATAACTGTATTCTATAAAGTACATACACGTCCATTTATAGCTGCAAACCCTCAAAAGGTTAGGCTTCAATCAGTAACTTTTAAACTCCAATACGTGTAGACCACATATGCATAGTCTCACTATTATTTCCATCCTCATAAGAATACAGTATCTTCTTGCATTAACGTAGCCTTAATAACTTGACTCTACTGAAATACAAATCATCTGTAAAGTTCATAACTTTAAAGGATACATGCATATGATGGCGCTTCATATAATGGTGCTCCTTCTTCATGCCCATCACTTCTTTTAGTCTGGCCTGGGAAAGTTTGCACCAAATCCCCCAAAGTCATGTGGTTTCACTTCGCTCTATAGCGCTTCTGCCAAAACAAAACAATAATTTCTCATTGCTCAAAGGTCCTTCCCACTTATTTCTTCCTCCCTTCACTATGGGAACTTCACCGAGCTCAACATTGCAGTGACTTCTTCACACCTTTGGTTACCACGCTGCATTTGCTTTCCCAAATCTTCCTTTTGTGGACCTTCTTCCTCACTTTAGCTCTCCCTTCGCTTTGCTTCTACTTCTGTCCTTTGAAGCCTGCTTCTGCTTCAAGATATCACAGCGCACATGCTTATCTTCATCACGCTGCACCCTGGGGTCCACACTGAGGCTTTCTCCACTTTACAACCCCCTGGACACTGCCCTTTGGAGCCTATTTCTGCTTCAAAATATTACAGCGCAGTTGCTTATCTTCATAACACTGCACCCTGCCTCTTCTTCACAATTCACACATTTGGGGCCTGCTTCGCTATTGGGGCTTCACTTCCCCAGTCACTTTGCTGCAACCTCTACGTCAAGCTTCAACACTTCTCCTTGGGGCCTGCTTTACTATTTGGGGCTTCACTTCAAGACTTAACCCCTCTGCTTCTGCGCTGGGCTGCCCCTTCTTCTTTACTTGTGCCCTGGGCCTGCGCTGGGGCTTTTTATACTTTTCTGCCCCTCTGCTTCTGCGAGGGGCTGCCCCTTCTTCTTTATTTGAGCCCTGGGCGTGCGCTGGGGCTTTCTTTACTTCTATACCACTTGCGCTCTGCACCCCTGGATGATGGGACTTTCTTCTTATCTTTGGGGGCAGTGGTTCCTTGCCTTGCTCTGCTGCTCCCCCCCAGAAGTCTTCTTCTTTGTGCAGGTTCTTTGTTTCAGTAATCCTTGTCGCCAGTGTAATAATGTGACTTCAGGGGTCTTCTCAGGCTTCTTACAAATACTTTATTACATAGTTACATTAAGCTACATATAAGGATAACCACTGGGTCCCATCACCCAGGCTTAAGTGACATCAGGTAGAACACTCATACAGCATTCACACATCAACATTCCACATGACATCACAGGGTCCATCATTCACAAGCAAGCACTTGACAACATCTACAGACCATCGAGGCAAATGTAGAGAGGTCAAAAAGACTCTAAAGCATACTTAGCACTTGTACATGCATAAAAACAAACCCAATTTTGAATGGTTTAGACTGAGGTAGCCTGTTGCACTGGCGTCAAGTCAGTGCCTGTGTCTTGGTAACAAAGTGGGATGAAAGATGGTTTCGTCATCTCTCACTTCCATTTGTTGCTAGGTTTGATCCTTAGATTGGTCACTCCTGGCCATTGATGCCAGTGCTACAGGCTACCTCAGTCTAAACCATTAAAAATTGGGTTTGTTTTTATGCATGTACAAGGGCTAAGTTTGCTTTAGATAATTTTTGACCTCTCTACATTTGAGATGGTCTGTAGTACTTGCTGTTCATTTTTGTTTCACAATGCAAATGTATTTGTATATTTGTATTTAAAACTTTTCTGTTACCACATAGTGTTTCACAATATTTTCTTTAAAAAACGATGTATTGAAAATAGCAAATGAAAGTGGTTTAGTCACCAGTCAAATTGACAGCGAATTTAATAAAGCTGTTTTACAAGCAATAGTGTTTAATTTGGGTACTTATAGCAAATCTTTCAAAGCTATCAGATCTTTCTTGAACTATGTTTGGCATATCATGAATAATGTGGTAGGATATCCTTTTGTTGTACAACCTTTAAGCCCTTCATCCTCTCACACAGAGGGCAGTCCCTTCTGTTACCTTGCTTTGTCACGCCTTGAAACACTTGTGTATAGGCACGTTATAAATTCCATATCTTATCATATCATAAGGTGGTCCAGTTCAAGTCTGAGAGGGGCATGGAGGCGGTTCCAAAGGTAGGCACCAGGCCAGGAGAGAGACCTGCCCCACACTATCTGCTCGTAGAAACGTTGACTGTCAGACAGTTGGAGTTAGAGGAGCATGGGGCTCTAGCAGGGAAGTATTTGGGGAGGGGAACGTGGAGATAGCAAGGTCCCAGGCCCCAGAAGGCCTTGTGGATGATACAGAGGGTCTTGAATTTGATCCTTGCAGCCACCAGGAGCCAGTGGAGGGATTTTAGGGCTGGAGAGATACAGTCCCTGGGCTTGCGACAAAGGAGAAGTCTTGCAGCCCTATTCTGGATTAGCTGGAGGGGTGAAAGAGGGAGATTGAGAGAGAGGCTGTTGCAGTAGTCCAACCTACTGTTACTCTCACCTGGTCTGTGCGGAGGCGTTGGGGCACGATTGCAGCCCTCCCGGGGGTGAGGTTGCTTGGGTCCGACTTCGCCCTCTGCGCTTATGTACTGACTGGTGGTAATAGGTGATGCTGCTCGGGACTGCTCCTGCGTGGTGAATAGGGGGCGTGAGTATGCCAGTTTGTGGGCCTGATCCCCTTACAGACCCCTTCTCCCAAACCGTGGTACCCGTGGGATGCGCTGTCCCTGGAAAGCTCACTTGTTCATTAGTTTTGGCGAGCACTCCGTCCTGTTGCTTCTGGCAGGGGCACTTGTATGATCTGGACCGAGTTCCTTCACTGGTCCCTTGCACGTGGTAGTCCAGTCCTGCTGCGATTAAGCCACTATAATTCAGGTAAGTGTTCCTGTTTGCCGTTGTCTTTCCTCGTCTGTTTTGTTATATTGTAAAGTTTGTTGTCTTGTATTGCTGTCCTTTACACTTTTGATATTTGCTCTTTTGCTTTCTTCCCTTGCAGGTGATGTTGCCGGCCCGGCAGAAAATCTGGAGCTCGAGGCAGCAGCCGGAGGGAATGAGGAACGAAGCTGAAGCGGTACAGTAGCTGGTAAGTTGTTAACTAGGGGGTGCGCAGGGTTCAAATGCGGCGCGGCCCTAGGACGGATGTTCTAACCTTGTCTTTCTTCTTCTTCACAGGGTCTGAGTTTGTGGATGCAGAGTGCGGCGCTGCAGTATCGGGATCAAGATCACTGGATGTCAGAAGATGAGTCTGCAGATGAAGCGATGAAGCACCAGTTTCCTGGAGGTGAGTATGCAGGAGAACACCTGGTTTCAAAGGTAAGTAAACTGGTCCAAGCGGCGGTGAGCGTCACGTTGCACTCAAGTGCACAGTTATGCAAAGCACCAGCCTTAAGGATGGAGCAGCTTATATAGCTGATCTTCTGAAGCCACGACCACCAGGTTCAGCCTGCCTGCCACACCCGATCATTCAGCACATGAAGACCAGGCCTAAGGAGCCACACCCGATGAGTCAGCACATGAGGATGTTGTCTGGAATAAAGGATTTCAGCTCCTGGAAAGTTCTTGTAAAATAAAAGCACTCCTGCACTGAAATCAAGTGTTCCTGCTCACATCTCTATATGAGCCTGGTGCCAAAGGCGCCAGGACTGAGTCCAGCCAGGGCCCCTGTATTGTATTTATGGGTCCCAAAGGGACATAAGTGAGTCAAGTGACCCATTGCCCACATCACTAGATGGTGTGGTTTTTGTGTTCTGGGCCTGTGGCCATGACACCTAGAGAGGACCAGAGCTCTGGAGACATTGAGCTTATGGACGAAGGTGAGGAAGGTTGGATGCCCCGGAGGAGATGCAACTGAAAATTGGACTTCTTGACAAGGTCTGTGATGTGCGGGGAGAAAGAGAGAGAAGAGTCAAATATGAGCCCAAGGTTTTTTGCCTAACAAATGGGTGAGGGGAGGGCACCCGGGGAGTCAGACCTGAGAGTTGGGGGGAAACCCCAATGAGACGGATCTCTGTCTTACTGGCATTAAGGCAGAGATCATTTGCAGAGCACCATGCCTAGATAGCAGTCAAGCAGTCAGGTATGAGGGAGGTGGTAGAGGATGGCAGCTTGAATGAGAGCTATGTGTCCTATACATGACACTGGAAAACAGAAGAGAAAGTGGAGATCTGGTGGGCCAGAGGGGGCAGGTAGATGTTGAAGAGCCATGGTGATAGGATAGAGCACTGAGGAATGCCACAGGTAGAGAGTGAGGTGGAGGAGCGAAAAGGGTCCATGAGCACTTGGGAGGGACTGTTTGAAAGGAAGGAGGTAAGCCACGTCAGTGCCCTGTCCGTAATGCCCAGGGTATCCCAGAGACAGTTTATGATGATGGAGTGGTTGACTGTGTCAAAGGCAGAAGAAAGATCGAGGAGGATCAGAACAGAGGGAGAGTTAGAGCCCAGGTTACAGAGTAGGTCTTCACGGGTGTTCAGGAGAGCAGTTTCTGCATCTCTGGCTGCCTTGAAACCAGACTGGTGGTCATGGAGGTAGCCTGACACTATGGTGTGAAGGGTCACTTGGGGGATGTCCGGCTTCCCCATGAGTTTGCCCAAAAAAGGGGTGATAGAGATGGGGCGATAATTAGCCGGACAAGAAGGATCAGCAGACAGCTTTTTTAGGAAAGGGTGCACAAGGGAGTGCTTAAGGCGTTGAGGGAAGGAGCTGGTGGGAAATTAATAGTTGCAGAGGTCAGCCAATGCTGGGGCAACAGAGGTGATGGTGTCCTTGATGGTTCTGGTGGAGCAAGGAAGAACCTGTTTAGAGGAGACTTTCATAGAGTGCACAACTCTAGAGATCTCATGTGATGCAATGGGAGAGAAAGAGGAGAATATGGGGGCAAAGGAAGGCCAAGGGAGGTGAGAGAAGAGGGGTGGGGGTTGGGTCAGATGACAGGGAGGCCAGGATGTCCAGAGGTTTTGAGGAAAAGTGAGCAGAGGGCCTGGGAGGGAGGAGGAGAGGAGGAGACTGCAGTAGGATTGGCAAGTTCCTTGCAGATATTAGAGTTCAGCCGTGTTATTGGTGGCTCCAGATATACAGGCTTAGACATGAACCCTCTTCTGGCTACTCAAGTTAAAAAATATTCCCCTGAATCACCAACTATTCAACCTTCTGAGTTTTTCTTACAACTCATGTTGTCAACACACTTGCTGATGTCTATTGATGATGTTCTTACTGATAGAGAATCTAATGTTCTGGACACATTGAAAGAATTGGATATACAGCAACACAATTTGGAAATTAAAGAATTTTCGAAACAATCAAAATGTACGCCTGTTTTTGCAGAAGACAATATTATTGATACCTTCCACCGGGCTGTGACCAAAGACATCCATTTACTCTGTGACCGTAGTGCCCAGCGACCTCACCATAAATCATTGAATTTATCACAAGCACAAGTTCTGGATTTGAACAAGCTAGTTTCCAATGATTCACTGGTGATTAAGGAAGCTGACAAGGGGGGGAACGCTGTAATTATGCACAGAGATGATTATATCAGTATGGCACTATCTCATTTAAATTTGCCGGGCTGCTAGGAAATTTTGAATGGCAATCCAACACAGAGTATTTGCAAGAAAGTACAAATGATCGTCGACAAATGGCACAAGTTAGGGGTTATCACTGATGTAGAAAAAATCTTTTTGGCTCCTGACCATCCCACCATGCCAACGGTACCGGAAGGCAGACCTATTATCAGTGGACAGGGTGGGATCTTGGAGCCTATATCACTATTTGTGAATGAATGTATTTCACCACTCGTATGCACCACTCCTACTCATGTTCGTGATACTATGCACATTCTTCACATACTTGAAAACCTTTCACCACCATCAAATGTCATATTGGTCACACTCGATGTCAAGGCTCTGTATACATCTATTGATCATTTTAAAGCTATTGAAAGCATTAACTTCATTTTTCGCCAACAATCTGCATCCTATCATCTACATATCGAAATGATTAAAGAATTGCTTCTTTGTGCCTTGCAGAATAATGTCTTCCTGTTTAACAACACATATTATAAGCAATTAATTGGCATAGCCATGGGTGCTAGTTTTGCACCATCAGTGGCAAACATTTGTATGCACCACTTTGAACAGCTATATGTGTTTACCAACACTGACTTTATTCAATCAGTATACCTATGGAAAAGGTATATTGATGATGTCATTTTGATTTGGACAGGTACCGAGGAGTATTTATCTCAATTTGTTAATTTTCTCAATGCTAATTGTTGGGGTCTCCAATTTACATATCAGCACAGTACCCGCACCATTGATTTTCTTGACCTTAATATCTCTGTATCTCAGGATGGTTTCCAGACTAAAACATACAGGAAACCCACCTCTGTCAATGCGATCCTACATTCTTCAAGTTCTCATAAAAACTCAGTGATCAATAATATCCCGAAAGGGGAATACATTCGAGCCAAGAGAAATTGTTCTCGGGATGCTGATTTTGTGGCGGAAAAAGACTTTATTCATGGTCAATTCAAAACACGGGGATATAAGTCCCACATACTCAATCAAGCCGAACGTGTAGTGTCGAGTATGAAGAGAGCTGATCTGCTAACACCTAAAAATAAATCCAGATGTGCTCAAGGGCGCCCTCACAAAATAAGACTTATTACCTGTTACAACAGTGACAGCAACAGCATCTATGCAATTCTAAAACATCACTGGCATTTACTGCAATTAGATCAAGATTTAGCTAAGTTTCTTGAGCCCAACTCTGCTATTACTTTTAGCAGAGCACCGACCCGTAAGAATATCTTATGCCCATCCTTTCTGTCTCAACCATTAAGTGGGGGGACATGGCTTTCACAAGGCAGGATCAAAGGATTCCACACATGTGGGAGCTGCAATATGTGCATGTATACTTAGGAGACTGATACTGTTGATTTTGTATTAACTGGCAAACATGTAATCAATGCATTTATTAATTGCAATTCGAAATTCGTAGTGTATTGTATTATTTGTGTTTGTGGTCAAATGTATATTGGCAGCCCTCAATTAGGCCTCTCAAGATTCGGATTTGTGAGCACTTTTCTACCTTGTCTAAACAAGACTCTAAATATCCACTGGCCAATCATTGGCAGACCTGTCATCAAATGGATAATGCCAAGGATATAAGATTTACAGGATTATATCAGGTCTCTTTGCCCAAGAGAGGGGGCAATATGGAATTTAAATTTAGACAACTTGAAGCACGCCTCATTTGCAAACATCGAATGGTCACCAGAGGCCTTAACTCAGATCATGAGTTTCATGTATTCTTGTGATAGACCTATATTTGATACATATGATGTTGCCTTCTTTCCTCTTTCCTTGACTTTTATGAAGTTTTGTTTGATGTAATTACTACAGTATATCTTTAGTTATGACAAAATGAATAGTTGACATGCGTTTGCTAACCTTACATAATGTTGCCAGTGATATTTCTGAATTGCGAGGGCTTCTTGCTGTACACTAAGCTTTTTGCTTTATGGAGCATATACTATTACAGTTGAGTGGTTAGGCACCCGTGGCGAGTTCTGTGTAAATAACCATGGTCTTGCAATAAATATGTCAATCCAAAGAATTACTTACATTTACATAATAATCAGAAGTGCAGTGGTTCCCCATGGCCGCGGTGACACCGTTCTTCTTTTTTCTTATTAATTGTATATATTTTTTACCCTTTTTATAATGGTTTTGGCTAATATTTTCTGCTAGCCTAGTATCCATAGCTCAATAATATTATGAAAAATGGTTTCTTTATTTTTTCTAATTAGCTGGGCTCCATTGTTGTAATTTACTTTCAACATTGGAATGGGTGCAGTATGACTGCACCGACACTCCCAAGATGGCGGCGTGAGTGGTTCGCCGTTAGTATTGCAGTAATAGGCTCCAGCTTTCAGTTAAAGCTGCTTGGAGACGCGGCAGCGCGCTCTCCGTTCGATTAATTTTTCGCCGACCGGCAGGTAAGCAGGATGTGTGAACCTGCACGCGATCCCTGAATTAATGGCTAATTATACTATTTTTGAGCTAATTAGGCAATTGCCATTTATTTCATTTTGTCTTTACAATTGTTGCACATTGGAATTACGGACTGATGCCTTGTTGACACCTAATTTTTACAACTATACCGTCTCTCCGGGATCGCTGCAGCCCGCAGATATATATTTAGAATGACAACTACAAGTTAATCAAGGTAACATTACTTTGATTTATTACTTTTAAATACATGTCTCCGCATGGTGGAGAGGACGCTAATTAGCGCATATATTGTTATTTCTCTTCTAGTCACGCTTTTCTGATTTCGGTTTTGATTCATTCACTTATCTATTTGGTAAGTGATACTTATTTTCTATTCTTTGCTTGCAAATAGTGTCACAGACCATCTCACGTTGGAATTATTCCGGGTTTTGATTCATACTCATTTTTTATTTTTTATTTTTTCTTTCTAATAACCAGTGTTTCAATTTGGAGCAGAATACGTGGTAAATATGCGATTTCCTTCTGGCATATGCTATTGAATCAATAACTAATGGTTGTTGAACAGACTTATTCCACGACTGCCTACCTACCAACTTTGCTAACTGCAGGTTTTGTTCTATTTCTCTCTCCTTTTCTGTTTTGGACTATCTTGGTGATATCCTTGACTGGGTAATATGAATATCGCATATCGCCTTTTTTTTATTTTTATGAATGACACATGAAAACTCTTTGCTGTATTATGAATGATGACAATTGATGCTTGTTAATTGTGTATTTGCTGATTACACACTATGCTGACAACTTGTTGCCCACCAATACCTGGCCCATGCTTTTTGAATGGATGTGCTTAACTATTGTGTACATCTCTACATATGCTTGTCTGTATGTACTCTAACAGCCTCAGAGGAAGAGCTACGCTCGAAACACGTGTCAGGCTGTTCATGGCATTGATTAAATAACTGTACACTTGTACTTTGTGGCAGAAATCTTTTGTGTGTGGCGCAGTTCGATTGTTATACTTGGTCTACTTTTCTGGGAGCAGTTGGAGGAACGGCGAGTCAGAAGGAGAGTCAAGAGAAGGGGGCAGAGGAGGGATGAAGGAAGATGCAAATGCAGCAACTGACACATGTTTCATCGGTCGAATGACAGAGGAGACTGTCAGTGCAGGTGGAGGCGTGAGGGGACAGGGTAGGCCAAGGTGGCAAGAGAGGAGAGTGTGGTCAGACCAGAAGAGAGGGATAGTGAGAGGATTAGAGAGAGGGATGTCTGTTGAGATGAGAGGATCTAGTGTGCCCTTCTCTCATCAGACAAACATACTTGCATAACCACATGTTTGGGGGCTTGCTCTTATACCCAACTTGCATTGTTGGGTACAAGCCCCAATGTGACAGTATGGCTAGCACCCTGCAGGAGTACAGGGTGGAGTAAATGTTTTCCAAATTCCTACACAGCCCCACTAAAATGGTATACCACCATCCCTTTTTAAGGTAGCATGCGTCATGAGGCTGTGGGCCAGCATGAAAAACATCCAAAACAACAATAATACTGTAAGTACTAAGAGGCGTCAGAAAGGAGAGGCAGGCACAAAGTTGTAATATTTTCGTTCTCAGACATCTTTATGAAAATAAAAGTGTGGGATAAAGGCCCCTCTGTCCATATCCTAAAGAGAGTTTCCCTAGCTAGGAATCTAAAACTAAAGATCCGTCTGTGTCTCGTCGCCAAAATTATATAAACTGTCCTTGTGTCCAAAACATAATAATCTGACCCTCACACTAGAAATGAACAACTAAAAGAGTAAGGACATGGCTCAGACTTAGATTTGGCAAAAAGTGTTCAGAATTAAACCAAGTAGATAAATCCATCCGAAACAGTCTTTTCCCATTTTTATCTTTGTGTTTCTTTCAATCTGCATTAAATCCATCTTCATCTTCCTCGTCTCAGTACTTGAGGCTTTATGGGAGTTGGAGTCTATAAAATTTCTAGGATTTCTAGGGTGATATTGTTTAGGGCTTTTATTTAGAAAAACATTGCGGACAGGAGATTTTAGGTGTATGTTGTATGTGTATGAAGTGTTAACAGACCTTTGACTGGAATGACAGTATGCCATCAGAAGTTTAGGTGTCATAGAGATTTCTTCATAAGGAAGGGGGAAGTACTTCCTCTCTCCTAATGGAGGCTTCACCTCCTCCCGGCAGTCGTCCCCTTCCACATGATCCTCCCTCAGAGTACCAGCACCAGGGTCAGGATCAGGTAGCAGCTGCCGTCCCCTGGCCACATGATCCTCCCTCAGAGTACCACCCCCAGGGTCAGGATCAGGCAGCAGCTGCTGTCCTTGTCCATGTGGGAGATTCTCACTGGGGAGTCAGTGATGACTCAGCCGGATTCACCACAGTACCAAAATAAAGGAAATGTCCAATCAAGGTGCTATGAAGACACTCATAGCGGTTTCAGATGTAGAGTGTCAAAGGCAGCTCCGTTGGGTCTTTGCAGCAGCTCGAAGTAGTTCTGAGCGTTTGCAGCTGCTGAAAATGACCAAGGGAGCCAACGTCAGTGTCTTTTGATCCTTGAATTGCTGTAAGTGAGGAAGGGTGAGTTCATCTTCTACCCTTTCCAGACAGGAAGTTTGCCAGTGAGACTTGCAGGGCTTGCTTCTTTAGCAGGCAGAATCCTGAGTAGCAGTGTGCAGCTGCATTAATGTGTTTTCAATAGGCTTTTCTTACCCCATCAAAGTGAAATATTGTAACAAGCTTCAAGACAATGGTTCCATGATGAGGATTCAAAGACAATTCAATTACAGGGGGTGTCACCACCGCCTTATATAGTTATTTTCCCAATGCATTCCTACATAAACTAACTTGTCCTGTGATATAAACAATGCTGTAAATGCGCTACTAATGTAATAAAAATGTGTTAACCATTTCTGCCTCCAGCTACTTCATTTATACTCAGTATGTATGTCCTTCACGGATGTGTTGTTAAAAACAAGCATTGGTAAAGCCAATAGATTTGGCCTGTGTATAGGTATTAGGCATTTAAGAAACACTACTATTCTATGCCCAGGTACTCGCACCAGTCTCAAGCTGCTACCATTAGTGAGCAAATACTCTTCCTATGTCTACACAAAAGCCACAACTGTTAGCATTGCCAATGCTTGTTTCTTTAAGGTTGACAGCCGCAAAGGATGGAAATGTTTTTTATAAGCATTTCACAGAGACAGCCATTTAAAGGCTGTCTCTGTAGAATGCTCTCCCGGCAAGCACGTGGTTACTGAGGGGCTGTCTGACATCAGTCCCAGCAGCACACTCCCAACACTAATGTATGCAAGAGGGCAGGAGAGCACTCCCAACACTAATGTATGCAAGAGGGCAGGAGAGGGCTCCCAACAGTAATGTATGCAAGAGGGCAGGTGAGCGCTCCCAAAAGTAATGTATGCAAGAGGGCAGGAGAGCGCACCCAACACTAATGTATGCAAGAGGGCAGGAGAGCACTCCCAACACTAATGTAAGCAAGAGGGCAGGAGAGTGCTCCTAACAGTAATGTATGCAAGAGGGCAGGAGAGCGCTCCCAACACTAATGTAAGCAAGAGGGCAGGAGAGTGCTCCTAACTGTAATGTATGCAAGAGGGCAGGAGAGTGCTCCTAACAGTAATGTATGCAAGAGGGCAGGAGAGGGCTCCCAACAGTAATGTATGCAAGAGGGCAGGAGAGCGCTCCCAAAAGTAATGTATGCAAGAGGGCAGGAGAGCGCACCCAACACTAATGTATGCAAGAGGGCAGGAGAGCACTCCCAACACTAATGTAAGCAAGAGGGCAGGAGAGTGCTCCTAACAGTAATGTATGCAAGAGGGCAGGAGAGCGCTCCCAACACTAATGTAAGCAAGAGGGCAGGAGAGCGCTCCTAAAAGTAATGTATGCAAGAGGGCAGGAGAGTGCTCCTAACAGTAACGCATGCAAGAGGGCAGGAGAGGGCTCCCAACACTAATGTATGCAAGAGGGCAGGAGAGCACTCCCAACACTAATGTAAGCAAGAGGGCAGGAGAGCGCTCCCAACACTAATGTAGACAAGAGGGCAGGAGAGGGCTCCCAACAGTAATGTATGCAAGAGGGCAGGAGAGCGCTCCCAAAAGTAATGTATGCAAGAGGGCAGGAGAGCGCACCCAACACTAATGTATGCAAGAGGGTAGGAGAGCGCTCCCAACACTAATGTATGCAAGAGGGCAGGAGAGCGATCCCAACAGTAGTGTATGCAAGAAGGCAGGAGAGCGCTCCCAACACTAATGTATGCAAGAGGGCAAGAGGGCAGGAGAGTGCTCCCAACAGTAATGTATGCAAGAGGGCAGGAGAGCGCTCCCAACAGTAATGTATGCAAGAGGGCAGGAGAGAGCACCCAACACTAATGTATGCAAGAGGGCAGGAGAGCGCTCCCAACACTAATGTATGCAAGAGGGCATGAGAGCACACCCAACACTAATGTATGCAAGAGGGCAGTAGAGCGCACCCAACACTAATGTCTGCAAGAGGGCAGGAGAGCACACCCAACACTAATGTCTGCAAGAGGGCAGGAGAGCACTCCCAACACTAAAGTCTGCAAGAGGGCAGGAGAGCGCTCCCAACACTAATGTATGCAAGAGTCCAGGAGAGCACACCTTTGCACCATTATCCAGCCGCTACTGAAATGCACCTGTCACCTTTGAGAACAGTGTGACATGCGCATTAATGCAATGAGCGTAAATGAAGAGAGAACATTCTCCGTGCTTTTTTCAGTTGCACTTTTTTTTTCAGACTGTGCCCCTTGGTCTTGTTATGTTCGAAAGTAGTTTGCATATTTCAACATAAAGCCATTTAAAAAATGCACTTTGGGCCTCATTATAAGTTTGCCGGTCTTACCGTTGTTACCACACTGGCAAACGACGAGGTCTGTGAGCGGGTGCCATTACGCCCGCCAGGTCTGACCTGGCGGGCGGACCGGCACCTGCGAGCAGACCATGTCGGATGCACCGGCACCATTCACGAATGGTGCCGGTGCATCCGACCTCCCCATTCCCATTGAGTCCAGTGGGACTCAAATGGGAATGGGGAGTAATATTTTCAGGCGCCCAGGAATGGGCAATCCGGCAGGGCTGTAATGCCCCAGTAATTGCCCACTCCTGGGCGCCAGAAAAAAAAAGTAAAGACAGAAGGGGGGGACAATGAGTTATGTGTTCCTTGCTAAAAAGCAGCCCCTCCCCCCCGTGCCACCTCCAGCACCTCTGTGTGTGGAACTCAAAAGCTTATGTTGTGTGTGGCCCCACGGCCCTTGCAAGCACACGCACACGCATTCATGCAATGAGGACACGGGACGCGATGTTGCTCGCTGCGCGTCCCGGCGGCAACTGCCGCACGGACGCAGTTTATTCCTATGGCGCATGCGCGGGTCACAACGAGGCCTGCGCATGCGCGCTACCATAAACTGGGACGTCACATCCCTTTTTAACTTTAACCAAAACAGTGTAAACCTTCGGGGTGGGCACACCCCTGCACAACTAGTGACCATATAGGCGGTCGCATTGTCAACTTTAAGTCTCACCTCACATTCTCGGCTCAGTCACCTGAGTCCAGGACGTAATCCTTGAGATGCCCCGGTAGCCTCTGCTCACGGCGGACCGGGTACCTTGGCGAGGTGGTGGGCGGAGTGGCACACCCCAGTTCAGAGTCTGTGGAGGCCCTGGCTTGCTCACCCTCCTGATCTCCAGGTGGCTCCTCCCGACCCACGGATTCCTCCGGAGCCCCGTTCTCAGCGGGCACCTCGAGTCTTTTGAAGAAGGATCGGTTGCGCGTGACTGTTCCTCGGTTGCAGGCCGCCGTCACCATCGTGCCTTTCACATGCGTTACCTTCCACGGGCGCGGCTCAAATGGTAGGGACAGCTTCCCTTCGGGGTGCCGGTTTCTGACCAGCACCGTGTCCCCTACTCGCACCTCCTTTTCCTGCAGACCCCTCCGTTCACTTTCTTTGTTGTTACGCCTGGCCCGTTCTTCCTGGACTCCCTTGTTATTGATCATTCCTGGCAGACGGCCCTCCTCTTCCGGTAGCATTCCCCTCGGGCATCGTCTGAACAGTGCTTCGGCGGGAGCCACTCTCGTGGACTGGTGGGGCGTCGTGCGATATTCTCGTAGAAATTCCACTAGTTTTCTCTCCAGGTCTTCACCGCCACTGGCGGAAATTCTTAGAACCTTGTTGAGGGTCCGCATCATTCTTTCGGCCTCACCGTTGGCTCGCGGCCAGAGTGGGGACACTCTGCGATGCTGGATCCCCCTTTCTCGGAGGTAGGTTGCGAACTGGCTGCCTGTGAACGGCGGCCTGTTGTCTGAGCACAGTAGGTCCGGTAATCCGTGTGTGGCGAAAATTTTGTCCAACGCCTTCGTCGCGAACTCCGTCGCCGTCGACTCCACCACTTCCACCTCGGGGTATCTGGACCATTGGTCGACTGCTACCAGAAAGTACATGCCACGACCAGTTGAACCGAAGTCCACGTGAACAGTCCCCCATGGCTTGTTACTGCGCTCCATCGATCTTATCGGTGGGGCTCTGTCTCCTGGGGTCGCCGCCTGGCAAGCCACACATCTCCTCACGAAGCTCTCCACTCTCCCCTCCAAATCCGAGAACCAGACTTTGGGTCTTAGCCGTGCCTTCGTTTTGACAACCCCCTGATGACCAATATGGGCCAGTTCGAGCACCCTTGTCCTCAGTGCCCGTGGAATGACGATTTGTCGCCCTCTAAGTATCAGCCCATCGTCTGAGACGGAGAGCTCATCTCTCACTTTCCAGAGTGCCTGGAGGTCTCTCTGGGCCTCCTCTTGTCGGCGCGAGTTGTTGCGCAGCACCTCCCTCCAATCACCGCACCTCACTGCGGTTTTGATGATGCTAAAAACCTTGTCGTTGGAGGACTCTGTCGCTATTGAAATTCTTGAGAGTGCCATTGGAAGGGACCCTTCCACCACTTGGCACAGCAGCCCATGGCATTCGTTCGCCCCGATGTCAGTGACGGTGTTTTCCTTGTTGGGGTGGCGCGACAAATAGTCGGCCGGGTTGTTTGTTCCTGGTCGATAAATTAGTCGCACACCATACTCCATCAGGGCCAGCATCCACCTTTCGATCCTGGGGGGCGGCTTGGATGACACGCCTGCAAGTATGGGCAGTAGCGGCTTGTGGTCGGTCACCACCACGACGGGTTTGCCCAAGATGTATAAGCGGAAATGGCGACAGCCCCACAGGATGGCCAACGCCTCCCCTTCGATCTGTGAGTATTTCATTTCCGTGTTTGAAAGGGCCTTACTTGCGTAGGCGATGGGATGCATGTCCCCGCGTTCATCGGGTTGCAGCAGCACAGCCCCTACTCCCACCAGACTCGCATCGACCACCACCTCCGATTCCACCTTGGGGTTGAAGTATGCCATGGTGTCCCCATCGGACAGGGCGTTCTTCAGGGCCTGAAATGCTTCTTGTTCACTGGCACCCCATTTCCACACTGCGTCGTTCCTTGTTAGCACCCTGAGCGGTTCTGCCAGCGACGCCAGCCCTTTGATGAAACGCCCGCAGTAGGTTACCATCCCCAGGAAACTCCTTACTTCCGTGGGGGACTGTGGGGGGGCGGCTTCCTTAATGTCCTTGACTTTGGCCGGGTCAGGTGACACACCGGCCGCGTGAAAGATGATGCCGAAGAAACCATTGCAGTCTTTGAAAAATTTGCACTTTTGTCGGTGTAGGGTGAGCCCTAAGTTCTTCAGTCTCTGGAGCGTGCTCTCCAGTCTCTTCATGTGCTCCCTTTCCGAATCCGCGAATACTAAGATGTCGTCGCTCATGTTCAATACACCTTTTAGGCCTGCCAACGCCCCCCTGATGGTGTTCTGAAATACTTTGGCAGCCGACGAAACTCCGAAGCTCAGGCGTTTAAATTGGTATAAGCCGTCATGCGTCGTGAAGGTCGTTATGAATCTGGAGTCAGGGTGCAGCTCAAGCTGGTGGTAGCCCGCCCGTAGGTCCAGTTTTGAAAATACTCTTGCCCCTTGTAGCTCTCCGATGATGTCATCTAGAGTTGGAGTAATGTGCCTCTCCCTCTTGATTGCAGCGTTTGGAAGGCGCATGTCTACGCAAATTCTCACCGCACCGGGCTGTTTCGGCTTGGGAGCCACCACAATCGGTGACACCCAGGGTGTCGGCCCCTCCACTCTCTCAATAATGTCCATGTTATCGAGTGATCAGAGTTCTTCCTCCACCTTCTCCCTGAGGTGGAATGGTATCCTTCGGTGCTTAAGGGCTGTTGGTCTGATGGACTCATCGATATGTAGGCGCACTGGGGGTGCTTTCAGCTTCCCTATTCCCTCGAAGATGCCTGAGAACTTGTCCAGCAGCGTTTCGATGTCAATCTGGTAGACTCCATATGCAAAATGAACCAAATTGAGGGCCTCCGATTCAGGGCAGCTGAGTAGCGAGTGAGGGCTAACGTCCGTGACAAAGAACCTTGCCTTGATGGTGTTTTCCCCTCTCGATACCGGTGACACTCCCTTGAGTGGCAACGGGGTGTCTCCTCCAAAAGTGAATATCTTCGCCATGGATTTGTCCAGTGCCGAGGGGCCTGGGAGTCTTTGATAGTGTTCCTCCGCCAGCACGCATACAGATGCTCCGGTGTTGATGAGGATCTGCGTCGGCACGCCCAATATGTTCACCACACACTTGGGTTGTCTCTTCCGTTTGCTTCCTGAGGCAATGTTCGTAATGAAAAATACTTCTTCTTCGTCCTCCTCCTCCTCTTCCTCTTCCTCTGCAAGCTGCAACCTCTGTATCTCTTGTTCGAGAGCTGCGATGCTGCGCTGCCTTCTGAAACCGCTGCCCCGTGCTCTCGCGGGGCCTCTCTGTGTAGGCACAGGAGCGGGGGCGCGGCACATGTGGGCTTAGTGCCCCGGTCCATTTTACCGTCCACAGGATCTTGTTTTAGCAGGACATTCCTCTACATGTGGCAGGTCATATCCGCAGTCTTGGCAGAGTGATCCGGGTGCTGCAAGATGTCGGTTCTCAGTTGTCTTCGGGACCCACTTATCCTTCAGCTTGGTCCGTTTGTTCATGGCAAAAGCTTCTTCCCGCGTGCTTGGCCTAACCGCTGCGTCCATGCTCGCTCCTCTGGATTCTGCCAGCTCGTACGTCCGGCCACTATCTAGTATCTGCTGTAGTGTCCACCCCGGCTCTCTCAGCACTTGTCGCCGCAATTTACCTGAGCTGCAGCCCTGGAGGACCTGGTTTCTTATCATCAACTCCTCGTTGTCCCAGCAACATGTGCTGGCCATCAGCCTCAGTCTGGCATAGAATTGATCGAGGGATTCTTCCTCCCTTTGCTTCTCTCTGCAGAACAAAAATCTTTCATAGTCGACATTCGACTGTGGAATGAAATGGTTTTCTAGCGCAGTCTTGACAGTGGTGTAAGTGACCAATGGCAGGGTGAGTGATTCGTAGATGCGCATTACGTCCAGCCCAGCCGAATACAGAAGGGTCGCCCTTTTTGCATCATCGTTGGTGGTTCCGGTCGCTGTGAAGTACATCTCGAGCTTCTTTACCCATAGTAGCCACCTGGGGCCTAGTTTGGACGGGGTAACAGCGACCCCTGTTGTGTCCTCACCGCTCTTGTCGCTACTTCTGTTTCTTCGTTGCTACTGGCCATCTTCACAGGTCGCACAGGCACCTCTGGGTGTGTTAGAGGCCGCAAACCTGGCTGGTGTAGGGCTAAACGTACCTCCGGCTGTTGTCTGTCGCCTCTTCCCCTTGTGTCTGTTTTTCCAGATTGTCCCCAGGTTGTTGGGGACAGTCAAATGTTCCAAAAATTGATTCTCTCTTCTCTGGGTAGCAGCGCACAAGCACCTTTTCAGGCCGCTACTGCTCTGTGGAGAAAAGAACGTTCACGCTAGGTCCGCGTCGTGCCATCGCGTAACGATGCGGATTGTACGCCCACGTGTGTTTGGCGAATGCTATGGCGGCAATCCCACCTCGTCGCCAGTTGTTGTGTGTGGCCCCACGGCCCTTGCAGGCACACGCACACGCATTCATGCAATGAGGACACCGGACGCGATGTTGCTCGCTGCGCGTCCCGGCGGCAACTGCCGCACGGACGCAGTTTACTCCTACGGCGCATGCGCGGGTCACAACGAGGCCCGCGCATGCGCGCTACCATAAACTGGGACGTCACAGCTTAGAGCGAAGCGAAGTAAAAGTAATGCCAAACAAAATGCGGAATTCTGGGTAAGTCTCCATGCAATGTGGCGAGCGTTCCTTGCTAAAGGCATCAATTCCACCAGGGTTTTTTTTTTTCTGTGGACATTTGCTTATCCCGCGAAAGTGTTTCAGTGCCATTTAGATAAGTACCATCCACGAGGAGCCAGAAAACGTCAAACGCATTCACTAATCAAGGTAGCTGTATTGAAAGGAAGAAGAAAAAGAACTGGCTGAAAAAGAGCTTTACGTTTGCCTCCCTGGATTCTTTGGAAGTGTTTATTGGGAACCCCAGACCCTAGGAAACCTTCAAGAATAGCCGACGGTGGGTGGACCACGTGACAGTTCTCATCTCCTGAACAAAATGAACATGCAGCGTTCTGACAGGAAATGGATTCACACCAACTGTGCAGCCTCTTGTTAGTCTCAGAGCAGGAGACCCCCTGCAGTCTCCAGGAATGAGGGATTAGAAAAAGCAGAAACGGTGTGCACAACCCCTTTTTCATATTTTTTCAAAGCAATTATCGAATCTTCTCTTGTTTGAAAGCATTTTTATGAAAGAACCCAAAGACTCACAAAAGCGCGCCTTTTTACACAGCATTTCAACGCTGTGTATCAAAGAGCCATTTCTATTTTACAAACACAGCAGCACTCAAGGATGAAAAAGCAGAGCTGGTACAAGGAGACCGTGTGCATCTGCCTGTTTCCAGGCATGGTTTTGGCTATTTTAACAAGAATGGAATAGATTTCAGGAGAGAACTTTGGTCTGAGTTGCAAAATTCGAGGGTCCCCATTCTCGTCTTCCCAGAGAATCCCCGGGCAAAACTGTGTCCACTCGCCAGATTTGGAAGTTGTCTTATATCCCAGGCCATCTCCTGCTGATCTACAAATCTCATCCGTGGGCAGGTCCTTGGCGTGAATCACTCTATAAACAACAAATACAAATGCCCTCTGCACTTGAAGGCCTCCTTCCAGGAGTTTCTACACACCTGCGGAAAATCATTGGTTTCTCTCCGCTGTGAGAAATAAAAGGCCTTGCTTTTGAAGGTGCTCAGAATTGGGAAGATACCGTGTTCCCACTCACCACTGTCCCCTGGAAAACAAATGCGGCCCCTTAGATGTATTTCCAGAGTTTGAGGGGGATTTGCCAGGTTTTGGTGGCAAATAATCTCCCTGGAGAGATGACACAATTATGCCAGTTCCGTTGTCAGCAGTAACATCACAATTCACCTGTCTGCAAGATCTGCCAGCAGTGTCTCCCGATCTGCGGTAAATCTGCACCCTGGGCACACACTGCTTGCAGATCTGTCACAGGAGAGAATCTACAGGTGTGGAATGAAGACGCAGAATGCGTTGTTTCTGCAGAAGTATAAGGGGTTATATATTTTGTGTAACGGCCAATCACGCACTGCCTGCCCTGACCCTATAATGGAGGATGGTGGGTATGTCCTGTGGAAGGGTCAGAAAGTTACCATCCTTTTTGGATTCAATATTCAAGGTTTCCTTTCCAATTCATGCTTCTACTGAAATGTTATAAAAACCTATGTTGCAGTGTTTTAAATCTTACAACAATGTATCAGGCATGGTACCATGAAGGGGTTGAGGTTTTTGCCGTTCTAATTCTGTGTAACCAGCCTCACAATTTTGGAAACTCCACATTAATTGTATTTTTGATACTGAACTGGCTCACCCACACTCTTGATTCTTGCCCCACATCATCCACTCCCCTTTGCTACCAGGGTCGCGTTGGTTTGGTACTTACTCCATAAGAATAGCTTCCACAGGGCAGCCTTGCACAGGCAACCGCCAAAGGGTAATATCCATTTACATGCCTGTGTAGCCCTGGATGGGCATCCCGCCATGCTCTAGGACTGGTACTCTGAAATGCACTTCATAACTTCTAGGTAAGAGACTTCAATGCAAGTTCCAGTTCTGGCCTTTTCACTGATCAAATCTCTACGACTCCCTCACAATTGCACAATTGGGCTAAACTGCACAAAAGCTCCCAACACCGGCATTAAGTGGAAAAGGTTGCTTTAATGTGACCCGGCCCAAGCTTACAAACATTTGATGACCTGGCTCCTCAGCTTTCCAGACTAAATAAATATATTTGCATAAATAGTCATCCACCCACGCCTCCATCCTCCCCCCATCCCTAATTCCTCAAATCAAGCATTCCCGCCCCCATGCAATCCATAACAGGTTTACAACATTCTCGTTAACTTCTCCCCGACCTGCCGCACTATCCTCCTTTAACTAGTGCCTTCCCTTCCTGTACCCATGGGCTAGCCTGCCCATCCAAGCAGCACTAACCACTCTCCTTAACTGTATAATTACCCTGAAAATTAACCCAGTAATTCATTTAACTGGCCGATCCGCCAACACTCAGAAAAAGTCTCCAAACAGGTGTTATTTCTGCCCCTCCCCTACCTATCCTTTATGACCATACACTGTTCCTCAGGGACCATCCTAACATCTTGCATGCTGAATTCCTTCCCTGCTCCTGGACATACGTATCATGAGCCGTTCATTAAGTCCACCCCTTCATCACTCCTTGTTCAGATTTTGCACCCACCATTCCCCTACAACGGTTATACCTCCCCTTGTCCTGCACATTTTGTTTTTTGCCTTATAGTCTGCACCCCCCTGATCTTACCCTGCCCAATGTTCCTTGGCCAAAGCTTCATCCACACCTGACATTGGCTAGTTCTCCCATATTACCTAATATCCCCTTCCTGTTATTAGCCAGTGCAATCCACGGTCTCGTCTCCAATTGATTTTCCCCTGTGTAAATAACCATTACCACTGGCACTGCATGCTGCCACTACCACCCATCGTTCTCTTTCCTGCACACTCCTCCCCCATATTTACCAACGTTGACCATAGTCTATTCCTTCCTCTTAACCCAAAATCTCTTCACCCATATATCCTTCATAACATAAGATTGCCGGATGCGCTAATCTTAAGGTGTAGACGCAATCAGAGTGCTTGCCTTTACACAATGTATGTGGACTTCTGCGCCGTGTTCAACCAGGTCAATCGTGGTTTACTGTGGGGAAAGCTAAGAGAGATTAATTGCCCGCTGTGGATATTGGAAATACTCATGGTACTCCACAGTAATACCATGGTTTGTATCCGATTGGTGAACAAAGGCAGTTTAACAGATACAAGGAGTGGCAACTGGGGAATAAAGCAAGGTTGTGTGCTGGCTCCATTGTTGTTTAACCTATATATTTCCGACGTCCCGATACATCTGGAGAGTCATGCTAAATGTCCCCCTAAAATAGGATCCACACCAGTAACCTGAATGATCTATGCTGATGATCTAGTCCTGGTAGATCAGACCTTTACAGGTATGAAGGCCGTGATAAATGAGCTAGCAAGGTATGCAGTAACCAATGATCTTTATGTGAATTGGGGCAAGACCAAACCTATGCTCTCCACTACAAGGAAGGTGAACAGGTCCACCATACTAGGTGTGATTGAAGACACAGGGCCCCATTACACGATAGGAGGTAAGGGATTACCAGCACCGTTAAGGTCCCCGGTGCCGGTAATCCCTTACCACCCTACTATACGAGGTCCCTGAGCAGGTCCCGTCCTTAACTCCTGGTCTGACCTGGTGTAAGGCGGGACCCGTTATGGGACCTCAGAGCTAATAACGGTACCGCATATAGCGGTACCGTTATTAGCTCCATCCCCATTCCCTTTGAGCCCTATGGGGGCTCGAATGGGAATGGGGAATGGTTCCCGGAATGGGGACTTACCGGGTCCTCCAAGGTTGGAATGACCCGGTAAATCCCTATTTTGGGAACCCGGACCCGGAATGCGGTAAGGGGGTAGCTATGGTGCTAATAGCACCATGGCTACCTCCTACCGTGTAATGAGGCCCACAGACTCTTACAAGTACCCAAGTCTTCATCTCTCAAACCGGGCACGCTATTCCAGAATCATTGAACTCAAGTCAAGAGAAGCAAAACAAATGTCTGCACTAATACGTAGGTTTGCACATCAGCATGCCGGCTATACAATGCATGCCATAAAGACACTAAATAGACAGTGGTTTTGTCCGACCATTTTATATGGATTAGAGGTATTGGCATTCTGCGACCTGCGCCGGCTTGATAAACTCGAGGGCCATTTTTGGCGGTGCATTCTGGGATTACCCAGTTCGACTCCAATGGAGTTTTTACGCTTGGAATTGGGGCTTACTTCATTATGAGACCTTGCCTTGAAAAGGAGAGGAGTGCTATATATAAAGTCTATTACTAACTGTGTGTTGTCCTGCGCTCTCCGCCTTTGTACCCGCCCTAACACTGCTCTTGTTGAGCACCAAGATGCCACTGCTCCTGCCGCCTCGTGACCAGGTGCTGTCCTGTGCACCTCATGTATCTCTGCCCACAGTTCTGCTGCTCTAACAGCCCCGCATGAAGATCCCGCAGCCCACCATGTTGCAGTCCCACACACCTGCCGCCCTGTACCTGTGTTGGCACACCAATCTACCCATTCTCCTCCTGCCATTCCTGGCTGCTCCTGGCCTGACAGACCCTCTCTCCCTCATTACCTTCTGTTAGATCATTCATTTATTGCTTGTCCCATCCACTCATTTCCAATGACAGAGCTCTTCCTTAAATAGCATGTACCTGCAGCCTTATTCACTCCATTCTCCCAATTTAACCTTCTATATTATTTATTTTTTGGGGGATCTACCCCTCGTTAGCTTCACTCACACGTCTGGGTTAAAATTCCCTAAATGTGCCACAAACTGAGCCCAGCTCTTACATGGTCCCCATGTCATGTCGTACTTCCTCCCACTCTTCCGCATTTAGTCTAGTGTTCCCATCCATGATAATTCCTGCTACTTAACATATTGCATAGCTGCTGCAACCTACATTTGAACATTAGTGATGCAATAAAGTCTCACACTGGACTTTTCAAGTTTTCAACAACAAAAATGATGTATATATATGTTAGATACATATGTATGACACAGCATCTACACCAGTGGTGAGTTCTGAGTTGTCCAAATGCCACCAGAAACACAAAACTATATTTTGCCTTTACATGAAAATTATTGACATCTTGGCAAATCGCCATATATTGCGCTTTTGCCAAGATATCACTTTTTTTCAAAAAGCTGCCTTGCTTGTCAAATCTTCTTCATAAATTCCCAAGCGCTATATATATTGGCTATTATGCTCAGCTAAGCAGCAAATATGCTAAGTTAATGTGTATTAGTGTCTACTGATGTCGATTTCAGAATCAGACTTCAAAAGTGAACCGAGCAATAAGGCCTCAGATTTCAATTATCAAGTTTTGAAAGAAACCAAATATATATATATATTTTTTTTTTATTTGCGTTTAGTTCATTAACAAGAATAAATTCGAGTAGAACCTTTGCAAAAAAACATGTTAAAATCCATGTAAAGGAAGAAATCTAACATTTAAAATTGCATTACTTTACAGTAGCACACAGTACTTTGAAATACAATTTAAAATACAGGTACAAAAAGGTTATATCATAATTAATATCTGGCTCCTCATTTACAAATGTACCAATCGATTTACCATCTAAACATTTCATTCTCCACGCAAAATAAGTTCTTTTTCTATATGCTTACAAAAGCTTACTAATTCATAAATTAGACTGTTGTGAACTCCTTGCATCATACGAGACCATAAGAACTCGAGGCAATCCTCAAACCCTATATCAACAAATTTCATAAGTCTTACTGTACAAATTTTTTTAAAATGGGGGCAATAGAGAAGGAGATGCTTCAATGTTTCGCGTGGTTCATTACATTCATCAAATCGACATCCCACATAAGATGTGGTGACATTTGTTTGCCAATTCTTAGTTCTGTCTCTAGTATGGTAAAGATTAAATCTAAATCGAATATATGCCTTCCTGGTAATTTTGCAGGGGAATAAAGTGATATGTGCATAGCGAGGGATGCGCTGCTTAACAAAGGCACCATATTCTTCATAAGATTTATATGTCGTGATCCGATCAATAGTTACACACCAGTCTAATTCAAAGAGTTATTTTTTAGCATAGCAAGGGCGAAGATGAACATCATTCACTGTAATCTTCACTTCACTTAAAAGTTGTTGCATTTTCAGTTGGTAATTATAAAAAGAAAGAGAACAGCGGGAACCCAGCATCTTATTCATATCCACATATAATGAATTAGTCGGTGGGTAGTTCATTTTCGCAAAGTTGGATAACTGTCTCCATTTCCATCTAGACGATAGTGCCACCAACCCCAATTCATGTCGGATGATGGCATTTGGAATGGACATTGGCAAAAACATCGCTGCTTTTAAGAGTGAACCTTGTAAACAATCCAACATATTAGACATATCACACAAACAAATATCTAGTGCATAAAGAATGACACTCTCAGTCTTCAGGGACATAAAATCAATTAACGGAGTTAATGAAAATTTGCAAAACCGGGTATAAATCCTTTTCATTTGCGAGAGGAGTGGCCTGGTTTTGCGTTTGATAATGTCTGTCCATATTTAATGGAATTCTGATCAGAGAGATGATATCCCAAGTAAATAGCATTGTTAATACAAGATATCTGTGTATCCATGATATGCCAACTAAAACTGCCCTTTTTCTGCTTCACTCCAAATTTCATGATGGCAGTTTTTGCCGGGTTGGGAGTCAGATTGTGATCCTTTGCAAATCCCTCGAAGAGTGTTAATTTCGTTTGTAACCCTACAGGAGTAGGGTCAAACAAGATAATATCATCTGCAAAGGCAATCCATTGCAAAGATATACTCCCAACCTTCACAGAAAACAGGTTCATATTTTCCCAGTTCTTATCCAGATCCGCCATGTATAAATTGAACAGGGTTGCTGCAAGATTGCAGCCCTGTTTCAAACCCAATGCTGTTCTTATTGGAGCTGTCGTGCCCCCATCCTGTGATATTTTTATTCTATAAGTTGTATTGGTGTGCAATTTCATAATCCAATACATTAAGTCATTTGAAATTCCAAAAGCCAACATTTTCATCCACAACAAGTTGCGAACAACATTATCAAAGGCTGCACTCATATCAATCATTGCGATGTATACTGGATTAGAGTTCTTATTTTTTGCTTCAGCGATAACATGCGCAAGGGTAATTGCATTTAGAGTTGTACTCATATTCTTCCTGAAACCTGTTTGAAATTTAGAATAAAGACCCTTGGTCTCAATAATTTTCTCCAAATCATGTAGAAGTAAAATCGCAAAGATTTTAGCCTCAGTATCAATTAGAGAAATCGGGCGATAGTTTTCAGGACAAGAAGGATCACCCCTCTTAAATATGGGGACTATATTTGCTGTTAGCCAAGAGGATGGAATTTCCCCAGAATTGAAGATGGTTTCAAATTTGGTATTTATGATTGCTGCCCACATAGCAGGATCCGCTTTGTAGAGACAAGGGGGAAGCCCGTCTGGTCCTGCGGCCTTAGAATACGACAATCTCGAGATCGCCCAAATTATGTCACTAATGCTCCAATTAAATCGAGGGATCCTGGTAGGGTCTAACAATATACCGGGAAGGAATTGGAACTTATAAGGCAGTTGATATTTGGCAGTTATGTACATCTGCCATGTCTGATCAGAGATACAATTCGGCATAGATAATACGGCATTTTTTGGGTCAGCTTTTAGAGTGCGCCATATTGCTCGGGTGTCATGTGACGTGATAGCACGGATCAGAGTACAGTTCTCCTCATTGTGTCTTGAGATCCGGGCGAACCTTAAGTTTTGTTTATACTGAGACATGATTTGACTCCGCCTTTCTCTAAGTCTTTCAGTACCTAAATCATTGTATTTCAATTGTCTTAGGGCTTTATTTTTTTCCCTTTTCAGCAGTTTGCATTTCTGATCATAGATATGAATATGTTTCACATTGCTGCGGTTTTTACAAAATTTGAGCAATACGGTTTCAACTATTTTGGAGTACTCCTTATCAGATAGTTTTGTTCTTAGATTGGCACCGTTTCGGTCAACTCGCAGTGTTTCTCGTGATATGTATTTGGCAATCTGATCGCACAACCCATTATTCCACCTGATTGAGTGCTGAGGGCGATCAATTTCTACTGCTGTTAGTGAACTATTTACTCCTAACAAGTGACATTTCAATTTCAATGATGTTATAAGTTGAGCATGGTCACCAATTGATATAGGATCTATTACTAAAGGGGCCATGTAAGCTATGAGATTACGAGTAACAAAGATAAAATCTATCATCGAATTCTTTACTCCTCTTTCCCATGTAATTTTTGATTTCATATCGTGTGTCTCCAAGAGATCCATGTCCCAATCAGTTAGGAATTCTCTAAACTTAGCTCCTCTAATGCATGCTAAGGTTGCAGATTTAGATAGACTATTTTCATTCACATTTCTACAGTCACAATTAAAATCGCCACCAACAATGATCTCACAGTTCTGATACATACTAGCGGAAAATTCTAAGCATGCTTCAAGGTCGTCGAACATCTCATCAATAGTTAAATTAGCCGGATTCCAATATAATGAGATGATAATTAATGATGAATATCTGATTGAGGGAATGTCAAGATGAACCCCTAATAAACTCGGGGAGTTCCAAACCAATTTAGGTTGAACTTTAAATGAAGTGTTTATTGCAATCGATAAGCCCCCAGATGGGCGGCCTAATAAGTGTCTCTTAGCTAACGAGTTAAAAGTAATATAACCAGGGATTAGTAAAGGTTCAGTTTTCATCGACTCTTGGTTTATAATTATCGTTGGTCTTTCATCACTAATAAGGTTGAGATGCCAGTTCGTTAAATTCCCAAAGCCACACAAATTCCAAGATATGATTTTAAGTTCTTTGTAATTAGATAGCTATGTGACTGGTTTTATAGGTAATGAGGTAGTATTAGAAGACAAAATGGCCAAAAGCATAGGTTCCAGCCAAGGAAGGCTGTTTGTTTGAGCTACAGCTTTCAGAATCTCAGCCAAATCAAGTTCCAAGCCCATATTTGTTTTAGCAATGGGTAAGGTCAGATCACTACAATTTCTATCGATCACCTTTGGTGGATCTAAGAATAGGGCTTCCTCGGATCCAAAGGTAGATAATACCAAGCCCTCTCTTTTTATTTCCTCCCGATTAAACCAAATAAATTTCATTATTGCCTCAGAACTAAGATAACATAAGGCCCTGAAGTTGTTGATTCTGGCCATGGAGACTCTGGTAATATCAGCAGATTTAACCATTCTCAACTGAGGTATTTTTGAGAAAAGGGAGAAAATAAATGAACGATTAATACGTTTATCTACCAGTACCTCGGCGTTTCCTTCAAGTCCTATAATGTATTCCTTTATCTCATCTGACTGCAAGGGCCTGTCTGGGATTGACGCTGGAACAACTGGGATTACTGCTTCCACAGCAGGATTAGTTAATAAATTATTAAGTTGTTTTGATAGAATCTTACTGTAATTATTTGTGTTCTGATTGGCCACAAAGAGAGTTCTACTCAGAGCTGCAGAGGCTTCACCATTTTTGTACAAGGGAGGATTGATGTTAATATTTTGTGGTAGTGATCTGCTTTGCGCAGGGCCATGAATGGATATACGATTTGGAGTCATTACAGTATCAATTGTTCCAGCATGATCGGAACAACTGAGCTTAGGACTCTCCTTATGGAGCACGGCCGATGAGTCAGCCAATGTAGTTCTTTTTCCCGTGCCATTTGCTACAATTACCGACTTAATCATATTCACCTCCTCTTCTATGGTATTAGTTATTACATCCACCTCTCCCTTCCCTATTTTGCCAATGCCATTTACAGCAATTAAGGGTCTGTATTTGGGTTGTTCGGAGATATTGTTCGCAGAGAGTTCAGTAGTCACATCCCTCATACATACTTCGCTGTAAGTTTTCCTAGTTAGTGAAGTTGGTTTATCACTGCCATGAGGGCCCGGGTGAATAACATTATTTGTCATCGTACGATATCTCCCAATGATCGGAAAAAAGTCCCTTAAGTTACTTTTTACTGCAGAGCCAGTAATAGGTTCGGTTAGAGTTGTTACACATCCATTATCCTGATTTTCTAACACCTTTAAAGACATTTTACATAATTTTGATTTGATCAGGGGTTTAGCGTTCATTATTATCTCAGATGGACTATTCACTGGATTAGTGATGCCAGACTTAAGGTTAGCAATCTTAGGAGGAGCAACACCCTTCGTTAGTAACTTGGTAATAATACCATTTTGGCTTGCTTCCTCCAGTGAATTGGTAACAGGGGTAAGAGCATCTTGGCTTTCTTTGGACAGTTGTTCTACATCAATATGTTCCTCATCGGGTAGTTCTGTACTAGGAACTGGACAAATATCCTTTCCGCATCCATCTTTCTTATGAGATAGTGCTTCCTTCCTACGCTTAGCATATCTCTTAACGGCTCGCAAGTGATTTTTTTTAACTCGACGGGACATAAAAGTTAAAGGCTCCTCAGTAACACAGTGTTCAATCTCTGTTTTTTTTTGTAATTCAATTTCTTCAAGTAGAACAGATGGGCTATCAGGAGACAGCATTAAAGGTTCCATTTTAGAGAAGTGAGTTACAATTGTGAGATTCAGTGCATCGACTGATGCCTTGATTTTTTTCAAGTCATTGTTGTACTTACATTTCTGAGGTTCAATTAATGTGTCCTGAATGCACTGTTTCAGACTATTTAAACATATGTCATGTCTCCCTGCCCCTTCATTACTATGGTCTTGTCTGCTAAATTCAGATTGAATGGATCTTAGGGTGTCAACTGCAGTGATAAACCCCTCGATTTTATCCATTTTGGAGCAAAGATAGTGTAAAATGGCCTTAGTTTCCTTTAATTCAAGATGAGTGAGCTCATGACCCTTATCAAGTAGATCTAAAATTTTGGTGATCACCGGAAGAGGGGTTGGAGATTGGTTTTCAATTCCGCGCACTCTATTCATACCTACTCCCAGATCGTCAGGTGGTAATTTATTTAAGACATTTAACTGATCTGGCGAGAATGAAAGAGCGCGTGGAATGGCTCCAATTGATGCCTCATCCGATACATCATCCTCTATTTTAGTAAGATAACTCTTATTAGTATTCCCTAGGGTGCCCAAATTTGTTGCACCATATACCAATGGAGTCATCATACTAATAGTTTGATTAACTTGTGCATTTAATAAGGCCATCTTCTGCAAGGTAGTGCTAAATTGCACTTTGGTAGGGCTGCAAGAATCTGATGAAATCATACTATCACTCAGGTTTACATCTACAATCTCCTTTTCCTCAGCCTTTGTTGGGGCAGACATGCATGCAGAGGAAGTAGCATGCACTTGAGCTGTATGAATAGAGCAGTTACCAATATCTAAACAAACCGCAGGGACGATAGGAATATTCTCATCTACCATGTCAATTAATGGCGCTTCATGATATGGAGTTCGACCTTTACATACCATTGAGTCAATGTTGGAAGATGTTAAAGTATTAGTTATTGCCTCAATGCAACGGCCACTTCGCAGACCACTGGCCATTGTAAAAAGGAAGTACACCAAATTTAAAAATACTTCTTACAAAATATAATAAACTTAAAAAGGAAAGACCTTTCCTAATGATGAGCCAGAAATTTTAAAGCATGGTATAACAACCTTCTCAAGATGAACAAAAAATTCAACACTGTGTGCTAACAGACAGCAATTCTTCTCAAGTACTTAGCTCGTGCCAGTTGCCCAGTTCACAGCCGAACAGCACAACAGCGGCTCCAGCCCTTACTGCCTCCAGGGCTTAAAGCGGCAAGGGTGGTTGGGCCGGCGATGTGTAGCCGGTAACAGTCACGTGATGGGTCACGTGTGCGCCGAAGTCCCCGCCTCCTCCAGGAAGCAAGGGGAGCAACAAGAGCCGGGCTCGCAGTGCTGCAGGGGGACAAGGATACTGTGCGCACGTTGGAACGTTTTAAACATTCAGTCCACCAAGCAGTCCTTCACACAAATAAAGAACGCACCGCTCGGGCGGATGGGCCAGCGATGTGTAGCCGGTAACAGTCACGTGATGGGTCACGTGTGCGCCGAAGTCCCCGCCTCCTCCAGGAAGCAAGGGGAGCAACAAGAGCCGGGCTCGCAGTGCTGCAGGGGGACAAGGATACTGTGCGCACGTTGGAACGTTTTAAACATTCAGTCCACCAAGCACTCCTTCACACAAATAAAGAACGCACCGCTCGGGCGGATGGGCCGGCGATGTGTAGCCGGTAACAGTCACGTGATGGGTCACGTGTGCGCCGAAGTCCCCGCCTCCTCCAGGAAGCAAGGGGAGCAACAAGAGCCGGGCTCGCAGTGCTGCAGGGGGACAAGGATACTGTGCGCACGTTGGAACGTTTTAAACATTCAGTCCACCAAGCACTCCTTCACACAAATAAAGAACGCACCGCTCGGGTGGTTGGGCCGGCGATGTGTAGCCGGTAACAGTCACGTGATGGGTCACGTGTGCGCCGAAGTCCCCGCCTCCTCCAGGAAGCAAGGGGAGCAACAAGAGCCGGGCTCGCAGTGCTGCAGGGGGACAAGGATGCTGTGCGCACGTTGGAACGTTTTAAACATTCAGTCCACCAAGCACTCCTTCACACAAATAAAGAACGCACCGCTCGGGCGGATGGGCCGGCGATGTGTAGCCGGTAACAGTCACGTGATGGGTCACGTGTGCGCCGAAGTCCCCGCCTCCTCCAGGAAGCAAGGGGAGCAACAAGAGCCGGGCTCGCAGTGCTGCAGGGGGACAAGGATACTGTGCGCACGTTGGAACGTTTTAAACATTCAGTCCACCAAGCACTCCTTCACACAAATAAAGAACGCACCGCTCGGGCGGATGGGCCGGCGATGTGTAGCCGGTAACAGTCACGTGATGGGTCACGTGTGCGCCGAAGTCCCCGCCTCCTCCAGGAAGCAAGGGGAGCAACAAGAGCCGGGCTCGCAGTGCTGCAGGGGGACAAGGATACTGTGCGCACGTTGGAACGTTTTAAACATTCAGTCCACCAAGCACTCCTTCACACAAATAAAGAACGCACCGCTCGGGTGGTTGGGCCGGCGATGTGTAGCCGGTAACAGTCACGTGATGGGTCACGTGTACGCCGAAGTCCCCGCCTCCTCCAGGAAGCAAGGGGAGCAACAAGAGCCGGGCTCGCAGTGCTGCAGGGGGACAAGGATACTGTGCGCACGTTGGAACGTTTTAAACATTCAGTCCACCAAGCACTCCTTCACACAAATAAAGAACGCACCGCTCGGGCGGATGGGCCGGCGATGTGTAGCCGGTAACAGTCACGTGATGGGTCACGTGTGCGCCGAAGTCCCCGCCTCCTCCAGGAAGCAAGGGGAGCAACAAGAGCCGGGCTCGCAGTGCTGCAGGGGGACAAGGATAGTGTGCGCACGTTGGAACGTTTTAAACGTTCAGTCCACCAAGCACTCCTTCACACAAATAAAGAACGCACCGCTCGGGCGGATGGGCCGGCGATGTGTAGCCGGTAACAGTCACGTGATGGGTCACGTGTGCGCCAAAGTCCCCGCCTCCTCCAGGAAGCAAGGGGAGCAACAAGAGCCGGGCTCGCAGTGCTGCAGGGGGACAAGGATAGTGTGCGCACGTTGGAACGTTTTAAACGTTCAGTCCACCAAGCACTCCTTCACACAAATAAAGAACGCACCGCTCGGGCGGATGGGCCGGCGATGTGTAGCCGGTAACAGTCACGTGATGGGTCACGTGTGCGCCGAAGTCCCCGCCTCCTCCAGGAAGCAAGGGGAGCAACAAGAGCCGGGCTCGCAGTGCTGCAGGGGGACAAGGATAGTGTGCGCACGTTGGAACGTTTTAAGCAAGCACTCCTTCACACAAATAAAGAACGCCAAACCAAATATATATATGTTAGATAAATATGCAGGACACTCAATCTGCAGCAGTGGTGGATTCTGAGTTGCACTAACGCCACCAGAAACCTGCCTTGACATGAAAAATTGTGAGTTTTTGTTTTAAAAAAGGTGAGTTTTATGATTTTTTCACCAGACTTTGTTTTTTTTTGCCCAGAATCATGTCCTGTCTATCTCCTCTACACCTCACCCTTCTCCCTCACCTGCTCTCAGGCCTACCTTGGGCCCCCTACCTGCTTCCCACCTACTCTCCTCTTTCTCTCCCAATCGTCTGATGAGGTTTTGGGACAAGTCCGCTCTATGAAAGTCTCATCCAAACAGGTGCTCCCCTGCTCCTCCAGAACTGTCAAGGACAACATTGTCTCCCTTGCTCCAGCCCTGGCTGATTTCTGCAATCCCTCCTTTGCCACTGAATCATTCCCACTACTCCTCAAGCACTCCCTTGTGAAACCTCTCCTCAAAAAGCCGTTTGCCGATACTTCCTGTCCAGCTAACTACCACCCTATCTCCATTACTCCCTTCCTGGGCAAACTCTTGGAGAAGCTGGCCATCTCCCAGCTTATCCACCACATCGAATCTGTTGGTAGTCTGCACGACCACCAGTCTGGCTTCAGAGCTGCCAGAGGCACAGAAACTGTACTCCTGAACACAAGTGAAGACGTGCTTCCCAATCTCAATTCCAACTTCTTCAGTTCTCATCCATCTTGACTTCTCCTCTGCATTTGATACGGTCAATCATGCCACCCTTATAAATCGGCTCTGTGATATGCTTGGCACCACGGACCTGGCTCTGGACTTGCTGACCTCTTTCCTTTCTCAGCGACCTTACCAGGTTCAACTGGGCCCTTCTCTCTCCTCCATCTCACTCTCCACCTGTGGGTCCATCAGGGCTCTATTCTCTCACTTTGGCTTTTCAACATCTACCTTCCCCCCCTAGCCCATTATATCTCTGCCTTCTCTCCTAACTTCCAGTGTTATGCGGATGACACGCAACTCTCCTTCAAGCTTCCCTCCTCTGCCTCCTCCTCTTCCCCTCTCATACCTGACTGTCTGCTATTCAGGCATGGTCCACTGCTAACAATATCTGCCTTAATGCCAGTAATACTGAGATCCTTCTCATTGGGACTCCAGCTCCCTCCTTTCCCCTACACTCCGGCCGCCCTCCATAGGCCCCCTCACCCTCATGTGAAGCAAAGAACCTTTGTGTCATCTTCAACTCCTCTCTCTCCTTCTCTCCTCACATTACAGACCTTGCTAAGAAGGTTCACTTTCCGCTTCATCCCCTCAGAGGCATTCTTCCTTTCCTCATCTTCCCCCAGAAACTCAATGTTCCCAGAGCTCTGGTCCTCTCCAGCTGGACTACTGTAACAGCCTCTTCCTCAACCTACCCAACTCCTCCCTTCACCCCCTTCACCTGATCCAGAATAGTACTGCAAGATTTATCCCTGGCCTCAAGCCCAGGGACCGCATCTCTCCAGCCCTAAAATCTCTCCACTGGCTCCGGGTTGCTGCAAGGATCAAGTTCAAAACCCTCTGCATTATCCACAAGGCTTTCTGGGGCCTGGGACCCCGCTACATCAAACTCTCTCTCCTTAAATGCCTCCCTGCTAGAGCCCTTTGGTCGTCTAGGTCCAGCTCTCTGCAGATCAGACGTTTTTCCTAGTAGAGAGTAGGGGTAGATCTCTCTCCTCTACAGTTGCCTCCCTCTGGAATGGCCTCCTCAAACTTGGCCAGGTATCCTTAATTTCCAGAAGTTCTCAAGACCCTCCTTTTCACTTCCTCCTTCCCTCTCCCCGTCCCTCCCCCGTGCTAATTTTTCTCACCTATGCCTATTGACTGCCTGCCTGGCGCCTTCAGATTCTTACAGGGCACCAGGCCCTCTCCTACCAGTCTTCCGTTGCACTTAGTCTCCTCTGAACCCCCTAACTTGTACTTGACCTTCTGGGCTCCCTCCCCTTGCACTGGCCTGACTGGTCCTGCACCCTCTTAGCCCTTCCAGCCCGTTCCTCACAATTAGCATGTGAACATTTCTGCCCCTGCACTCTCTTCTCCCTGGGCTCTGTGCACCTGACCTCCCAGGGCATTCGAGTAAGCCTCCAGCACTTCCTACCCTCCACTCTCCCCTGCACTTCTGTTATTGCACTTGCACAATCTGAATGTCACAAGTCCTAATAGGAAAATGTTTTGTTTAGTCACCACAGCCCCCCCCCCTGACTTGCCGTGCCTTCAGACACATAGGCATATTATAAAAACCCAATAAATGTATAGCTTTTCATTGGGAATTCAGTGTTTCAGCTCCCTGCTGGATGGTCGTCTAGTGATAATAGACGGATATTAACCCACAGGTGCATCTCTTGTTTTAAATGTGTGCTTTGCACCACTCGTGTTAAAAGTGACATTTGCTGGAGCCTTTCAGGTTTTCTTAGACCATCGTATGTGATACTTGCTCCCTAAGAGTCGAGCATCACGTTTGAGAAATGTGACATCTTGTCAAATGGGTCGTGTATGGCACATTTGCCACAATGTCACACATTTTCATGTCAAGGCAAAATATAGGTGTTTCTGATGGTGTTAGTACAACTCAGAACCCACCACCGTGTATGTCTCTAGCCTATATGTACAAAAAAATATATATTTTTGGGGAAAACTTGAAAGTTCCTGTATTGCTCGGTTCACTTTTGAAGACTGATTCTGACACTGACATCTGTTGGCACCAGTGCACCTTAATTTAGCATATTTGCAGCTTAGCTGAGCATACTAGCCAACGTATTTAGCCCTTGGGAACTTATGAAGAAGATTTGACAAGCAAGGCCTCTTTTTGAAAAAAGTGACATCTTGGCAACTGCGCCATATATGGCTCTTTTGCCAAGATGTCAATAATTTTCATGCCACTGTGAGACCGTTTTGCGTCACTAATGTTCATATCAAGGATATTTAATGTGCTTGTATCTTAGAAATTATAACATCAACTAACCCAGAGGTGGTGTAGATGGGCTGTATGATTGATTGATATTTTATTTCTATCACGCTCGTAAACAAGTGTTTCAGAGCACAACAAGGCAAGGGAGGGGAACAGGGGAGAACAAAACAGCGAACTTAATAGGCCCAGTGACATTGAGAACGCGCAAGTGCATGGGAGAAGGGGGAGGGGAAAAGTGCATAGAAGAGGGAAGAGGTTGAAAGTGCGAAGCAGAGGGGAAACAGATAAATAACAATAAATACATAGTAAAGGCAACAAACAGAAGTAATGCAGCCAGAATTTTGCAAGTGCTAGGTTTAAGGCAGCAGACAGGGTAGGTCCGATAAGTGCAGGAAGAAAAAGGGGGGGCTGTATGGGTACAGATACAGACCCCAGTGCAAGGGGTGGCCAAGAGGCAGTGCGGGAGGGTGACAGGATAAGCAGGTACCTGGGCCCAAAAGACAGAGTGTGGCCAGGTGCACGGTGCCAAGAGAGAACAGATCAGCAGGGGAGAGGGGGAGCGAAGGCAGAAGAAAAGAGGATGGTCTTGAGGTGCTTCCGGAGATGGTTCTCCTCAAGTTTTAGAGTGGCAGGGAGGCTGTTCCAGAGGGAGGCCCCAGCCGAAGACAGAGATCTACCCCCAGCTGGTTTCTTAGAAAAACGACGGACCCTGAGAGAGTTGGAGGTAGAGGAGCGAAGAGCTTGAGAGGGGAGGTATTTGCGGAGGGATAGCTGAAGGTATTTTAAACCCAGGCCCCAGAAAGACTTGTGGACAATGCAGAGGGTTTTGAATTTAATCCTTGCATCCACTGGCAACCAGTGAAGAGATTTCAGAGCTGGAGAGATAAGATCCCAGGGCTTGAGGCCAAGGACAAGTCTCGCAGTCCTGTTCTGGATTAGTTGCAGAGGGCGGAGAGTAGAGGCAGGTAGATTTAGAAAGAGGCTGTTACAATAGTCCAAGCTAGAGAGAAGCTGAGCTTGAGATACCATGAGCTTCTGGGGGAAGGAGAGGAAAGGCAAAGTACCTCTGAGGAGGTGCAGTCGGAAATTTGACTTTTTATAGACCTCAGAGATGTGGGCGGAGAAGGAAAGGGTGGAGTCAAAGATGACCGCGCGGTTCTTAGCCGCACAGGTGCGGGTAGGAGGAGGGCCAAGGGAGGCCGGCCAGAGAGTGAGGGGAAAGGATGGTGAAGGTGTGCCGATGAGGAGGATCTCCGTCTTGCTGGCATTCAGACAAAGATCATTGGCGGCATACCTATCTTGAATGGCAGTTAGGCAATCAGAGATGAGAGAGGGAGAGGAGGTGGCAGAGGGCAGCCTGAAAAAGAGTTGAGTGTCGTCAGCGTAACACTGGAAATTTGATCAGAAAATGGCAATGCAGTGGGCAAGAGTTGCCAGGTATTGGTTGAAAAGCCAGGGCGAGAGGTTAGACCCCTGGGGAACACCACAGGTCGAGAGGAAGATAGATGAAAGGAAGGACCCAAGTTGGACCTGGGAGGGTCGATCTGAGAGGAAAGAGGTCACCCAGGCCAGAGCCTGACCAGTGATACCCAAGTTTTCACGGAGACGGTTGAGCAGGATGGTATGGTTGACCGTGTCGAAGGCAGAAGAGAGATCGAGGAGGATGAGAACAGAGGGAATGTTAGAGTCAAGGTTGGTGAGCAGATCTTCACAGATGTTTAGTAGAGCAGTTTCCGTGCTTCTGGCAGCTCTGAAGCCGGACTGGTGGTCATGGAGACAGCCAACAGAATTGGAATGAAGGTTAAGCTGAGAGATGGCCAACGTTTCCAGGAGTTTGCCAAGAAAGGGATTAATGGAAATAGGGCGATAGTTAGCTGAACAAGAAGGATCAGCTGTGGGTTTCTTGAGAAGAGGATGCACAAAGGAGTGCTTCAGAGGGGAGGGGAAGGATCCAGAGGCAAAGGAGTGGTTGCAAAAGTCAGCAAGGGCCGGAGCGAGGGTGTCAATGTGGTCCTTGATGGTTTTAGACCATAAGTAGGTAGCCTTTTTCATTTATTTTGTGCACTTTTTGTGTCAAAGGGCTTTTTCGGTCCAATGCCATGGAACTCTGTGTTGGGTAACATTTTCAGTTCCTCCCCCTTGGAGCTGCATACATTTATTACATGTTTCCTGAATTTAAATAAATTAGATGGCATCAATGGCATGGTACTAGTGACCTCACAAATGAGTGTTCAGCACTCTGGTTATTTCCTTAACCGAGAAAAACACATATTTCTCTCTGTGTCAACAGAAATGCAAAGTGCAAAAAAGTTTATATTTCTTTGGGAAAATACACTAAATTCAACAACAAAAAAAGTACTGAGGTGATCACTTGGAAGCAACCAACACGTGCATCTAATCTCTCAGAGACTGTCAAGGACACCAAACATGTGTCCGGAGACAGCGAGGGAACCATCGGTTCCAACAGTCGCTCAAGTGACACAGCGAGTAGAGCGTTCGCTTTGACATCCGTGCAGAGCCTGCTAATGCGGGTTTGAATCCCGGCTGGGCCAAACTCAGCCTTTCATCCTTCCGAGGTCGATAAATGAGCACCACACACCGTGGGTAATAATAAGCAGCGCTCAGATACCTGAGGGTTCGTAGCGCTATATAAATGCCAAATTATTATTATTATTATTATCGGTAGATGTGGAGGCATCATTTGATGAGATGAGGGGCTCTGATAGCCCAAATACTAGCAGTAACACTACGGCAGCCGACGGAGTACTGCACTTCTTGGTAAAAATAATGCGGGGTGATCCTTGAGGAGGGAAAAAAGCAAGGGGTAGTGTTGGAACAAATAACAAACCAACCTGTAAGTAAGGAAACCCCAGGCACTAGCCCTGAAGGGATTGTGGCTACAACAACTGGAGATAGAGCACAAGAGCGGCAAGCTCAGAAGGCAATTAGCATCCCATCAGGAATCACACCTCAGGATGGAGTAGAAGTAGCAAATTATGCCACAATTTATAAAACACAGAAAGAAAGACGCATGGAAAAAAAGGCAAAAATGAGACAACAGGCCAAAAGCAGAAAAGGAAGAAACAAAGGCCAAAAGGACTTGACAGAACCCCTAAACTCCACCTCAATTACACTGGACCAAAGACAGACTAAGGAACCTCGGAGGAAACAAAGAAAAGAGGGGGCATACAAAAGCTGCCAGGAACACTGACCGGCTGTTTGCTAGGGGAAAGGCCCCCAGTGGAAATAAATGAATCAAGTCTATCAGTACGCAGGGAATTGTCAAAGTTGCTCCAGGCCCACGACCTATTGGGTCCTGAAGTGGGCGAAGGGGCAACGAAAGAACCAACTAGACCGGTATGTGAAATAGAACAAATTCCATCTAGCCCCACAAAGGACTCGACTGTTTTTACCCTGGGTATGGGGCCCCTAACTTTCACAGGTAACAGAACCAACAGCTCAGACCTGCTCAAAGTATCCAAGAACATCCCATCATTGAGAGTCCTATCGTCTGCTGACTTTAGCTTTCTACAATCGTGAAGATGGACATGGGTAACTTTTTGAAAGTATACTGTGTGTCCCCCAGGGTAACACCCCACATACGTGCACACCAGAACTCAATTCGGAACACAGGATATGTGGTGGATTGTCCAACTCACGTGACCATCCAACAGCAAGGGACAATTAACCCAACAGAAACCCCTGTTGCCCGCAAGGGGCTGGGGGCAGGGTGTTCTCTATGGACAATGACACGGGATGGGCATGGTTTAGGAAATTCCTCATGCAGAAACTCTAGGCACCACAGTGAATTTTGGAAATAGCTAGCTGGAATACTAGGGGCCATGCCCACCTGCTGGATGACAATGGCTCACTCCCCCTACTCAATGAATTCAATGTGGTACATCTTCAACAAACGTGGCTCACAACCAAGATCCACATAGAGGGTTTAGTTCTCTTTCAACAACTGGTGACCAAGGGACCTAGAGGTCACCCCTTTGGTGGCCTAATTATACGGATCAAACAAGGGGTCCCTTTGGTGAATATAAATTGACCCTGAGCTCTCCTAACGTTCTGGCTGTAGAATCGGAGGCGCAAGGAGTGGGGGACTAATTGGCTGTGCTGCTAATTAACATCTACGCCCCGCTAGATAGGAAAAACCTGGATGAGATCCACGAGGCTATTGATCAAGTGTGTTCTGATTGGGCACTAGAGGGAGACCGGGAATTGAGAATTTATCTTGCTAGGGGGAGATTTAAAATCCAGGTGCAGAGACAAAGAAGATAGTTCAGCATATAGATGTGTTAAGCCAACTAGTACTATGAAGAACGCCAGGGATAACAAAAAGGGTTGTCGGTGGATTGACATGTTAAGAGAATGAGGGATGGTGATGTACAATGGGAGGACCCTGGGAGACATTCCGGGTCAGAGTACATGGTCCATGGGTAAGAGAAAAGCAACACTGGACCATTTCTTTGGCTCTAACGCCTGCTCTGAAAGGGTACAGGGAATGAAAGTCAGGGGGACACAGTTCAGTGATTACCATATGTTAATCCTATCCATCGCAGTTCTACTGACTCCAATGCTAAAAGGGGGTGAGGAAAATAAAAAGAGAACATAAGCACTGGCTGAAAATGAGAAGAAACACAGCGTTAAATAGCCACTGGCAGCAGATGTTTGTCGCACTTTGTAGTGGAAACAAGTGGACCATCTGGCAAATATTGGCAAAGGCCAAGGGAGAGACAATGGGTAATATGATCAACCCAAACCCGGGGAGTAAATGGGTAGAGTTCATAGGGGCCAACTTCACGACTAACTTAGAGCCGCAATCAAAGTTAGGCGAATTGGGGAGATGGCCACCTGCCCCACAGTTTGATGACATCTATTTGGCAATAACTAAACTAAAGGGGTCGCGGGCACCAAGACCTAACAGACTGTTGAATGCCATATTGAAAGCCAATCCCAAAGCAAGGGCATTAGACTTGAAAATCTTCTTTGAGAAAGTGTGTGAAGAAGGTGTAGTACCTGATTCACGGTTGAAGGCTATCCTCCTGCCCATCTATAACGAAAGAAACGGGGGGAGACCGGAAAACTATAGACTAATTTCATTGTTAAACGTAACAGGTAAATTGTTTTCCAGTTTCGTGCTCCAAGCTCTACAGGGTTGGGCAAAGGAAAACAAAATCCTGGATTACACACAGATTGGTTTTCGCCCGGGGTCTGCAACTACGCACAACATACGACTGATCGACAGCCTTATCAGGGAAGCCAAAATCAAGGGTAACCCAGCGCTTTATGTAATCTGGGTGGACTTCAGTACAGCGTTTGATTCCGTTAATCAGGATCTCCTGTAGTCAAAGTTGAGAAATTGGGGTTGTCCCGAATGGCTATTGGGAATACTGATTCGATTACATACTAGGAACAGTGTACAAGTGTGATTGAATAGCATGGGGGAGTTGTCCACCCCGGTAGAAATTAACTGGGGTGTTAGACAAGGGTGCAATCTGGCTCCTCTGTTGTTCTGTCTCTACCTGACAGACCTTCCTGCAAAGTTAATGGGGAGCATGGGTTGCCCCGTGAAGATCTGTTCGAACCACATAGCTAGACTGCTGTACGCAGATGATCTTGTGTGCCGTGATCGCACAATAAGAGGTGCGAAAAATACATTTAAGACACTGCTAGAATACGCTAATCCGAATGATCTTGCTATCAACATGAGCAAGACTAAGATGATGGTCATGTCAGGGAGGAGGATAGCTAGGGTGAGTTGGCAGATAAACAGACATAAGGCGGAGTATGTCAACAGTTATCCCTACCTGGGTCTGGACCTATCAGCAGATGAGGGGCATAATATTATTGTCGAGTGTAAAAAGAGAAAGGCTCGACAATTAACAGGTTTGATCAATAAATTTACCAAACATAAAGCAGGGTTCTCGCTCGAGGGGATCCTAAAGCTCTACAAACAGAGCTACCCTCTATGGTCTTGATGCCTTGGCCATGAGGGACTTGACTTAGCTAAATGTGGTGGAGGGATACTTTTGGGGGAAGCTCCTGGTCCTCCCACCTACCACCCCAATGGCCCACCTGAGATTAGATCTGGGAATAATGTCCCTGATGAGCCAAGCCCCTATGCAAAGCGGTGTATTATACATGAAAGCGAGAAACAGACCAATGTGTAAACTGTTATATTTAATGGGCTCAAAACATGAAAGGTAAGGCAACCACGACTGTGTCACCTTGAATGAGATATGCTTTTCAAACATAGGTTGGTCCCTGATTTCACAAGTCGAACTAGGCCGAGGTGTTAAAAACACTTTTAAAAACAAAGTTAAACAGTGGGACTGGGTGGGAAACTTTACACACCTGGAAAAGTTGCACACCTTTAAATACCTTGAAGGGATAGTTTACTGCTACTTCCAGCCCCAAAAATATCTCCTTAAATGCCCAAGTCCAGCGGTTCGTATGTTTAGGCTGAAACTGCAGACAAACCAGTTGCCACTGCAGGGAGCCCAAGCTAAAACACCGTCTGACCAGAGATTTTGCTGTATGTGTGGGCTAAAAAATCGCAAGGAAACACCCAGACATGTGCTGACACTGTGTCCTAGATGGGGACCCACATACAGGTTGGTGGAGTTTGTGGGGAGCTATGAGGCAATGAAAAGGGAAAAATTCTGTATTTATTGTTTAAATACTGACCTCGAAACAGTACATATGGCTTTGTTCTCAGTGTAGCAAGCGATCTCAAGGGGGGCAGCACAAGGCGACACAGAGCGCCCCCTCGGTATATCCTCAAAACCTCAGACTTTACAATGAAAGAGAGAACTTAATAAGAAAGCTAGTAGGTATCTGCTAACAGTCTTGGTGAGAAACGTTTCGCACAATTGTAACATTTATTTTACACATTTTTTAAATTTTAAGGTTTTGTGAATACTTGAATCAATTAATTTATGTGAAAAATGTTGTCTATTTTTGTTACATAAATGTCAATTTTTTAGAATCAAAACAAATAAATTAAATAAAAAAATGTAAACAAAGACTATTCAGGGGCTTTAGAACAAGCTGCATTGAATGCATATCTCCAAATGTTAAAAAAGTGCACGGGAAAATGTTTTGCTTCCTGTGTGTATCAGCTAATTTCGGGAAAGTGGCAGAGTTGTAACACAGATGTCACGACTGGAACCTAAACTACACTCAGGGACAAAATGGCCGCCAAACAATAATGATCTCTTTTGCATTCGAGATGCAGTGAACACGATTCAAAGATAAAGTAAAAAGCCACTTATCTTAGGAAAACAGTTTCACATATAACTCACCAGCTACGAGCGCAAGACCTCCCAAAGAGACACAGCGAACTCTCTCACCTAGTTGCAGCGACTGTATTAAGTACAAATGAACAGTGGAATGAATTATGTATCAGCAGTTGCTTCTGCCTGTAGACATAACTTTTTTAAATGGCATAATTTTCATTTACATTGGATGTCAGAACACTCTGTTCCTCACAAACTATTTATAACTGTTGTAAATGTCAATATTCAGACTCAAATTGCCTATAGTTAAAATCACATTTGTACTGCATCATTGAAATTACATATTACTGAAAACCACATCAGAGTCAATCAAAACACCTGGGACTGATTTGTTGTTTTGCAAAAATGTAATAAATATATCTTTAAAAAAAAGTCCTCGTTAGGTCATTTCACATTTAGTTGAACGAGTGGAACTTACAAAACATGTGCTGCTTCATAAATCAGTTTTGTTCAGCAGTGGTTCCTAGATTGATGAATGCCCAGGGCATCCTGGGAATGATGATAGCCTAAGACATCCTGGGAATGATGATAGCCTAAGACATCCTGGGAATGATGATAGCCTAAGACATCCTGGGACTGATGATAGCCCAAAACATCCTGGGAATGATGATAGCCTAAGACATCCTGGGACTGATGATAGCCTAAGACATCCTGGCAATGATGGCAGCTCAAGGAATCCTGGGCATGATGAATGCCCAACACATCCTGGGAATGATGATAGCTCAAGGAATCCTGGGCATGATGATAGCCCAACAGATACAGGGAATGAGGATTGCCCAGGACATCCTGGGAATAATAATAGGTTAAGGAATCCTGGCCAGGACATCCTGGGAATGATGATAGCTCAAGGAATCCTGGGAATGATGATAACTCAAGACATCCTGGGAATGATGATAGCTCCAGGGATCCTGGGCATGATGAATGTCCAAGGCATCGTGGGAATGATGATAACTCAAGGAATCCTGGGCTTCAAGATTGCCCAAAACATCCTGGGAATAATAATAGGTCAAGGAATTCTGAGCATGATGAATGCCCGGGGCATCATAGGAATGATGATAGCCCAACACATCCTGGGAATGATGATAGCTCAAGGAATCCTGGGCATGATGAATGCCCAGGGCATCCTGGGCATGATGAATACCCAACAGATACAGGGAATGAGGATTGCCCAGGACATCCTGGGAATAATAATAGGTTAAGGAATCTTGGGCAGGACATCCTGGGAATGATGATAGCTCATGGAATCCTGGGCATGACGATTGCCCAAACCATCCTGGGAATAATAATAGGTCAAGGAATCCTGAGCATGATGAATGTCCAAGGCATCATGGGAATGATGATAGCCCATCATATACGGGGCATGATGAATGCCCAAGGAATCCTGGGAATGATGATAACTCAAGGAATCCTGGGCTTGAAGATTGCCCAAAACATCCTGGGAATAATAATAGGTCAAGGAATTCCGAGCATGATGAATGCCGGGGCATCATGGGAATGATGATAGCCCAAAGTATCCTGGGAAAGATGATAGCCGAAAGCATCCTGGGAATGATGGGGGGGCAGATGATAGCCCAAGACATTCTGGGTATGAGGATTGCCCAAAACATCCTGGGAATGATGATAGCCCAAGACATCCTGGGAATGATGACAGCCCAAGGCATCCTGGGAATTCTAGGTTAACATAGCCTGGGCATGACAATAGCGCAACGCCACCTGTACTGGACAGTACAAATGCTCATGTGCATGACTGATTCACACGTATATCGTCTATATCGTCCTTTACTAGTTAGTATTTCTAAGTGCTAGAGATGCGATGGACTATATAGAGAAGAGACAAAACTTCAGTAATTGGAAGACTATAGTAAGTGACCCCGCATTTCTAATATCTGAAGACAGCAAGTTCCAAGGTGTCCCCAACACCACCGAAAAAGAGCTCTGGTCTCTATATGCCTTTTATTGGGAAGAGGGCAGTCCCCCCAAGGTGCTTTAAAGTAAGGCGAGATGCACTCAAGGCACTGTGATAAGCCAGGTGGAGCGGGAACAGTGAGAGGGACACCTTCCCATCCAGCGGGATCCAAGGTTAATATAACCAATTATAGTCCAACTACATGGTGTGGCACAAGGCTCGAGCGGCATCGCTATTTTGCATAAATATTAATAATCCTAGCTAGAAGGGAATGATTGCGTGGTAAATGCAGCATTACATGCACGAGGCCCAAATCCACGAGGCCACAGAAATCTCCAGTCATGCCCAAGCTCCCAGGAGAACAATGTGCACCCCCACCCGCCACACAGTCTATTCATTGTTCCCGAAAGTGTTGCAAAGATGTGTTTTTTCACCCAAGAGAAATGTACCCTACATGGCCACGATCAGAGACCGGCACGTGATGTGCATGTTATCTCACACTGGCCAAAGCCGGACCTGGCCCATTCCCGGGTCACCATGAGTTACAGCCCATATAACTAACTAAACTCTAAGATTCCCGAATTCCATGGCACCAGGTGCCCTTTGACCAGCAACCCCAAAGTAACAAAGTAAACACTGGTGGGCTGCTGTGTCCTCTATTGCATAGGTTGGCACCACTAAGTGTTACCAACTGCACAAATGGAAGTTCATATCCAAGTGAACTGCATGAGGTGGAAACGTTTAAAGTGTCTTCCCCTCACCACGTTATAACACTGAGCTACAGCACCTCTATGGAGTGTACGCCCCGCCACTGAGAACTACTTTCTCAAGACAGAATAAACTGATGGTTTGTGTAGGGCTTTGAGACAAATGTAAAGGAGCGCTTTGGTTGCAATCAGTATCCTCAATAGAAATGAGTATTGGGGTGGCAGACCAGGGGGAACACATACGGGGTGTGGGGTGGTGGCACATCAAATAAGGGTCAACAAGTCCAACTGGTTTAAGTATACCTATATCTTACAAAGCTGGTTAAGAAATGTGCCAATAAGCATGTTCAGAGAAGTTTTAACAAATAAATGTTTTGTATCAACTTAATATACATCCCAAAAAGTGAACACACGTTCAACAGTTGCAAAAATGACCTATGCACTCAGCAAGAGATTGCATTCTTTTAACTCAAGCAGACATCACTGACACCACAGCCTCAATAAATGTGTAGTCAGACCCTCCAGGATTTTGCGGCTTGATATGACAAATTTTGCGGCACAAACTGTTATTTATGGCAGCATTTTTGCAGCACAATTTGTATTGACTGGAGGGTGCAAAATTGGCACATTGCAGGAAAGAGGCTGTGTGCAATGCTACAAGAGAGCCAGGGTGTCAATATATATAGTGGCCATGTAGTTATGGTTAGGTTGCTGTTTCCATAGGAAGAGCACTTTTTGGGTGGCTTATAACTTCGCTCTCCCTAGACGGATCCTCACCAAACTTTGCAAAAAAAGTATTTGGGTCACTCTGAATTTATTTGCAAAGTTTGGTGAGGATTCGTCCAGGGGAGCCAAAGTTATAGGGGGGGTCCCAAAACTTTTTTTTTTCCCATAGACATAATGGGAAAAAACTTTGCTCACGCCTACAGCCCAAACCGCTGGACGGATTTACACCAAATTAGCGGCAGGAGCGGCGGCTTAGTCCTGAAAGCGTGCTTTGCTTTATTTGGTGTAAATCCGTCCAGTAGTTTTTAAAAAAATGACAAAAATGTAAGTGAAAAAAATTAGTGATATCTGTGTTCGCTTCGCGGACACACTTCCCTGTTCGCTCCGCGGACAGGACGGTGATTGGGCAAGCAGCTTGCGTGATGTCCGCGGACATCTGACGTGCTCTCTCATTGGATGCGTGAAAGCGTGCAGTGCGTCTGGCTTCAGAGACTCCCGCCATCTTTGTTCCTCGCATGAGAGGCTTTGTATCCCGCCTGCACAGTACGTCCCCCACCCCCGCTCATTCCCGTGTCTGTCTCCTGTTCCTCCCACCCCCCGCTCATGTCCGTGTGTCTTTCTCCCTCCCGCCCACCGCCGGCTCATGTCCGTGTGTCTTTCTCCCTCCCGCCCACCCCCCGCTCATGTCTGTGTGTCTTTCTCCCTCCCGCCCACACCCCGCTCATGTCCGTGTGTCTTTCTCCCCCCCGCCCACCCCCTGCTCATGCCCCGCTCATCTCTCCCAACCGCCCACCCCCCGCTCTTGCCCCCTGTGTCTTTCTCCCTCCCGCCCATCTCCCGCTCATGTCCGTGTGTCTTTCTCCCTCCCGGCTGCTCATGTCCGTGTGTCTTTCGACCCTCCCGCCCACCCCCTGCTCTTGCCCCGTGTGTCTCTCCCACCCCCGTGTGTCTCTACCACCCGCTGCTCATGTCTGTGTGTTTCTCCCCACCCGCCGCCCGCTCATGTCCGTGTGTCTCTCCCCACCCGCCGCCCACCCCCCGCTCATGTCCGTATGTCTCTCACCACCTGCCGCCCACCCCCCGCTCATGTCCGTGTGTCTCTCCCCACCCGCCGCCCACCCCCTGCTCATGGCCCGTGTGTCTTTCCCCACCCGCCACCCACCCCCCGCACATGCCCCGTGTGTCTTTCCCCCTCCCACCCACCCCCGCTCATGTACGTGTTTCTCTCCCCACCCGCCGCCCACCCCCCACTCATGTCCCGTGTGTCTCTCTCCCTCCCCTCCACCCCCGCTCATGCCCCGTGTGTCTCTCCCCCTCCCGCCCACCCCCCGCTCATGCCCCATGTGTCTCTATCTCCTTCCCCCCACCCCCACTCATGCCCCGTGTGTCTCTCTCCCCTTCCCCCCACCCCCCACCCATGCCCCGTGTGTCTCTCCCCCTCCCGCCCACCCCCTGCACATGCCCCGTGTGTCTCTCCCCCTCCCGCCCACCCCCCGCTCATGCCCCGCGTGTCTCTCCCCTTCCCCCACCCCCCGCTCATGCCTCGTGTGTCTGTCTCCCTACCCCCCACCCCCGCTCTTGCCCCGTGTGTCTGTCTCCCTCCCCCCACCCCTGCTCTTGCCCCGTGTGTCTTTCCCCCTCCCGCCCACCCCCGCTCTTGCCCCGTTTCTTTTTCCCCCTCCTGCCCACCCCAGCTCTTGCCCCGTGTCTCTTTCAACCTCCCGCCCACCCCCGCTCTTGCCCCGTGTCTCTTTCCCCCTCCCACCCACCCCCGCTCTTGCCCCGTGTCTCTTTCCCCCTCCCACCCACCCCCGTTCTTGCCCCGTTTATCTTTCCCCCTCCAGCCCACCCCCGCTCTTGCCCCGTGTCTCTTCCCCCCTCCCGCCCACCCCAGCTCTTGCCCCGTGTATTTCCCCCTCCCCCCACCCCCGCTCTTGCCCCGTGTCTTTCCCCCTCCCGCCCATCCCCGCTCTTGCCCCCTCCCGCCCACCCCCGCTCTTGCCCCGTGTCTTTCTCCCTCCCGCCCACCCCCGCTCTTGCCCCGTGTCTTTCTCCCTCCCGCCCACCCCCGCTCTTGCCCCGTGTCTTTCTCCCTCCCGCCCACCCCGCTCTTGCCCCATGTCTTTCTCCCTCCCGCCCACCCCCGCTCTTGCACCGTGTCTATCAACCTCCCGCCCACCCCCGCTCATGCCCCTTGTGTCTCTCCCCCTCCCGCCCACCCCCGATCATGCCCTGTGTGTCTCTCTCCCTCCCCCCCACCCCCCGCTCATGCCGCGTGTGTCTCTCCCCCTCCCGCCCACCCCCGCTCATGCCCCATGTGTCTCTCTCTCCTTCCCCCACCCCCCTCATGCCCTATGTGTCTCTCTCCCCCCCACCCCCGCTCATGCCCCGTGTGTCTCCCCCCTCCCGCCCACCTCCCACTCATGCCCCGTGTGTCTCTCCCCCTCCCGGCCACCCCCCGCTCATGCCCCGCGTGTCTCTCCCCCTCCCGCACACCCCCCGCGCTCATGCCCCGTGTGTCTCTCCCCTTCCCCCACCCCCCGCTCATGCCTCGCGTGTCTGTCTTCCTCCTACCCCCCACCCCCGCTCTTGCCCCGTGTGTCTGTCTCCCTCCCCCCCATCCCCGCTCTTGCCCCGTGTGTCTTTCCCCCTCCCACCCACCCCCGCTCTTGTCCCGTGTCTCTTTCCCCCTCCCGCCCACCCCCGATCTTGGCCCGTGTCTCTTTCCCCCTCCCGCCCACCCCCGCTCTTGCCCCATGTCTCTTTCCCCCTCCCGCCCACCCCGCTCTTGCCCCGTGTCGCTTTCCCCCTCCCACCCACCCCTGCTCTTGCCCCGTGTTTCTTTCCCCCTCCTGCCACCCCCGCTCTTGCCCCGTGTCTCTTTCCCCCTCCCGCCCACCCCCGCTTTTGCCTCCTCCCGCCCACCCCCGGTCTTGCCCCGTGTCTTTCCCCCTCCCGCCCACCCCCACTCTTGCCCCGTGTCTTTCCCGCTCCCTCCCACCCCCGCTCTTGCCCCGTGTCTTTCCCCCTGCCGCCCACCCCCGCTCTTGCCCCGTGTCTTTCTCCCTCCCGCCCACCCCCGCTCTTGCCCCGTGTCTTTCTCCCTCCCGCCCACCCCTGCTCTTGCCCCGTGTCTCTTTCCCCCTCCTGCCCACCCCCGCTCTTGCCCCGTGTCTCTTCCCCCTCCCGCCCACCCCCGCTTTTGCCTCCTCCTGCCCACCCCCGCTCTTGCCCCGTGTCTTTCCCCCTCCCGCCCACCCCCACTCTTGCCCCGTGTCTTTCCCCCTCCCTCCCACCCCTGCTCTTGCCCCGTGTCTTTCCCCCTGCCGCCCACCCCCGCTCTTGCCCCGTGTCTTTCTCCCTCCCGCCCACCCCCGCTCTTGCCCCGTGTCTTTCTCCCTCCCGCCCACCCCTGCTCTTGCCCCTTGTCTTTCTCCCTCCCGCCCACCCCCGCTCATGCCCCGTGTCTGTCTCCGGTTCCCCCCACCCACTCATGCACTCATGTCCCGTGTCTCTCTCCTGTTGCCCCCCACCCCCCGCTCATGCCCCGTGTCTGTCTCCTGTTGCCCCCCACCCCCCACTCATGCCCCGTGTCTGTCTCCTGTTCTCCCCACCCCCCGCGCATGCTCCGTGTCTGTCTCCTGTTCCCCCCACCCCCGCTCATGCCCCGTGTCTGTCTCCTGTTGCCCTCACCCCCGCTCATGCCCCGTGTCTGTCTCCTGTTGCCCCCCACCCCCGCTCCTGCCCTGTGTCTCTCTCCTGTTGCCCCCCACCCCCTGCTCATGCCCCGTGTCTGTCTCTTTTGTTCCCCCACCCCCGCTCATGCCCTGTGTCTGTCTCCTGTTGCCCCCCACCCCCTGCTCATGCCCGTGTCTGTCTCCTGTACCCCCCCACCCCCCGCTCATGCTCATGTCTGTCTCCTGTACCCCCCCAACCCCCCGCTCATGCCCCATGTCTGTCTCCTGTTGCCCCCCCTGCTCATGCCCCGTGTCTGTCTCCTGTTCCCCCCACCCGCTCATGTCCTGTGTCTCTCTCCTGTTGCACCCCACCCCCCGCTCATGCCCCGTGTCTGTCTCCTGTACCCCCCCACCGCCCCGCTCATGCCCTGTGTCTCTCTCCTGTTGCCCCCACCCCCTGCTCATGCCCCGTGTCTGTCTCCTGTACCCCCCATCCCCCGCTCATGCCCCATGTCTCTCTCCTGTTGTCCCCCACTACCCCGCTCATGCCCCATGTCTGTCTTCTGTACCCCCCACCCCCCGCTCATGCCCCGTGTCTGTCTCCTGTTCCCCCCACCCCCCGCTCATGCCCCATGTCTGTCTCCTCTTGCTCCCACCCATGCCCCGTGTCTGTCTCCTGTACCCCCCCACTCTGCGCTCATGCCCGTGTCTCTCTCCTGTTGCCCCCCACACCCCCGCTCATGCCCCGTGTCTGTCTCCTGTTGCCCCCCACCCCCTCGCTCATGCCCCGTGTCTGTCTCCTGTTCTCCCCACCCCCCGCTCATGCCCCGTGTCTGTCTCCTGTTCCTCCCACCCCCGCTCATGCCCTGTGTCTGTCTCCTGTTGCCCCCCACCCCTGCTCATGCCCCGTGTCTGTCTCCGGTTCTCCCCACCCCCCGCTCATGCTCCGTGTCTGTCTCCTGTTCCCCCCCGCCCCCCGCTCATGACCCGTGTCTGTCTCCTGTTGCCCCCCACCCCCCGCTCATGCCCCGTGTCTGTCTCCTGTTGCCCCCCACCCCCCGCTCATGCCCTGTGTCTGTCTCCTGTTGCCCCCCACTCCCTGCTCATGCCCGTGTCTGTCTCTGTTGTTCCCCCACCCCCGCTCCTGCCCCATGTCTGTCTCCTGTTCCCCCCACCCCCTGCTCATGCCCCGTGTCTCTCTCCTGTTGCCCCCCACCCCCCGCTCATGCCCCGTGTCTGTCTCCTGTACCCCCCCACCTCCGCTCATGCCCCGTGTCTGTCTCCTGTACCCCCCCACCCACCGCTCATGCCCCGTGTCTGTCTCCTGTTGCCCCCCCACTCATGCCCCGTGTCTTTCTCCTGTTCCCCCACCCACTCATGTCCCGTGTCTCTCTCCTGTTGCCCCCCACCCCCCGCTCATGCCCCGTGTCTGTCTCCTGTACCCTCCCACCCCACGCTCATGCCCCGTGTCTCTTTCCTGTTGCCCCCGACTCCACCGCTCATGCCCCGTGTCTTTCTTCTGTTCCCCCCACCCCCCGCTCATGCCCCTTGTCTGTCTCCTGTTCCCCCCACCCCCCGCTCATGCCCCGTGTCTGTCTCCTGCATTCCCCCACTCCACGCTCATGCCCCGTGTCTCTCTCCTGTTGCCCCCCGCTCATGCCCCGTGTCTGTCTCCTGTTGACCCCCACCCCCGCTCATTCCCCGTGTCTGTCTCCTGTTCTCCCCACCCCCGCTCATGCCCCGTATCTGTCTCCTGTTCCCCCCATCCCCCGCTCATGCCCCGTGTCTGTCTCCTGTTCTCCCCACCGCCCCGCTCATGCCCCGTGTCTGTCTCCTGTTCTCCCCACCCCCCGCTCATGCCCCATGTCTCTCTCCTGTTGACCCCACCCCCTGCTCATGCCCCGTGTCTGTCTCCTGTTGCCCCCCACCCCCCGCTCATGCCCCGTGTCTCCCTCGTGTTCCCCCCACCCCCCGCTCATGCCCCGTGTTTCCCTCGTGTTACCCCCCGCCCCCCGCTCATGCTCTGTGTCTCCCTCGTGTTCCCCCCAACCCCCGCTCATGCCCCTTGTCTCTCTCCTTTCCTCCCCACCCCCGCTCATGTCCCGTATGTGCCCTGTACCCCCCCGCTCATGCCCTGTGTCTCCCTCGTGTTCCTCCCCACCCCCTGCTCATACCCCGTGTCTCCCTCATGTTCCTCCCCACCCGCTGCTCATGCCCCGTGTCTCTCTCGTGTTCCCCCCACCACCGCTCATGCCCTGTGTTTCCTTCCTTTTCCCCCCACCCCCTGCTCATGCCCCGTTTGTACCCTGTTCCCTCTCACCCCCCGCTCATGCCCATGTGTCTCCCCTGTGCCCCCCCAACCCCGCTCATGCGCCGTTGTGTTCTTTATACACCCCGCCTTCCCTTTCCATGGTGGCCACCTTGGTAAAAGATTTTCCTTCCTACACCGAGACGCCGCAGGCGTCCCAGCGTAGGAAGGAACATTTTTTTGTTTTTTTTACCACCCGGCATTCCCACTTTGAGGACATAAGATGTTAGTGGTCTTCATCTATTGAAAAGGATGTTATGGTCACGTTGTACTAATAAAAACCTTTAAAATTTAGTTTAAAAAAAATGTTACAGGGACGTTATGGTTAAGTTGCACTAATAAAAACCTATGAAATTCAGTGAAAAAACTTTGTCAAAGGAATGTTGTGGTTCCAAGTAAAACCGAAAAACCCTTGAAATTCGCCAGTTATGGTAAGCTAAGCAACCATAACTCGCGCCACCACCGTGCACTGCTAAGACTAACACCCAGGACATCAAAGATGACATCACAAATGTCATTGATGACATCACTGATGACATCACATGTCTGGCTCACTCTTTTTTCTTTTGCTGACATATCTAGGCCACATGGTTTTCTTCAGTAACAGTCAGAAACTAAACATTTTATTTTATTTGTAGACGTATCCTTCAAGTAGGTTCTTACAGTAATTCTGTTAGAGTCCAGTCACATCATATGAAACATATACATACGGGAAGACACAAGCTTGAAAGACAGCAATCCTTTTTGTGCATAAAGATAATCAATAGACTTATGAGCACTTTCTGATAGTTCTGTTGTTTTCTTTTATGGCTGTACTTTCCCTGTGGGTCCAATCACTTCAAGTGATACATATAAATAGGGTGAATAGCAGCTTTGAAACAGAGCAATCATTTATTTGCATGAAAATAATCAGTTAAGTTATGAATTGTTTCTGCTACTACTCGTGCTTTTTTGCTAACTTCACTTTCCCTGTATATACCCATATTGGTATGTGTTCTTGTGTCTTTGTGTTTTGTCTGTAGTAATGTTTTATTAGCTACGTATTACATATTTCACAGTACACAAAAATCTATTAAGAAAACAATTATCATTTCATTATTCAACATATTAACTTTACGAATATTATACCTTCATCTTGTACACTGCACACCATGTTATGTTTCTGTATCAGTAGCTTAGTATACTAGAGTACACAAGAACACATACCAATATGGGTATATACAGGGAAAGTGAAGTTAGCAAAAAAGCACAAGTAGTAGCAGAAACAATTCATAACTTAACTGATTATTTTCATGCAAATAAATGATTGCTCTGTTTCAAAGCTGCTATTCACCCTATTTATATGTATCACTTGATGTGATTGGACCCACAGGGAAAGTACAGCCATAAAAAAAAACAACAGAACTATCAGAAAGTGCTCATAAGTCTATTGATTATCTTTATGCACAAAAAGGATTGCTGTCTTTCAAGCTTGTGTCTTCCCGTATGTATATGTTTCATATGATGTGACTGGACTCTAACAGAATTACTGTAAGAACCTACTTGAAGGATACGTCTACAAATAAAATAAAATGTTTCGTTTCTGACTGTTACTGAAGAAAACCATGTGGCCTAGACATGTCAGCAAAAGAAAAAAGAGCGAGCCAGACATGTGATGTCATCAGTGATGTCATCAATGACATTTGTGATGTCATCTTTGATGTCCTGGGTGTTAGTCTTAGCAGTGCACGGTGGTGGCGCGAGTTATGGTTGCTTAGCTTACCATAACTGGCGAATTTCAAGGGTTTTTCGGTTTTACTTGGAACCATAACGTTCCTTTGACAAAGTTTTTTCACTGAATTTCATAGGTTTTTAGTAGCGCAACTTAACCATAACGTCCCTTTAACAAAGTTTTTTCAATATATATATATATATATATATATATATATATATATATATATATATATATATATATCTTTTGTATCAAATTGGAAGAGTCCTAGATGTCTCTGGCTTGGCAGAACAGGGTTGGTTTTGGCTACGTTTTTTGGTTTAATGTGCATGCCTATTTAATATTATTAAAGTTATTAATCATTATCAGTTGTAATGCTGAAAATGTTCCCCTTCTATGTTCCCGAATCCCGCAAACTCGCACACACCTCTCTCACCCAACACACCTCACATGTCTCACCAATTCCCCATCACAACTTGTATTTTTGAACCTCACGCTCAGTCATACACATACTCACATGCTCGGTCACACTGCCAAGTCACAATTTATGCTCTCCAGTCCCTGCCAAACTCCAAATCATACTCCCAACTCACACTGTACGCTCCCCAATTCCTCCAGCAGTATACAGTCCTTCATTCTTGCATGCTACTTCTGCATCTTTCATCCTTTCTCCCATTCTATCACACTCTTCCCTCATCCTTCCTCCCAATCTGCAGCTTACTGCCCCTTTCCGGCCAACCCCTCTCTGCTTTTGGGCCCACATTCCTTCCATTTTCTGTACCTCCACTCTCTCTCTGATTATTGGGCCACCCCCCCCCCCCACTGCATCTGCTCTGCTCTCTTGCTCACTGCTTCCCCCTCTGACCCATTGCTCTCCCTCTGATCTCCCTTTTGCTTTCTTGCCTACCATGCCACAGCTCACCCTTTCTCTCACATATTGTGATCATTTTTCAATTTTTGAAGAAAACTGTAGATTTTGGCCTAAAGAAACGGGGCATCTAAAAATAGAGCAGAAGATGTGCTGTTTTTAGATAACCAATTTTTGGAGATGAGGAGGCCACCTTAATCTCAAAGGTGACCTGCGCATTTCCACGGGGCAAATGATGCGCTGGCCAGCCGCCTTGAATACCTTTGTGTTGGAAGTGCTCTCCCGACAATGGTCTACAGGCTCCCCGTGCATTTCACCGCGACTGGCCCTTAAGGGTCCTGCCACTGCAAAATGCAACCCACAAAAACTGAATTCTATCCCATTTGGGGAACATAAATGCAAGTGAGACAGCAGCTGTCACACTTAAAAATGTTTTTTCAAAAAAGTTTTGCTGTAAAGCAGTGGCACCCCTCGTGCATGTTTTAAAAGTGGGCGCACAGGGTGGCCTACAAATTCTGCACTTTTAAAAGCGCTTCTTGCTTGTCAATTTGGGATGCGCTTTTAAATGCACAGAAACGCCCCCTGATTTACTTTAAGGGGTGAAAAAGGACATCTTAATGGGCGCATATAAGAAGTGTCCATTCAGATGTCCTTTGTGGAACTGACTGTTTTTTTTTTTGGCTCAAGTGATGAGATTTGCTTGCGCATTTCATTTCTTGAGTCCCAAAAAAAATCGGAGAAACTGGCCGCTTGAGTATTTTTTTTTTGTGCAAAAATGCCAATTTTTGTGCTTTTTTGAAAAACAGCTGTTATTCGCGGCATTTTGCGGGATCGCAAAATTGCTATAAGCTGGAGGGTCTGTGTAGTTAAAGGTGCTATTTACAGAAGAGACATCGCTTACAGCTCATCTTTCAATAATAGCCAGTCAAAAAGAGTCTGTTTAACAGAACAGATATGATATTACATGGCATTTATAACGCGTCTGTACACAACTGTTTCTAGGCGTGACAAGACAAGACAAGGAGCGGGAAACAAAGGGAGGAAGAAAAAAATGATCTTACTAGGCCTTGTGTCATTCAGAACGCGCAAGTGCAGGAAGGAGGGACGGAGATGTGCCAGGGGGAGGGGAAGGCAGAAGTGCAGGTAACTCAATAAGTGCAACCAGCGAGTGGCTCATAAGTGCAGAGATAAGGGACTCTAGGTACAGACCCTTAAGTGCTGGGGGAGACGGAGGCTTTGCAAGGGCAACTGGATATGCAGGAGCCCGGGCCCGAGTTCAGAGGGTAGGCAGATGTCCAGTGCGTGGAGCAGTCGTAACATCAGCAGAGGAGAGGAAAAGAGAAAGTGGAAGTGAAAAGGAAGACCTTGAGTTGCTTCTGGAACCAGAGGTGGTTTTGCCCAAGTTTGACAGAGGAAGGGAGGCTGTTCCAGAGAGAGGCTCCAGCCAAAGAGAGAGATCTGCCCTCAACTCTCTGCTTGGAAAAGCGTCTGACCCTCAGAGAGTTGGAGGTGGATGAGCAGAGAGCTCGAGAAGGCAGATGTTTAGGAAGAGAGAGTTGGAGGTAGAGCGGTCCCAGGCCCCAGAAGGCCTTGTGGACAATGCAAAGGGTCTTAAACTCGTTCCTTGCCGCCACAGGGAGACACTGAAGAGAATCCAGAGCTGGAGAGATATGATCCCAGGGCTTGAGGCCAAGGACAAGTCTCGCAGTCCTGTTCTGGATAAGTTGTAGAGGCCTCTGAGAAGAGGCAGGCAGATTTAGAAAGAGGCTGATGCCGTAGTCCAGCCTTGAGAGGACCAGAGCTCTGGAGACAGTGAGCTTCTGGGGGGAAGTGAGGAAAGGAAGAATACCTCTGAGGAGGTGCAGCTGATAGTTTGACTTCTTAGAGATGTCAGAGATGTGAGGAGAGAAGGAGAGGGTAGAGTCAAAGATGACTCCAAGGTTCTTATCCTCACAGGTAGGAGCAGGGAGAGGGCCCAGGGTGGGCGGCCAGAGAGAGAGAGGAAAGGAGGGAACTGGTGTTCTGATGAGGAGGATCTCGGTTTTACTGCCATTAAGGCAGAGATCATTGGCGGCACACCATTCCTGAATTGTGGTCAGACAGTCTGGTATGAAAGAAGGGGAAGAGGCGGCTGAGGGGAGCCTGAAAGAGAGTTGGGTGTCATCCGCATTACACTGAAAGTTGGATCAGAAAGTAGCAATGCGATGGGAAAGGGGTGCCAGGTAGTGGTTGAAAAGCTAGGGAAAAAGGTTAGATCCCTGGGGAACGCCACAAGTAGAGAGAGACAGAGAGAGAAGAGAGGAAAGACCCCAATTGGACCTGAAAGGGTTGGCCAGTGAGAAAGGAGGTCAGTCAGGCCAGGGTCTGATCAGTGATAACCAGGTTATCACAGAGGCGGTTGAGCAGGATGGCATGGTTGACCGTATCGAAAGCAGAAGAAAGATTGAGGAGAATGAGGACAGAAGGAAGGGTAGAGTCAAGTTTGGAGTGCAGGTCTTCACAGGTGTTCAGGAGAGCAGTTTCCGTGCTTCTCACAGCTCTGAAGCCAGGCTGGTGGTAGTGGAGACAACCAACAGATTCAGTGTGCAGATTAAGCTGGGAGATGGCCAGCCTTTCCAAGAGTTTGCCCAGGAAAGGAGTGATGGAGATCAGGCGATAGTCAGCTGGAGAGGATGGATCGGCAGATGGCTTCACTAGGAGGGGGAGCACAAGGGAGTGTTTAAGGGGGAGGGGAAGATTCCAGTGGCAAAGGAGTGATTGCAGAAATCGGCCAAGGCTGGAGCTAGAGTGTTAATGTGGTCCTTGATGGTTCTGGATGAAACTCATACATCGGTTTTGAAGGATAGTCAATGACAGTTTGTTTTACAGATGAAATATCACCTGTAGAAATGGTTGCAGGAATCTCACTGTGTCCCCATACATTTTTTAAAGTTTTCAGTTTCTGGCTGTACACCCCAGTGGCGGCTGTGAATTTTTCAACTAGAGGGGCATAAATATTTCCCCTAAATCTGCCAGAGGGAAAGAGTTTAGCAAGGGAGCCACCACCAATTGAGGGGTTGGGAGGGGGAGGTCCGCCGCTAGAATTATTTTTAAATAATGGCTTCAAATGTTGCATTCTACAGCACGCTTAAAAATATGTTTAAAAAGCCAAACAGTTTGCAATCGTTTTTCTACGAACTCATGAAAAAATCCAATAGATGCAAGTCACTAACAGTGCACAAGAGCATTTCCCCAACACATTTTCACGATGCCTATGCCCGCAATATATTCCAGTATAAAAATATGTTCATGCTGGCCCATACATTTCCATACTGGCTGCACCAACATCTGCTGTATAAGGGTATACCCATGTTTGCTATGTGCATGTTGCCAGTAATGATAATATAAGAAAGCATGTCCATGCTTGTACTGCCAAGATATTGCAGTATCACCATATAAAAACATACTCCATTAGGCTCCACAATTAAAATGTCATGCCACAGTATGAAAACATGTCCAAACTGGCTCCATCAAAATAACAGACTAGCCACGTAATAACACTTATCATGCTTGCTTCATCAAAGATACCAAACACTTTACTTTTACTTTTATTGATTTATTTTGGCAAAATAGTCATAAAAGCAGTTCACAAAGAACAAATAAAAAACCACATCAGTTACAGCGTCACAATCACTTAGTTCAAAAATCGCTTCCGCTAAAATTACACATTCATCACTTTACCATAGGAACAAATAAAACAGAATCAACATTATGCAACAATAACAACTCCTGCAAAAATATATCTTTATCTCATAGCACTGTTCAGCAACTTGGCCTTCCTCGTATACATTTTTCTAGTCCAACTCAAATAACTTGTAGGGGAAAGCACAACCTCTGCATCCGCGGCATCCAGACATATTGCCATGGCAATAGCTAGGGACCTGCAACCACGGCTTAGAAACAGAGGCTTTAAAAAAACGCTTCCTCAAAGGCATTGTGGCCGGACAAAGTAACAAATGATGTTGTACAGTCTCTTCAGATGCACCACAAAGAATCCATGACGCAGAAAGAAAATTGCTCCATCTGTGCCGAGATATAGCTGTCGGCAAAATTCTAATATGGAACTTTAAATATAGGGCTCTTTCCCACCCAGGTGAAATATAATCCAGGTATTCTTCGCAGCCCGCCCGCGTCTTTATTAGAAGATATCCTGCTGGCTGCTCAGAAGCCCTGGATCTTTCCATGATGTCCTCCCGAGCCTTTGCCCCTGCTGCGCTCTTGACCGCTTCCCTTGAAACCGATGTGATCATTGAGGGATTTGACCAATAATCCTCCAGACCCAGCAAGACCAGATATCCTTTCACATGGGCAGCCCACTTTAAGGAGCCGCTCCCCTGCTGGGACAAAACATCTGTAACTGCCTCTCTGTATTTACAAAGGTGAGGATTAGACCAGAGGCGAAACCAGTACAAAACTGGGCGCAATTTACAGATCATCTGAAACCTCTAATCCAGTTTCCAAAAGCATTGGGTTGTTCGGGGAAGCAGTGGGCAACCCAAGGGTGCTTTTCAAAAATGTTGTCTCTGCCACTGCAAGAGACTTAGGGCCTGATCACGACTTTGGCGGTAACGCTGGCGGTATTACCGCTGCGGGTATTAGCCCTACCGCCGAACTCCCCGGCGCTAATAGCGCAGGATCACGCGTTTGGCGGTAATGTTAATCCCCATTCCCCATTGAGCCCATTCGGGAATGCCCCATTCCCCATTGGGCTCAATGGGGAATTTTCGCGTTCTTACTGCCGGCGGATTTCCCGCCAGCGGTAATAGCGCACATTTTCGGCAGATTTCCCCCCAGCTCAGAGCTGGGGTGAAATCCGCCGAAGTCCTGATTTGGCGGACCCTTAAATCCGGCGGTAATAGAGCGACCGCCGGATTTAAGGGTTACCGCCAAAGTGGTGATCAGGCCCTTAGTCTCCACATGCCCCATACAATGCTGCCTGGTGTGCTTGTGCTCTATAGGCCTCCAGTGAAACCTTCACTGCCCTATTCCCATGTTCATTAGTAAGGTTTATAGTGATAATGTAGAAAACAATAATGTCGAAAGTCATTTTTTAGAAAAGAAAATGTCGGAAAAAAAAATGTCGAATTTATTTTCAATATGTTTTTTTTTTTAAATGGGGGGGTTCACCCCAACCCTCCTTTTTTATATATTTTTTATTTTACCCATTTTTTTATACTTACCAAAGACAAAAAATACATATAAATAAAAAAATAATACATTCGACATTTTTTTTTTCGACATTTTTTTTCGACATTTTTGTCATTCGACATTATTTTTTCTAAATTATGACTGACCACCCATTAGTAAATCTAGTGAGGGCCCCACCTTATCTGACCAAGCTGTGATTGGCCTTCTCAACCTGCATTTTCCAGGTGCATGATGCCATAACTCTCATAACTTAAACGTAGGACTGAACCTGCTCAATTGCACCCCCTCTATGAAGAGAGAAAAGGGCTTCTGCTTCTTCTTGGGATTGGCATTGAAGATCATAGCCTTGTTTTTGTAATATTCAAAGAGAGCCCATTCCTCTTCGAAAAAGACACAAAAAATCTCCAATTGATGATGCACGCCAGTCGGTGTGAGGGAAAGAAGCACAGCATCGTCTGCAAACAACAATGCGGGAACCGTATCGCCTGCTAATGAAGGGGCATCAGTCTAGGCAGCCAGAAGGCTCCTCAGGACTTCATTAATGAAAATGCAGAACAGCCTAGGCGCCAACACACGTCCCTGTCGCACTCCCTTCTGTATATCAATACTATGAGAGCTACCGGGATGCCAAGCTCCTCCTGGACCATCCTCAAACATGCCCGTGGGACCGTATCAAAGGGCGTGCGAAGATCCACAAACTCAGCATAGACGTTAACCTTTCTCAGCACAGAGTATTTTTTACAGATCAAACGCAACCGAAGGCTTTAGATACACAATTCTGAATGAGGATCCCCAGCCTGGGCAACCTGTAATAAAGAGTTAACAAGCCCAGTCCATAAATGTTCTATAAGCCTTGCTTCCTGGTTAAAATGTTCAAACACCCCAATGTACCTCGAATGGAAGAGTTTCCTCGACGGTTCATCGACGGGAACCTTCGAGAGGTTTTCCCTTTCAGCCGGAGACCCTGGGTGTCAAGAACCTTGAGAAAAGATTGAACACTTGCAGCGAGGCTGTGGCTTTGGCCTTTGCGGTGCTATTCTACGATCGATCGTGGAAGTCCTGGGAAGATGAGGCGTTGCGGTAAACCTAGATGCAAAGTGTTTGGTGCCTCAAATAATACTCAGTGATTGATGCAGGCTCGGCAGCGGGCGTCGGGAGTCGTGTTTGGCGGTCCTCTAGCCTGTCGGTGCGGCTGCCGTAACACGTACCTCGGGATAGCTTCGGCGATCAGACTCGAGCATTCACTCTGGCAGTGTCCCCGAGACGTCTTTGTCCACTTCTGGTGGTGGGAAACCCACCGGCGGACTTTCATATGTAGCTGGCAACCTCGACTCCCTCTGGTGGGACAAGGTAGCCAATGGTGATGGTAAGGGAGCCCTCTTTCGAATGTTCTTAGGCAAGTGGAGCTTTCTCGGGTCCAGGCGTCAAGCAGCACAGCGTCAAGGTGTCCCCACTTCTGGGCAACACGATTCAGCCTGGCTTCCAGCAGTCACGGAAATCCTCCAACCCCAGTCGACGCCAATGGACTGCGATGACTCTCGATGTCCCAGCGCACTCATTAGGATTCTCAGCGGACCCCTTCTCCGGTCGACAGCCTTTCGGGGCTGGCTTCCAGGGTGCTTCGATGAAGAACAGCAGTTTTGCACAATGGTCGCTTGTCGGTCTGGGAGAGGTCTCCTAGCAAGTTCCTTTCTCGGATCAGTCCTCGACAGACTCGACAGCTCTTGGATTGCCTTGAAGGAAATGCAGCAGCAGTCTTCTCCTCCAGCTGGGCTTCAAGGGTGAGCTTCAAGTTTCGACTTCAGCTTCTGAACAAATTGGTAAGTGAGAGGTCCAAAGATTTACACATCTGTCCCTCATTCACTGTGGCTGAGCCAGGCTCAGTTAGCCAATCAAACAGAAGGGCATTCATGCAGGCAGGCAGCCAATCAGGCTCACAGGCATTCAGGCCATTCTCTCCCACCCAGACACCCGTAACAAGGAATGTGGATTGGGGCAAGCACCCAGCCTTTCAGAACACCACACTGCATTCATGTCAGTTTCAGGCAGGGCTGTTTTATTCATTGTGTCACACACATAGAAAACAGACACCCATAACATAGAAGGCATATTGATGCATATTGGTCACACTCTATTCACACATGTCCCACCCCAAGGGTGTCCACAACATACAGTCACTGGGAAGGCTCCAGCCAGTCTGGCCTGGACTTTCCCACAATACCATATATGGTTATTCCACCCAACAGCCAGTCAGGGGAAGGGGCATGACTTTTGGAAAACAAGGTTACAGGCAATAGAAGCCAAGAGGCCCCAGGGGCCATATTGCCTTCTATTAGGAATCCACTGATTCCTATGGCAGGGCCTGGTATCCCAACATGGAGGATACTCAGATGTACTGTCACATGAGCATGAAGCTGCTGCCACCAGCCCATACCCTGCTCTGTGGGCAACACACAAGTGCCCAAAACATACACTAGGGGCACAGTGTTGTACCCCCACCCACGGGTATCATAAGGGTATCTCATAGGTCTCTGTTCACCACAACAAAAAGAGGAAGAGCTGCACTGCCCAACTGTACTCCTGTGCAGAAAGCAATACAGAACAAACATGATAAGGGACTACAGAATAAGGAGAGGGAGGTTGTGTCCCTCCAATGCATTTCCAGCATCACAAGCACATGGGAAGGAATCGTAGGAAGAGATTTAGTGTGCAAGATAGGTGCAAAAGAGGTGATGCTATGGGTGGCTGGGCAGGATACAACAATTTACTGTGTGTGGCCAATTCTGAGACCTGCTTGTTTAGAGGATGGTGCGGCTGATGGCGCACAGATGTCGTGATGAGGCGGCATGGAAAAGCTACGCAGCTCTGGAAGCGCAGGTAAGAACAAAGGGTTTGGGGGTTCATTGGAGGAGTAACTGGAATCGCTGTGTACACTGTGTATGGAGGTACAGGGGTGCTACTCAACTCAGAAAGGCCAGGTAAGAACAAGATGGGCAGGGGCTGTAGGAGGAGGTGCAGGAAGCACTGTGTACACTGTGTATGGAGGCACAGGGGTGTTGCATAACTCAGAAAGGCCAGGTAGGAACATGGTAGGCAGGGGCTATAGGAAGAGTGGCAGGAGGCACGCCAGTCCCATAAGGGGGCGCAAGGGTTGAGTATGGCTCCAGGAGCACAGGTAAGAGCACAGAGGGAGATGGGAGGGTGTTGGAAGGGGTGCAGGAGATGCGTAGACCGCATTCTGAGACATAGGTGTGCCACGAAATATCGAAAGCCTAGGTAGAAATGAGGTGGGCAGGGGGTTGTTAGATGCAGGGTGGAGAGTGTACAGGCCAGAGTAGGAGCAGCAAAGCTTGTGCACAGTTCAGGGAACACAGGTAGCAGGGTGAGAGGCGGCTAGGACATACCAATCAGGTCATGTATGTCTACTAGAAGCATATGGATAGGAGAAGTGCTAACATCTGCCAGAGAGACAGCAGAATGAACAAAAGGTTGAGATGGCGGTTATACAGAATCATGAGGGTAAACAATGTGTTTCCATATGCATACGAAACGTGCTACCTGAAGGCTCTTGCCTATGTATAAATTCATGTCTTTCATGTTATGTTGAATTAAAACCTTTTTTCTATTTGACATAATGAATCATACTTCCTTTAACTATTGGTGATCTTCTTACCCTTCTTTTGAGCTAGCTAATATCTAGCTCCACGACCAACAGTTAGGTGACCTCCCTACTCAGGCCCATGACTAGGGTAGCTTTTGACTCCAACCCTCTCTTTGCTATACTTTGTCAGCTGAGACTGCAGCATAAGGCCTTTTGCTGAGGTTGGCTTTGCGTTCTAGCTCGTCCGGGCTCCCAGTATATGCTGGGCAATGGTCCAATCAGAGACTGGCAGGCCTGCTGCACGCTGAGAGCCAAGTGTTGTACTCTCCTGAGGGATCTCTAGCCTAACAGGTAAAGGTTCCCCACCCCCTTTCGAGAAGTGACATAAGACTGTGATTGTCATACTAAAATGCCAGTCCTGAAACATACTAACATTTATCATGCTTGCTTTATCATAGATGCCCATTAATAAAATACCATGCCTGCCACTGGGCCCCCAGCTCTTCGCACAGGGAGCAGATTTTGGCCGGTGGGGGGTGTTTTGCAACAAGCCCCCTCCCACCAAAATCAGCTCCACAGCCCAGCACAAATAAATGTGCACACACGTAGCATGCACTTCCTCTTTCACACACGCACCCATCATCATACACTATCTCATTACACACAACACAGCATACATGCATACATACACATATTTGAATGAACTTACCTCCTACCCTGGTCCTGACGTTTCCTGCCAGTTCTCTAGCTGTCGCATAGCACAAATAGGAAACAGGAAGCAAAGGGCGCTTCCTGGTTCCTGAACATGCGTGCAAGTCCCGGAGCACTGATGACAAAGCACCCCATTATGTTTGTTTGGGGAGGGGCACAAACAAACATGCAGTTCCCCAACCAGCATCCCCAATGAGCCATGCAAAGTTGGGGAAACCAAATTCCCCAGGCTTTGCATGGCCTATTGGACATGTGCTGCTGGGAATAAGAGCTTTCAAATGTAAACCACCTTTCCTTTTGATAGTTCAAGTCAGCCTAGAATTGCTCCCTAAACTAGCTCCTCGAAACCTCCATAATGGGAGAGAGTGCTCATGGGTAAACCCCCCCATCCATTAAGGTTGTGCCGCCACTAGTACACCATCAATTAATCTATGTACAGGGTCAGTGTGGCTGGAGATTAAATACTGTTGACTTTGATGTCATATACATAAACCACACTGTTGGTAATGCAGTGATTTTCTTTAGTACAGTTAGGGATCCATAGACACGCTCTACAGTAGAAGGCTACTAGGGTAGATTAGCAGGTTGAGTGACAGTTGCTGAGATGTTATATATTTAAAACTGGTTGTTAACCATTTGAATTTTTGCAATCTCTTATAAACAAGTGCTATAAAATGTGTTTGGTCAGGGGATGGGTTGGGCTGGTCATTTGCTCATTGGACGTGGGGGTATTTGTCACCCTGTAGTGAAAATAAAAAGTTGGCATCCGTCCCCTCTCCGGACCTATGGACTCCCCATATTGTCTCAATCCCCTCCCCTTTCTCTTCTTCCCCCATTAATGCTGGAACCAGATGAGAAGTACTCCTGGCACACTTCTCATCCTCTAGGTGTATCATTAATGTCTATCTGAATGGCACTGTCATGGTCCAAGGCTCTCAGCCCAACCTCCTCCTTCTTTATATGAGTCTTCCATGTCTCATCAGCTCCTTCCCTCTGCTGCCTTTTCTCCTTCTTCCACCCCCCCTAGCCCCTTCGCCACCACTGATGGTTGTACCACATCCCTGCACCCCCTCCTCTGAAAACTTTCAAAGGAGGCAGCCAGCTTCACTTAGCTACTCTCAATGCTCTCCCTGCCATTAAACATTCTGCTGACATCTGTCTCCTTCTTGAATATTTTGACCATGACATTCTCTCCCGCACTGAGATGTGGTTCAATGCCAGCTCTGTCACTGCTCTGACACTCTGTTTCCTGAGGGCTACAAGATACTCTCCAAGCCCAGGCCCACCCGGTCTGGAGGCAGAGTGGCACTGATCTTCCCTCAAGGGTCCCTGCTACTATCATACGCACTCAATTCTATTCTTCCTTTGAATGCCTTGTCTACAGGCTGGGTGTGTCTCCTACCCTCTTGCTGCCATATACAGTCCCCCTGGTCCGGTCTTCCTCTTCTTCTCTGAATGGGCCGATCCCACCTCTTCTCTTCTGACCTCCACCTCCAAGCTTCTCCTCCTCAGAGACTTTGGGCCTCATTACGATCCAGGCGGTAAGGGGTTAACGGCAGCGTTAACAGCGCCGACCCTTACCGCCTGAGTATGAGGTCCCTTAGCGCCATGGCGCTTTTAACACCTGCTTTTAGCTAAGGGACCATGGAGTTAATTACGCCACCGTAATTTACGGTGGCGTAATTAACGCCTTCCCCACTCCCATTAAGCCCTATGGGGCAAAAATGGGAATGGGGAAGGGTAAATGGGGATTGGGGACTTACCGCCCCGCCAAGGTCGGAATGGGGCGGTAAGTCCGCCAACCACCATGGCGTAAACATAGTTTACGCCATGGTGGTAAAGTCACGGCCCAGGCGGTAACTTACCGCCTGGGTCGTAATGAGGCCCTTTAACATTCATCTTGACTCTTCTGAGCAGCCACTGTACTGTTCTGCAACCTCTGTGAATCTCTCTCCCTCAACATTCTTCCGTCTGGTCCTACCCACTCAGCTGGACATATCTTGGATGCGCTCATCTCAGCAGGCATCCCTACCTCTAACCCACTCACTACACCTTTCTCCGGGACTGATCATGCTCTCCTCACCTCTCATCTAGAGCTCCTGGGTTCCCTGGCTCTGCCCGCACTGCCAATCTCCTTCTCCATCAATCGACCAATGAAGCGAGTGCTTTTGCCACCACTTTGATCCCTCCTCCTACCGTGGCCATTGACTCTCCCACCGACTCATCCCTCGCTAACCTCCACCTCTCCATCTCCAACACCCTTGGCACCTTTGCCCATGCCACGAGGATCCACATGAAGCATGCCTTCAAGCGCAACATCTGGTATGATTCCGACCTAGCCTCCGTGAAATACAAGTGCTTGATGGCCGAACGGAAGACCTCAAACACATACTCTCACTAACTGGCTTGTCGCTTGCTCCAAAGGCAATACCATCTCTCCATCCGCCTCAAGAAAAGGGCCCACATCCAAGTTTGCATCTCCGGCTCCACCAACAATATGGCTGAATTGTTCAAGATCTGTAAGGAACATGCCAATCAAACCGCAGTTTCCACTTCTCCTCTTCCATCCCATGCCCTCTGCACTGGACTGGCCTCCCACTTCACAACCAAAACTCAGGATATCCTGTCCTCACTCTCCACTACCCCCCTCTGCTCCCCAACCTGCTCATACCTCCCTCGGCCCCCGTTTCACCCTCCCCCATACTCTCTTCCTTCTCACGAATAGCACCGGATGAGGTTTCTAAAGCTGTCTGCTCAATGAAACAGGTCCTCCCCTGCTCCTCCAGAACTATCAAAGACAACATTTCCTATCTCGTTCCTGCCTTGGCTGATTTCTATAACCACTCCTTTGCCACTGGCTCCTTCCCACAATCCCTTCAGCACTCCCTTGTGCATCCACTCCTAAAAAAGCTATCTGCTAACCCCTCCTGCTGGGCTAACTACGGCCCTATATCTACTACCCCCTTCCTGGGCAAACTCTTGGAGACGTTGGTCATCTCTCAACTGACCCACCACACTGAATCTGTTGGCTGTCTCCATGACCAAAGGTCTGGCTTTAGAGCATCCAGAGGCATGGAAACTGCTCTCCTGAACACCTGTGAAGACCTGCTTTCAAACCCTGATTTCAACTCTCCTTCTGTTCTCATCCTCCTGGATTTGTCCTCTGCCTTTTACACGGTGACTCATGCCACCCTCATACAACAGCTCTATGATACCCTTGGTATGACAGACATGGCACTGAATTGGTTGACCTCCTTCCTATGTAACCAACCTTCCCAGGTGCAACTGGGCCCTTTCCTCTCCTCCATCTGACGCTCTACCAGCGGTGTCCCCCAGGGCTCTAACCTATTGCCATGGTGTTTCAACACCTACCTTGCCCCACTGGCCCACTGGATTTCCTTCTCTTCTCATTTCCACTGTTATGCCGATGACACACAGCTCTCCTTCAAGCTTCTCCTGAAGTACCACCTCCTCTTCTTCCTCTCTCATTCCGGACTGTCTGACTGCTATCCAGGCATGGTGCTCGGCTAATGATATCTGTCTTAAAGCCACTAAAACCGAGATCCTTCTCATTGGAACCCCTGCTCCCTACTTCCCTCCGACTCTCTGGCCACCCTCCTTGGGTCCCCACCCCTCATCATCTGGTGAGGCTAAAAGCATTGGTGCCACCTTTGATCCCTCTCTCTCCTTCTCCCCTCACAACATTGACCTTGCCAAGAAGGCACACTTTCAGCTTCACCTCATCAGAGGCATAATCTCATTCTTTAACCTTCCCCCAGAAAGTCAATGGCCGTCATTACGAGTTTGATGGCCTAGAAATAAAGGTACCGGTAGCAACATACTGGCACCCTTTCCAGACCGCCAAACTACAATTCTGCTGGTAGGGGCACTGAACTACCGGCAGGCCTGACCTGCCGGTAGTCCAGGCCCCTACCGGCATGTTTTTCACTGAAGCACCGGCACAATTAACAACAGTGCCGTTGCTTCAGTGTCCCCATTCCCATGGAGTCCTTTGTGACTGGGTGTTTACCGTACCACCACCGCTTGTGACATTCCAGTAGCACTGGGATGTCAGGCAGCGGCACCAGTTGTTATGGGGTTGCCGGTAACCCACTGGCTACCAGCAGGTTTTACCGACAACCTCATAATGAGGCCCAATGTGTCCGGGGCTTTGGTCCTCTCTAGGCTGGAATACTGCTGCTGCCTCTTCCTCAATCGGCATCACTCCTCCATTCGTCCCTTTGAACTGATGCAGAATAGGACTACGAAACTTATCTTTGGACTCAACTCCAGGGACCGCATCTTACGAGCCCTTACATCTTTTCATTGGCTGCTCGGGGTTTCTGCAAGGATCACATTGAACACCCTCTATGCATCATTCCCAAGGCATTCTGGGGCCTGGGACCCTGCTACATCCAACTCTCTCTCCCTAAATAGCTTCCTGCTAGAGCCCTTCACTCTTCTAACTCCAACTCTCTGCAGATCATACGCTTTTCTAATCAGAGAGTTTTGGGGGGGTAGATTGCTTTCTTCGGCAGTTGCCTCCCTTTGTAATGGCCTCCCTGCCCTGCTCAGACTTGAGCCAGACCTCCGTAAATTCTGGAAGCTTCTCAAGACCCTGCTCTTCTCTGCCTTCTTCCCTCGCCCCCTCCCTTGCTAACTCCTTCATTTGCCTCTGAGACTGGCAGCCTGGTCCCTCATGAGCCATACAGAGCACCAGGCCCACGTGACTAGTCCTTTCCCTCTCACCCTCCCTTGTTAAAGCTCCCATCTGACGCTGCGAATGGCAGCCTGGTCCCTCATATCCTTACAGAGCAGCATGCCCTTCTTGCCCAGTCTATACCAGCAACACCCAAACCAGCAATGCCCTGCTGAGCCCCCTCCCTTGACTAGCCTGGTGAGTTTAGCATCCCTACCTTGTCTGGTCGTCCCACCGTCCTCGCACTAAGCCGGTAGTCCACCCCCCAGAAACCCCTGCCACTTGCCCCCTTGTGCTCCCACCAGTACTTGCCTAGCCACTGGGCCCTTCTCCCCATTTCTTTATGCCCCCTCCCCTGACCTTTCACTACCACCCACCACCACCACACGTCCCCCTGCACGTCTTGTTACTGCACTTTAACAATCAGAATGTCACAAAGCCTATTAGCACTGCTATTGTTGTTCATCTCCCCTTTTCCCCTCCCCCTTTTGTCTTGTGGTGCCTGGAAACACATTTTGGTGTACAAATAATATATACAAAAATGACCCGACAGTTTAATTTCCTTATAACGGCTGTCAGCACAAAACAAGCATGTATTTGTGATTAAGCAGTTTGACAAGCAAATAGCTTTATACATATACCCTGTCAGGGCTGGCATTAGGATTTGTAGGGTCCTATGCAGGAAGAGATGTGTGTCCCCACTAATTAGCATAAATAGTGACATTAGTGCTATCACAGAATGAGTGTTTAGTACGCAAAGATATCATGGTAAGTTATTTTGTTGCCATGTGTAAGGTAGTAGACAAATACACTGTGACGTCCAGTATAGGAATTGTCAATAGTAACATTTACCTATGTGGCAATATCAGGGGTGAGGCATTTTATTGAAGAAGCAGACAGCTGAATATCTTATACAGACCTTTGGCAGATAAGTCATAGTGCGATAAAAGTTGCGGGAGCACACACTTTGGTTAAGTGACAAAGGCCGGATTTCTGAGCAGTATGCAATACAGGAACTTGAACACATCTCTTCCCATGGGTGAAATCCTGGTAGCCAAATGCTTGAGGAAGCTTGCCAACCTCAAATACACCCAGGGGGATGCGTCCGCCTGCTGAAAAAAGTTACACTGTCCACCCACATGTATCCTTTACTTGTGGCCCGAAAAAAGCACATGGCCACAATCAGGGAAAAATAACTGCACCAATCTCCAGGATTACCACATCCTGGGCAAATATTCAGGGCTTGCATGCCCTGTCATCATTCGCCCTCCTCAACCACATATCTGGCTTTCAACAATACTATGCTTTATAAAGATTACTTGAAAAGTACACATAACATAGGTACCTACTCAAATATATAAAACATTTCAGAAATATGTAAAAGGTGTACAATTGTGGCATTATTCCCCAATCTTGACCGCGAGACTACAAATACCAGAATGCAATTCAGCAAAATGCAAATAAAATGGCCTTTGGGTTTTGAGTGTTTTTTCAAGACATATAAAAATATGTAATGTGTGAAAAGGTTACCTCATTGTGTTTTACAGTTTGACAAATGAAAGGTTCACATATGATGTGATGAAAATATGACATTCTACCAAAGGTAAGCTTTTTTGCGCATTAAATATGAGCATCTGAAAATAATGTAGCTAATTTAAAACTGTTTCATTTCATATAATTTAATTGACCTGGAAGAGAGCATGGATTTAGGCATTTAACTGATGCTTTGTGTGTGCTTTCAGAATGAAAAAATGCCTTTTTGCATTTCTTAAACACAAAAACGTTGCAAACATCTCCTCCAAAGCAATGGTCTCTTAAACGGGACATCATTTGTAAATCGCCTCCACTTTAATGCGCTGCTTGAAGAAAGAAAATGAAGCCCTCCTTGACCGCCTCATGTTCTCTCCTTCTCTACGCCTTCTCTCCTGTCACACCCAATGAGGTTTCCGGAAAAAGTCCGGTCTATGAAATTCTCATCCAAACAGGTGTCCACCTGCCCCCTCCAGAACCATTAAGGACAACATTGACTCTCTCGCTCCAGCCTTGGCCAATCTCTGCAACCACTCTTTCATGACTGGAGTCTTCCCATCTCCTCTCAAGAAGTTCCTTGTGCACACCCTTCTAAAAAAGAAACATCTGCCGACCCCCCCATTCAGGCAAAATATCACCCGATCTCCATCACTCCTTTCCTGGGCAAACCCCTCGAGAAATTGGATATCTCCCAGCTAACCCTCCACATCGAAGCTGTCGGCTACCTCCTTTCCACTGACTGCACCAGGGGAGTGCCCACCCTCCTATACCTAAAGTGGGGGATCCTTCCGCATCGTTCTGCATCACCCATAGCTCATCCGTCCACCATATTTTGAAAGAAACTAGAGTTCTGGGTGATGGTCCCAACACCATCTGTGGCTGTCACCATTGATCCCTTTACGTTGACCACGAGTGGCCATGGCTCGTATGTAAGGGATAACTCCCTGCGGGATGTCGTGTTGGCACTAGGATACTGTCTCCTGGTGTCCACGGATAGTCTTGAAGGTGCATCTTCTTGTTTTCTTGATTGATTACTCGTTCTCTTTCTTCCCTCGCCTCGTCATTGTTAATGGTTGTGGGTGCTCTCTTCTCCATTGTCTGGGATGAAACCTCGGGGACAGTGTTGGAATAGGGCCTCTAAAGCACTAGCCCGCACGTTTGCACCATCCCAGGGAGACTGTGATAAAGTTCAAACAGCCTTCACAGACAAAATCAATAAAGCTAGGGAATTGATAAAAGAAGTGCAAACAACATCCTCAGACCAGGTTGACCTGTTGATTGGGGGAAAGTCACTTAATCAACAGGAAACGTTCAAATTTCATAAAATTACAACAGAGGATATGGCCAAGACGCTGTCTTTGATGAAACCAACGTCTTGTGCTGAAAATGTACTCCCAATGAAATTAATTTTGGAAAACAAACATTTTTGCCCCGCTACTCACAAAAATTGTGAATGCTTCCTTTCGTGATGGAGTAGTTCCAACAGACATAAACATTGTAACTATCACACCATTGCTGAAGAAACCAGTGCTTGAAGCAAATGATATCTTGCTTAACCAGCAGTCAGGTTTCCGTACGGCCCATAGCAGGGAACCAGCAATGCTTGACTTACAGACGCATATGCTATGCATAGTTGAGAAGGGGAACACAGGGCTACTCATAATTCTTGATCTGAGTGCTGCTTTTGATCTTCTAGATCACAAGGAGCTCAAACAGGCACTTGAGAATGGGCAAAT